>NC_022014.1:61867510-61909126 GCF_000317375.1 Microtus ochrogaster
CTAGCTCTTGTAGACCAGGCTGGCCTCGAACTCACAGAGATCCGCCTGCCTCTGCTTCCCGAGTGCTGGGATTAAAGGCGTGCGCCACCACCGCCTGGCAAAAAATATTCTTTGTTCATATAGTTATCCTTGACTCCATGAAATCCTCCAAAGTAATTACTGGTGACCACAATACCACCTAGCAAGGGCGGCGGCAGCGGCCTTGGCCCCAGACCAGCCGCCTTATTGCTGACCACAGCTGCTCCTGAGCAGAGCAGATGTTTCTCCTTTTGCTTTGGCAGTAAAATTTTATTGGGCAGTTTTGCAAATACAAGGCAGCATATTCTACCTGAGGATGGCTGAAAATCGCAGCCAGTTTGTGCAGCGGCGAGGCTGGATCTGCCTAGCCCGCCCGCAGGCCGCACCCCCTCGGTCACGTGCATCCCACTGGGCAGGCCTAAGGACCTGTGGACTATAGTCCTCTCGGGTTTGCTCCCCTGCACACCCATGTGTTGGAAGAGGAGCCACACTTGTGGTTGTGACTGGCTGCTTTAAAAGGCTGTCACGTTGGCACTGTGCTCTCCCGTTCAGGGCTGACAAAAGGGAGCGAGGGCATTTTCTTGGGCTGTTTTTTTAGGATACCCTCCTGCGTTCCACATCTCTTCTGGTTTGGGTGTGGACTTGGAAGTTTCTTTTGAATTAACTTCTTTTGGAGAACTCTCTGCCTCTCTGGGCCCTGAAGGAAAATGACAACGTCTAAGACACTGTCTGTGGGTGGGACCTTTTGGGGTCCTTTGAATACGGGCAATTCAAAAGCCTGCTTTTGCTCTGCCGTACTTATTCTCTGGGTTCCTTGTCCCTGAAAAAAGGGATGGATGTGTGAGTTGTAGCTGATACTTACAACAGTAGAAGAAAGACAGAAAAGTGTGGCAGATCCCAGCTCCTAGGAGAACCTTGAGTTCGATGTTCAAAGCCAACCTAGGTTATGTAGCAAGCTCCAGGCCAGTGGGAAGGATTTAGTAAGACCCCATCTAGGAGGAGTTGGTGCTGGAGGAGGAGGAGGAGGAGGAGGAGGAGGAGGAGGAGGAAAACCCGTGATGATTACAGGCTGTTTCCCAGGAACTCTCAAAGAAAACAGCATACAGAGATACTAGCAGTTGAGGGTATAAGCATGGCATGAATTCCCAGAGAGCCTCAAGCCTTAGGAGGAAGGGTTAGATAGAAGGTCAGAGGGCAGAGGTCATGTGGTGAGAATGTGCCTGGCCTGTGCTCCCTCAGCAGAGAGGAAGTGGCAGTGACCTCAGTCCTGAATGGTGGTCCCAGGAGTGTGTCACTGTGGGAATTGATCTAACCAGCTTTGTGGCAGGCAGATGACCAATCTCGATAGCCCGATTAGAAGACCTCTAAACCCTCTGACACCAGAACGTCATTGAGTATTGTATGTGGTCCATATGCCGTCCCTGGGATAGGCTGAGTGACCGCTTTAGATGCATGGGCCTGGAAGTTCAAAGTAGTGCGTTCATTTTTACAAGTATTCTTATGAGGGCTGGGAGCCTGGGCCCCTGCCTCAGTTCTGTCTCCAGCACAACCCTTCCCAAAACATGTATGCTTATGAACACTAGAGACCTAACACTTTATTCCTCATGGACCTTCTTTTAGATTACTCTTTTTTTCTTTTCCGCTGATTCTCTAAAGCTTTGGTGTTCACCACGGCAGCCTTGCTTCTTGACTCGGGCTTGCCCTCCCCCACTGCATTTTGTTTCCAGAACAGAGCGGTCCTCACACTGGGGTGAGAAAAGTTAATTTCAATCCTCCAAGGGCTTATTTGCTAGCACAAAAGGTCACAAAACACCCAAAACTGAGCTGTTAGCAGTGCCCTAACCGGCCTGTGTGCTGGAGTCGGCCTTCGAAGCCCCCGCTAATCCAGAGGTTGTGCATGGGGTGGGATGGAAGCGTTCGCTCCTTCCTGGAGTGAGGAGAAGCCCCCTCCCCAACACCTGTGTAGCCCAGGCTGGCCTTGAATTCACCTCCGTCTCCCCCCCCCCCCCCGTACTGAGATGCATCTTACCCAGCTCCCAGTGCTTCTGTAACTGACTTGTTATCTGTACAATAGGAAAGGCCTTTCTGCATCTAGCTGACAGATACACTCCAAGGCTGTAGGTCCAAACACACTGGAAGCTCTTAAAGCCTCTTTTTAGGATGTCCCAAGGTATTAAGATATCTCCCACTACAAAGATCATGTCAGCTGAAATCAAATGAGGAAGTTTGAAAAGCCTTTCTGTCTCTCTCTCCCTCTACCCCACCTCCCTCTCCGTCTCCCCCCCCTCTCTCTCTCTCACACACACACACACACACACACACACATACGCGCACACGCACACACGCACATCAAGGTTGTTAATACGAACATAGCATCAGCCACTGTAGAAGGGAAGAAGGTTGTGAAAGGGGCTGACATTTTCCCTGGGGTTGTTGGGAGGGCTTTCTGAAGCATTCAGAGCCTGGGCCCTGTAGAGAGATGTCTTCATGGATGGATGTGTTTCTGGTCCATTTGTCTTCCTCAGCACACACATAAAGGAAAGGGTTATTAAAAGAAGGGCAAGGAAGAAAATGGAACTTACAACCCAAGTGCTGTAGGCCCGTGATCCCGGCATTTGGGAGTAAGGGGAAGATCAGTCCCCTTGGACCTAGGGGAAGTTTGATGCAAACCTAGGCTGTGTGAGACTGTGCCTCAAAACAACAGTAAAACTTAAATAAATAAAAACAAGTCATTTCAGACCTGAGATTTATAAATGAGAGCTCCTTTACACACTGCGTAGGTGTAGGCGTCGGGTCTGCTGGGCCACTGGGCAATGCTAGCACATAGTGTGACATGAGATGGGAGATTTGTTCATTTGTTTTGCTTTTTTTCCCCCCTAAAATTCTGCTTTGGACATGTAGGCCATAACTGAGCACTTCCCTTTTGTGGCAAGGCCTAGTCCGCGTCAGGAAGGTGGTCAGGAAGTGCTAGAGACCTCAGAAGAAGGAAGAAGACTAAACACATCAAGAAAGACAAACAAAGCAACCTCCCCCTTTAAGACACTGAGGGCACTCCCGGCAGAGGGTTCATAGATTTGGTAGGGAGGACCTGGAAGCCAGGCTGCTGAGCTGCGCTCGGATAGTAAGAAACACTTAGGCTCTGGGTGAGTTCCTTTCCATCTCAGATTCTGCTCCCCCACCCAGGGATGAGATCATGAGACATGTCTTTCTGGTTCAGTCTGGCTTTTGAACATCAGTCCTATATTGGATGATCTCAGAAAGCTTTTTACGACCAATGGCTACCTCGAGATGTTTCAGAGCAGAGGGTACTAATCATACTAGGGACAACTCGGGAACCCAACACACAATTCCATTACTGCTTCCAAGCCCTGGCCCTGCCCCAGTCAACCCTTAACCCACAACAGCCATGTCATTCCCTATAAGCCAGTCTCAGATCAGTGGTACAAGATCTAGGTACGGAAAGACCAACTGGAAGGCAAAACACAGAACTCTCAGCTCCCGCAGACGCTGGCATGTGACCCGGCTTTCCAAGGATCTGTCAGCCTAGTGGCAGGCTGACGGAGGTGCTGCGAATGCCAGGCCCCAGTTCTAAGGAATGTGCGATTCCTTGCTGGAAAGAGGCTGGATCCGGCCGCATCCGAGACCCTGCCTGCCTGGGAGACCTCCCTGCTCACGGACTGATGTGTTAGTCTCCTGAGACAGAGCTGCACAGTCGAGAAAAGTAGCAGGCGCATCTGATCTGGGCAGGTCATCTGGCCCCCATAAAAAAGCCATCGCAACAGGGATGGCCAGACTGCTGGGTTCCCAGCAGGCCTGGATTATTGGACAAAGCCACCCAGTCCATCTTTGTTTATGGAACCTGTTTTCAGGCACACGTGTTTTATAGCGAGGTGGGGGCTGTAAAGAAGCTATTTATAATGAAGAGCCCACGCACCTGAGGTTCACATCAACCTGATCTAAAGGAACTTCCTTCCCATGGGTGGCAGTTCAGGAGAAAAGGGGAGAAAGGGATGAGGAAGGAGGGGGGGCTAATAAAAATAGCTGAGATCACTCAACAGTTATCAAGAAACAGATACTACAGTTTTATAACATGCAGTACTAAAAGTATATGCACTCTTAAAAGGCAATTAAAACGTATGCTCCAAAACTATAAAACATTTTCTTTTCATCTGCAGCATAGAGGGCAGATTAGAACACATTAATAACGTTTTGTTTAGAGTTCGGTTTCTGATGGTTTCCAAATGTAGTCTGTGCAGATTAACCAGAAGGAGCCCAGCTCCTTCTTTTAACAGCGCTCGTAAAGGAAAGCAATGTGGTAAGATTGTTATGAAAAGAGAGTGTATTTAGGAAATAGCACTTAGCAGGGTCTCTCTGAATGGCTGCCAGGTCAGGAAGCTGAAGTGCAAGGCTTGGCCCTTGTTCAGCCCCCCCAGTTCCAACTCCTTGACCACACAGTACGTCAGGAACATGTCACAAGCCAGCCAGGAAGGCTCAGCCCCGCCCCTGGAGCAGCTTGGCACGGCTGCTTTCACATAACCCAGGGCTCCAGAGGGGCCGGAGGCAGGCATTCCAGGGCCACGGGAACATGCAGTTTTTTAAAATAGAAATGGAGACTTTTTTTTTTAAAGCCTGGGAATTAAACAGTTCCTGGATCTTTATGGAACAGGGCTCCTTGCGTAGAGTGTCAGAGGTAAAAAGGGCCCTAAAGGTTATCTCATCTCTGTCCCTGGCAGTCCTGGAGTCCCTATCTCTGAGCTCTCTGGCTGCTAGGTCCACTGCTTCCCCATCACTGGGTTCAGCCAGGCATCCTGAGAGCTTCTGTCCTGTCCTGAGCCAGCTTCATTGCTCCCAGGTCCTCCCTTGGTTTTGGCTCTAGGGGTTATCTATAACCGTCCCTAACTGCTATGTGTCTGCTTCTTCATCTGCAAAACACATCATGTCAGCATTTGCTTCACTGAGTTCTCAGGCCTGGTTAAGTCATGTACGGGCTGTAGCGCCTGGCTGAAATGGGCCGCAGTACGTGCGTGTCATTAGTAGTAACAGTAAATGCGGTTGGACATGGTTTGCGTAATTTTCACTACCTTTACTTGCGCCGTTGCTGTATTCAGAGCCCCCTTCAGGAAGGTGGCCTTAGGTACTTGGCAGAACAGGGGTTTCCTGAGGCAGAGTAAAGGGGTAGTAAGTCACCAGGACTCTGGGCCAAGGCTGCCAGGACTCCTGGGATCAGACGCCCTTTGAGGAGCCCAGATTCTGGAGGACTCCCCTTGTTGCTGTTCTGTCCAGTTCCTTTGTTAACTTCATTTTATACTTTTAACTTAAGGAGACCTTGGAGGGATCTTTCGGGAGGGCCATTCTTTGTGGCCTCCTTGGGCAAACTGAGGCTCAGACAGATTGAGACTGGCCTTCCTTTGCCAGCCTAGCTAAGTCATTGAATGGAGTCTTGTGTAATTTACATATAAAAGGAACTCTATTGGAGAAAAAGCCTTCGGCTAAAACCCTTAAGACCTAAATCCTTTCGGCTTTCTTTTGTGTTTAGCCCACAGGAACCCTAGTTAAAATCGCTGTTGTACCCTTATTCCTCAGTCAACACAGAGACTACCCTGCTGCAGAACTCAGGAGAGCCAGTCGCCTTCCTTGTGTGTTATTAGGGAACAATCCCCTATAAAAGTTAAGTGGATGTTTTTTATTTAAAACCTTGAAGAGGCTTAGCCCTGCTGGGCTGCTGCCGGCCTCCCTCAACAGGACCCTCTAGGCCTGCGGTAACACCTCCACTCTGAAGATGACTTACTTCCTAGCTGCCGACACAGCTATGACCAGCATTTTTTTTTTTTTTTGGTTTTTCGAGACAGCGTTTCTCTGTGGCTTTGGAGCCTGTCCTGGAACTAGCTCTGTAGACCAGGCTGGTCTCGAACTCTGCCTCCCGAGTGCTGGGATTAAAGGCGTGCGCCACCATTGCCCAGCAACATATTTCTTTTCTAATACAAGATGCCTGGGTTTAGAAAGTGGAAATGTTGCCTCCGTTGCTGCCTCAGATATCTTTCCTTTAGGCTCTCCCCACTCCCCTGCCGCTACCTGCCTCCAGTGCGGTAACAAAGCCTTCACTGACCTAAAACAAAAACAGCTACACATTCATGGACTTCAGTGAGAGCATTGTTGTGATTTCATCTTAAATTGTTCAGCTCCTATAGTTCCTGGTCACAGTGCTATGACTTTATTTTGTCACCTCACTTTTTTCTCCCTTGATCCCTTCCTCCGTGGGGGCCTCGTGTTTCTTTAATCTCTGTGTGTTCTGAAGGCACTGGTGAACATTTTTTTTCAAAGAGCTGTAACTGTCTCAGGAAGAGCACATTGACTTACTGAAGTTCCGTGTGCTGCTTGCTCTCTTCCGAGCTACCAGAGATCAGCACAGGCCTTCATCGTCCTCTCCACCCCAGAATGGATGGAAATGTCAGCATTTCCCTTTACAGCACTTGTCAAAGCACTTTCCCAAGCTAATCTCACTTAGGATTTGCCCAGGAAGAGAACCAAAGCACAGGGGTCACCACTCACCTCAGGGTTCCAGTTGGGCATGATAAGAGAGCTCTAGGTTAGGCAAGCTGTAAAGAACCTAGGGCAGGGTGCTGTGTTGGCCTGGAGATTGAAGCAGGTGGATCTCAGGTTACAGGATATTGTCTCATGGTGTGTGTGTGTGTGGGGGGGGGATGACAATTGGGTGATCATGCCTAAACTTCTTTCCCAGTTAAGCTCTGTGAGATCTCTAGAATATACCGTGTTTGGTGTCTGCGTCTGCTTTTCTGCGGTTCTTCTCCGTGTCACCATCTCCAGAGCATCACGTGCAGCTGCCAAGGGGGCAGAGACTGCTGTCCCCATACTTCTGGGCCTGCAGTGGGCATCTCCCCATGTGGGAGGAGTCAGTGTGAACCCTGAAGTCAAAGGACACTTGGCTGTGTGGTTGACTTTAGTGCTGTGTCTATAGGGGGTGAAGCTTCTTCAACAGACTGTTCATTCTTTGGAGTTCTTTTTAGGCTGTTTCAGCCATACTGTGCGTAGGGTTTGGAGACTCCAGGGTTTCTGCTGTAGCTGTTTATGTGGGAAGCTCACCACAGTGTGTTTTTCCCTGAGCTTGTGGTAATGTCCTAGCAATTTGTTTAGATGTTCAGTGAGTGATACCTTATTATTTTATTAAGTGATGGGTTTGACTTGAAGGAAGCTTGAGTTCTTGATGGTTTTCTTGGCAAGCTACTGTATGCATATTTTCTCTTAGACTTTAAGGCCCGGGAAGGCATACCACCCCCTTTCCCTTAAAAATGGATCCTGGCTAAACAGATTTCTGAACCTCCAAATTGCAACTGTATCCTATATATTTTATTTTTCTGACTTTTTTTTTTTTTAAAAAAAACTTTCATAGTGAGTGTATGTTACCCACCACACCCTCAACCTCTGCTGGTAGGCATAAGTGTAGTGGCCCGATGACTTTATGTAGCTGAGGCTTTTTCTAACAGAAAAGTTAGATTTACCTTCCAAGTGGCCTTGATCTGGACCATCCTACAGAGGTCATTGAGACTCCTATCTTAAAGCCAAAAGCAGTTTCTTCTCTGGTTCGCTCTGTTGGATGTCAATGTCTATGGAGTTCAAGGTGTTGGCGGTCCATGTTTACCACTTGCCTTTGAAGACTCTTAGTCATGAGCACACAGTGGAGTGAGACCGTGA
Organism: Microtus ochrogaster; assembly: GCF_000317375.1. Lineage (NCBI taxonomy): Eukaryota > Metazoa > Chordata > Mammalia > Rodentia > Cricetidae > Microtus > Microtus ochrogaster. The sequence continues at coordinate 61,875,239 of NC_022014.1, forward strand.
TGCCAACTGGAGACAGGGTCACACAAAAGTCATTTCCAAAGGAACCTGAGGGGTTTAGGGCTATTTTCATCCCAAGGCCCAAGAACCACAAGTAACCCCAGGCCTCAAGCCCCCAAGGAAAGGGAAGAACTCAGTGCTTCACTTAGCACTTTAAGTTCCGTGAAGTCCTGGGTTGTCTCCAAAGTTCTGAGGGTGACTTAAGGCTTAAGGTGACTCAAGGGTGAAGCAGAACGAAAACTGATAAAGAGGAGAATTCCGGCTTTTAACCCGTCCTTAGTCATTTCTTCACAAATACACTCATACACTCAACTTCTCCTACCTAGACTGCTTGAGCAGTCATAGGAGAACCTTACCCAAAATAACAGAAGTTTTTCTCACATCAAAGTGTTTTTCTCCTCAGAACCATTAAGGAAGCCAGACTCAGCTGCGCACACCTATAAATAAGCCTAGCACTCTAGAGGCAGAGGCCATCCATGGTTTTGTAGCAAGTTCAAGTCTAACCTGAGCTAGGTACTCTTTGTCTTTTAAAGACAAAGGTCTGGGATATATAATTCAGTGGGGGAAGGATTTACCTAATATGTGCAAGATGTTGCCTTCCATCCTAGAGCTGAAAACAGAAGAGAAATACGCTTTTCCTGTACGTCGCTACCTTGAAATAATGTCTTGGTTAAGGTCTGATGGAAGAAATGGGTCTGGGTTCAATCAAATAATCCAAGATTTGGCAGCCTTGCAACAAATATGGCCTTCACTTAGCCTCTGACTTAATCTGTGCAAGTGTGAGGAATGAACTGCTCAGAGGGGTCTCGTGATTATCAAGTGAAACGCATACGAACTGTGTACTCCAGGAGTCAGACGTCTCCCAAAGCCCCGCTTTCACCTGGTTCTAACCAAAGTCTGTGTCTTGCCTCCCACTTGTAGCTTAGATGAATTCTGCCTGGGACGGAGTTAGTTACTTAGTCTCTCTCGCCTGCCTTTTACCTTCCTCTGAAGGGCTCTCCTGCAGCTGCACCCTTCCCTCCACTCTCCTGGTCGTGTTCCATTATGGATTGAGTATTATAAGAGAATGATGATCGTTCCTTATGCCGTGGTTTTCTAACAAGGGGAATTTGCGATAAAGAATGTTATCAACTCACCCAATACGACAGAGCTGAGATATGCTGTGTTTAGGAAGCCATGTCTTGCTAGGGAAGAAGCAGAGAACACTCGCCACGTGTTTTCCACTGGCCGTCTCGTCCTTGTGTAGCATATGGGTTCGTATTTGTAATTCCCCTAGATAAGATTTTAACCATCCTTGTAATTTTATTAATCCAGTCTAAACTGACAGATGTTGCAGCGAGCCCTGAGCTCTTGGGGATTCTTGTTTCATTTCTGATTAAAAGATGAGTTTTCTTCTTAAACTCAAGGGTCTCCGTATGCACAGCTTCTTCTCTCTTAAACATCTTGAGTGCCCATAGCAACCTTGTTTATTCTCTGGTTTGTACCGGGTGGCACTTTTCTATATCGGAGCCCTTTCTAAATGTTTCCTTCTTGCACACAGGTAGTGTGGGTGACGGTAGCACCCGCTAAGCTGTCAGCACGTAGATAATAGCAGTTGGTATATGAGTTCCACTCTAGAGGACTAATCTGTGTGGATCTCTGCTCTTCTCTAGGACCACAGAATTTGAGAACACTGAAACTCAGCCAGATAATGACCCAGAGGTCTGCTGAATGTTCCAGGGTGATTGACGCTTTGTTCTCCCTTATTAGAGGCCAGCCCCGCCTTTCATAGCACAGTAATTGCTGCAGGGGTTGAGCCCAGGTGACCGGTCTCACACTCAAAGCCGGGGTTGTCTGTTACATCCTTTTATGGGTCTCTGGCAACAATGTGAAGTGCTACCCCAGAAAGCAGGTTGCTTAGTATCCGGATCTTAATGAACCCATTGAACTTTTCCAGCCATTTTTTTTTTTCCTTTCCATCAACCTACTTCTAAGAAGAGGCTCATGTTCTATTCCAAGGCACCAGCCTTCGAGCGGGCGCTTGTCCATTCCTGGCCTAGGACAATCTTGTTGGAGATCTCCCGTAGACACCAGACACTCGCTATCACTCCCGCTTCTGTTGGCTGAGCCCCTAGTGCTTTCAGGATCACCTGAGGTCATCCTGTCCCCAGGAGTGCCGCTGTGTGGCTTCTCACTCACTCACCAATGGGATTGTGGGTGCTCTCCCGTCGCTTTTGGACAGACCTGATCATAGCTGTCTCTCTGTGCGTTAAGCAGGTCCCTCAGAGTAGACTGTCATTAATCCTCACAGCAGCCCCTATGGGGGGGTGCTGCTGCACCCATTTCACAGATGACTGTAACTCGCTGAAGTATTAAACAGTTTCTGTCTGCCCAGACTGAAAGAACTGGAAAATCTCATCCTCCCCATGTTTACAGAAAGCCCGAGAAATCCCTGTGCTTCTTCATTTACCCCAGTGTTATCAGAGACTCCCAGGTCGTTACTTCAGTGTGCCGAGCTGAATAGTACAAGAATTGGTCAATGTGAAAACAGATTGCCACAGTTTTACAAGAAAGCCAGAGAAACTCAAAGACATTTGATAAATTGGAAGTGAAAAGCTGAAGTAAAAATATTCAGCTTAAGATCATGTGCTGGTACAGACATGAGGTCTATGGAAAACGAGGGAGCTGGCATCAAGTTTCTGGAATATGCAATTTTACAATGGGAACGTGTTATAAAACGCTCGGCCGCTGTTGTTTGCCTTGGAATTTAGGGTGAGGGACATGAAGGCTGACAACTCGCTTCCTGTTGTAGGTCAGGGCTTCAAGGAACTCTGTAATCTTCCCACCAGCTCTACTCTCTCCTGGAACTCACGGGTAAAATTAGATGCTGGCTGGACTTCAGTGGTTGAGTTTGAAGGCTTTCAGAGGCCAAGTCAGACAACTGCAGCGGGCGGCTTTCTCACAGTCCCACGTCAGGCGATGCTCTGTAGAGACTAACATGGTTTTTGGATATGCTTTGTAGAGACTAACACAGTTTTCTAGAGATACCCTGTATAGACTAACACTCATCTAACTGGTGAGTGTCTTGTCAGTTGCTCCGTAAAGAACCTTGTTCCTAACAATGCCCATCCGAGCAGAAGGAAGTTGTGTTCCTGTGGGTAATCCCAGATCGACTTCACGTTCTCTCCCAACAGGCTGCACTCACATCTCTGTTGCTCCCCAAATGTGACCTATATGGTGAGAGTTAAAAAAACAGCCACCCCACGTGACGATTTAGTTGGAATTGTTTTTATGCACAGTTGAATAGACTCCGAGAGGCAGACACGGTTAAAGGGGTGTGGGAAGAAACCGTTTAAAGAGTGAGTGTGCTCCCAACCCAGCATCGAACACATTTATCTAATTTGACACATTTTGCCTGGAAGTCACAGAAATAGACTGAGGTCCCCGTCCCCACCCCCCGTCGGAATATAAAGAGTCAGAGACTAAAACCAGACTAAAAAGAGCCAACCCATTAGGGAAGTACCTCCCTGGGGAGCGGGTGGGCAGGGGAAAGGAGGTTAGATGGCAATTATTAAACACTGAATCAGGAATCTGCTCTGAGAAGCTGCTGCCCGGGAAGCCCTTTCTTCCCAGAGTGCGGGCCAGGGCTGGAGCAGGCGCAAGGCTCTGCTTTTTCTCCGCTGCAGGATGCTACCCCCTGACCCTTTGTAAGGCTTGATTACTTCTTCTAATTCCAGCCTCAGAACAGCTTGTAAAGCTGTGTTGTTTTTCTTTTTATCATTCCTCCCCAGATTGTGTGGGCCACACTGTAGCAAGATTTCCCCTCCGTCCACATCTGTTTTCCAACCTCATTATTCTTCTGTTATTACATTCATTAAAAAGGAGCTGTTTATCTCTTCTCTGCATGTTTTCCCCAGTTCCAAAACCTAAAATGGTGAATCATATGCTGTTTGATGTGACCTGCACGGTCCCTCCACACTGATCATCGCACACACACGTAGGAATTAATTGAACCTTATTGTTTCAATTAGTTATACCCAGGTCAGAGCTTACAGCTCTCTGGTGCTGGAGATCGCCAAGACTTCTCATTCTAACAGCTGGGCACAGAGGCTCTTGCTTATAATCCCAGCACTTGGGAGGTTGAGGAGGAGAAGCAGAAGTCAAGACAGGCTTGGGCTACATAGAGAGTTCTAAGGCTAGCCTGGACTACAAAAGAGTTTGTCTCAAAGCAAAACCATCAACTTCTCATTATATATTCAAACATGGTCATTCTCTCTGGGGCATCTGAAGGTCACATGGCTACTAGTGTGTAGTTAACTGTGCTCCTTAGCACTCTGATTTAGCTACAATGACTTAAAGACAGAAGGAAACAGGGAGGCAGAGCACTAGTGTTTAGCGTAGGCTTTTTTGTTTTGTTTTGTTTTGTTTATGAAACATGGGGGCTTTATGAAGAGCAATGAGATGAGGAAGCCCATTCACACCATTTCTATACAGACAGTACAGTGTGTTGAGAATAAGAGATAAGAGAAACCGGGCTTAGTGGTGCACGCCTTTAATCCCAGCGCTTGCGAGGCAGAGGTCAAGAACTGGCTCCATAGCTACTAGGAAACCCTGGAGGGGGGGGGACTCCAACAGCTCTCTGTGAATTCAAGGCCACATAGTGATGGAAGTGGGGATGGAACCTAGGGCCTTGGGGTTGCTAGACAAAGGCCACAACAAGGCTTTGAGGTAGTCCTGGCTAGAAACCAGTAACAAACACAAAGAATAGAAAGGAGAAAAAAACAGAAGGTGGGCCTGGCCTGGAGAGCCCCAAAAGTAGCTCCATCCATGCCCTCCATGAATCTTTTCCAAAGCTGCGTGGTGGTGTTGTAAAGAAATGGAACCAGCATATACACAGAAGCTTGACAAGGAGAGGTTCTTGGGTCAGTGCTGAAAGATACCCTATCCAACATGTTGTGCTGGACAAGGGCTTATCTCCCCTTTAGGATGTTAGAGCACTGGGTCCTTAAAACTGACCCCCGGGGATTGGCAAGGAGGTGGGAAGCCGACCCCATTGGTGCAAAGATGAGCAGATGCAGAGGGTGACTCACAGTGTCAACTAAAACTGCGTGGGTTCGAACCATAGCGTTCCCTATCCATAACGTGGGGATAAGGACAGAATCTGCGTAAGGTTATTAGAAATGTTAAATGAGTTAAGATGCGTAAAGTGCTCAGAACAGCAGCTGCCACATATAAAAATCCGAAGGAAACAGTGACATGTGTGTAAAGAAGATCCATCCAAAACTGTTCATCACAGATGGACAAAGGGGTATACTAGAAGACATGGTGCGTGTTTTGTATAGCAGAAAAATAAGTGACTAGACTAAGGACTGGGGATGTGTCTTAGTTGGTATAGTGTTTGTCTAGCACACACATAGCCGGAGTTTGATCCTCAGCATGGCATAAAACTTGGTATGGTGGTGCATGCATTCCTGTAATCCCAACACTCCAGAAGTAGAAGTAACAGGCTCAGAAGTTCAAGGTCATCCTCGGTGATGTGGTGAGTTCTAAGCCAGGACTCCAAGAAAGAAATGAATGAACTAGACTTGTTTGTAATAGAATAAGCCAACCTTTAAAATATATTAAGAATATCAAAACATTGCAGAAGAATAAGAATAGTCCAATAGGAAGGCAGGAGAAGGGACACACAGTTTTCTACCCTGTCTGTAATACTTCATCATGTTTTATAAAATGTGAGCCACAAATAGAGAAAACTTAGCAGTTATTTATAGTCAGACTTTTAAATTATAAAAAGTATTTTAATAGTTTTGTTTTATTTTTTTATTATATGTGCTTTGCCTGTATGAATGTCTGTGTTCTACGTGTATGCAGTACCCACGGAGGCCAAAAGGGGGTTCAGCTCCTCTAGGACTGAATTTACAATGGACTGTGAGCTGTCTGTCATGTGGGTGCTGGGAACTGAATCTGAATCCTGGCAAAACAACCAGTGCTCCTAACCGCTGAGCCATCTCCCAGCCCATAAGGGAGAGATTAAGCGTAATAGAAACTGTTAACTAGAAAAAGTGTGTGGGTTGGGTGGTGGCACAGGCCTTTAATCCCAGCCCTTGGAAGGCAGAGGAAGAAAGATCTCTGAGTTTGAGGCCAACCTGGTCTACAGAGCGAGTCTGGGACAGCCAGGGCTACACAAATAAAACCCTGTCTCAAAAAAAAAAAAAAAAAAAAGAACAATGAAAAAGAAGAAGATGGCCTTTGAAGGTGTAGACAGTCCTAGATTGAATTCCGTTGTTTATTGATATTATTTTTTATTTGCTCTGTAGACTTTTATGGTTTTGAATTATAAGTTTTCTTTATTTTGTGTCTGTATATGTGGGTCTGCATTTGTGCATACCGTGGCAGGTGTGGAGGTCAGAGACTTGTGTTGTGGATACTTCCCTTCCACTGAATGCGCTCTGTCAACGCAGGCGTCCGGCTTGGCATCATTGCCCACTGAACTACTTCACTGAGTCACCTCTAAGTTTTGTTTGTTTGTTTGTCGAGACAGGTTTTCTCTGTGTAACAGCCCTGGGTGTCCTGGAACTTGCTTTATATACCAGGCTGGCCTCAAACTCAGAGAGATCCACCTGCTTCTGCCCCCTGAGAGTTGGGACTAAAGACGTACGCCATCATGCCCAACTTAATTTTGAAGATTAGCTGAGGTAGTGCATGTTCCTAAATGAAACCAAAACTGGGCAGTTGTTCGTTCCTTTCTTTCTTGAGCACGGGAGTAAACTTATCAAGCAATGTTTCCTCTGAGCCTGGTTTCTCCAGTCTTATGTGACTGGGATTGCTGAGCCATGCCTATATTTAATTCAAGTCTGTTCACTTGTTAAAGAATTGCACTTCAGGGCTGGAGACATGGCTCAGCGATTGAGAGCACTGACTGCTCTTCCAGAGGTCATGAGTTCAATTCCCAGCAACCACGTGGTGGCTCACAACCATCTGTAATGAGATATGGTGCCCTCTTCTGGCCTGCAGGTATACATGCAGACAGAACACTGTATAGAGAAGAAAGAGAGAAAGAAAGAAAGAAAGAAAGAAAGAAAGAAAGAAAGAAAGAAAGAAAGGGAAAGAAAGAAGGAAAGAAAGAAAAGGAAAGAAAGAAGGAAAGAAAGAAGAAAGAGAAAGAAGAAAGAGAAAGAAAGAAAGGAAAGAAAGAAAAGAAAGAAAGGAAAGAAAGAAAGAATTGCACTTCAGGGGCCTGAGAAAGTGGTCCGTAGATAAAAGTGCTTGCTATGCAAACATGAGAACCTGAGTTCAATTCCCCAGCACCCATGCAGGCAGGCAGATGTGGCCATTTGTGGGTAACACCAGTGAGACAGAAAGAGATCTAGGGCTTGCTGACACCATCTTAGTTCCAGGTTCAGTGAGAGACCCTGTCTCAAGGAAGTAAGGTGGTGAGAACATCCAGTCTGTCCTGTACAGACACGTACACCACAAACACACACATACTCACACACACGCACACCACAAACACACATAAACACACACACAATCACAAACAAAAAAAGTGAACTTGAGAATCAGACTGTGTAAAACCTTCATTTTATTTTGTTTTGTTTTGGTTTTTTTCCTACCAAGTTGTATATTTCCGAGTGTTTGGTGAACAGTGTTGCTAGGGCCTCTGTATAAGAAAAGATTCAGTCTCCATGGTCTGTACCTGCGCCCTCGCCAGTTTCACAATAAGCACGGTACTCTTTTCCTCTGGGAAGGACAAGTGACTGCATCAAAAGTTCACTAAGGACTTGGTGTTTGGTTATTATTCGTCCATTAATGAACAAAGACATGGCTCGTGAGTGGGTATTTGAAGAAAGTGTCGTCTTCCATGCTGTCTTCACACAGGGAAGTTCACCCGGGCAACTTCATTTGTGAAGAAAAGGATTAGAGAATTAGTTTCCAGAGGAAAGTGTGAGAAGCACCCGGGCCTAAATGATTTAACATCCAGCTAAGAAGGGTATCCGAGAAGAAGCCGTATCTAAGAGTGGGGATGGCTGAAACCGGAGGCCTAGGAAAATGTTCCCATCCCGACTCACACGTGGCTGCGGCTGCTGTCTCGGAACTCTCAGCAGCTAGAGCTGCTGCGGGGAGCCGGGGAGCTGACGCGGTGCCCTTTGCACCTTCTGTTGGGCCGTCCATCCGTGCCGTGTTAGAAATTTTCGGTAATCTAAGCCTATTTAGTCTGTTTTCTCCCGCTCTGTAAACAGCCTTTTTCCATAGTTGCAAATGTCTCCACTATTATTTGTTTCGATTTGTAAATTACAAGAAGGGCCAGAATAAACAGTGTTCTCACACACGCACACTTCTGCGCCACCAAAGATGACCTGCCAGAGAGGTTCAGAAGGGGCCCCAGCCCTCCATTCCTTCTCTGTGAAGCCAGACATACAAAAGCAGGGTCCTCGTCTGCTTGTCCCCTTTCTACTAAGGCAGGAAACGGATTTTTCCATTGCCACAGTGGTTGGTGATGCCAAGGCTTTCATTTCTTTGGAAATAAACAATGATTGTGTGGCCACAGACATGTCCAGGCCCCACCAACAGCTGCAGTGACCATGTCTCATTTGTCTCGGAATTCCTAACTATTGCCTGCAGTTGATGGGGGTTGAGTGAGTGCCTGACTGAATGTCGTGTTGCTGAAAGGTGTGATCATTGGCAGGAAGCACGCGATGACCGTAGACTTACAGTTGGATTCAGAACTCAAGGGACAGTGACATGGAATTTTCCAGAACAAAGTCAGGAAGGATTATGCAAGAAAGAGCCATTTGACCTGAAATCTGACCGCAGGGTGAAATCCTGCTCCGTGTGGGAGACCCTGTCCTACATAGGTGTGCCCGTGCTTACAGCAAGTTGGAAGTCCACACCCTACCCCCACCAAAACCCAAATCTAGGCCGTGGAGCTCTTAAATACTTAATGTCATGGCCTACATTTTGTGCCTGTGGATGTCACTCAGGCCTCGGATATGTTGTCATTGGCTACAGACGGTGTCTTTAGTCATAATTAACCGTGTTCTTTTTATACCTCTGTTGCATCCATCCTGGCTGTTTTGTATTTGTCATTAATTCATTATTAATCAGTTAATCATCGTTCTCTGTAAACTGAGGGTTCTGTTAACTATTCAGACTTAAAAAAAAGACTAAGATTCTTGTCTGAATTGTGACAGTTTTTACCCATCTCTTCCTCCCTGCATCCACCATTACCACAGATTTTAGTTTTCTTTTAGCTTCCCTTGAGCAGATTTAACGGAATTTTACTATAGTATTGGAAACACAATATGAAATCTCCTGTCTTAGCTAGTTTAAATGTGAGCACCAGTGGGGCATGTGCATATTGTTCAGCAACAGATCTCTAGAACTTTCTCATCCAGAAACAATTGAAACTGTAGGGCGGCTGAGATGGATGCGGGATGAAGTGCCTGCTGCACGGAATGGAGCTGGAGCTCACCCCCAGCTCTGAAGCTGCATGCGGCAGTGGTACCCAGAGACTACCAGGGCCTTATCTGCCGGTCCATCTAGCCCATCAGTGAGCCCCACTAACAGACCCTATCTCAAAAGATGAGGTGGAGAGTGGCCCAAGAAGACACTCATCATATCCGCCACCTACAGAGGATCTACTGTACAACAGTTCCCCACCCACCCCTGAAGCAGTCACGTTCATCTTCAGAGTTCTGTGGAAGTAACTATGGGTCCTGTGTGGAGCCACAATCCTTGCTTCTGTGACTGGCTTATTTCACCGAGCGTAGAAACCTGTGCAGGGTTCACCCGTGCTGTCGTTCACGGCAGGATTTCCTTCAAACAGGATCGGGTAATATTCCACAGTGTCTACGCACTTGGGCATAGGCGGTGCCGTGAGTCATGCTGCGGTGTGCGCTGTGCAGTTACTTCTTTGAAATTCAGGGGTTTTGGCTATCTGCTCGGTAGCCTTGCTGGATTATATGCTGTTTTCCATAAGATCTGTGCTGGATTGTGTTTTACATTTTTACCAATACATAAGGGTTTCACTTTCTCTAGTCTGCACGAGTACTTTCTGTTTCCTGGGTTTGCTTGTTTGTTTTTTCAATATTTGTGGGAAATGATATATCTTTGTGGTTTTGATTTGTATTTCCCTAACAATTAGTGTTGAGTTTCTTTTCATATTCCCGTTGGCCATTTATTTTTTCTTTGTATAAATATCTAGTTGAGTCTTTTTTTTTTTTTTTTTTGAGACGTGCAGTCCAGGTTGGCCTCAAACTTGCTGTGTAGTTGAGGCTTCTAGCCTTAGGTTCTGGACCCTCCTGCCACCGCTTCCCTCATGCTGGGACTGTAGGAGTACACCTTACACTCAATTCCATTGGCATCTTTTGTTTGCGATTTAATCGCTATTTGGGAGGAGGTTGTATTGGTAGATGGTAGGCCTTTATAAATCTATATCCTTCACTCCCCGCCAGCTACAGGGAGCTCGCCGCACTGTTTTCTCGCTCTTTGCTGCACAGCTTTCAGATGTCATGTGACCCCATTTGTCAGTTTTGCTTTTATCACCCATGCCTCTGATGTCATAGCTCAGAAAACATCGCAATCCCAGAAATATAGAGCTTCTCTTCTCAGGGTTCTAGTTGCTCTCTTGTTTTAGATTTACTGTAGACATTTCATCCATTTTAAGATGGTTTTTGTCGGGCTGGAGGGATGGCTCAGAGGTTAAGAGCACCTACTGCTCTTCTGGGGTCCTGAGTTCAGTTCCCAGCAACCGCATGGTGGCTCTCACCCATCTATAATGAGAACTGGTGCCCAGAACACAGTATACGTAATAAATACATAATCTTTTGTCCTTGATGGGGGTAAGCACCAACTGTGTTGGTAGCCAGTTTTACCCTCGTTGATGGGAGAGATCTTCAGGTTAATTTTTAAAGAAAACTAAGATATCTCTGTTTTCTTTAGAAAATTACTATAATTTTATAATCCTGGTGTATAAAGAGACAATTGATGAATGCGTGACTAAACTCATAGGGAAACAAAATAGAGTCCTTTTTGGACAATTGGGAGCAAAACACTAGGCATTGTTCAACGTTGTAAGTTGTTCGTTGCATTGTTACTGTTTACACCCCAAGTGCTGCATTCGGGAAGCTCCTGGTCGTATGATAACGTCTATCCTTACAGAGGTAACCCTGCCTCCAATGGACCTGACAGAATCTTGAGCTGTGTATTATCACCCCTTTGCTACCTGTGGCTTCTCTTAAGGCTTGTTTATCTGTCATATAGCATGCTGACAACATGCCCTGGTGTTGTTTTGCTTGTATGTATCCCCACCCTTTGTGAGCATCTTCAGTGTTTGAGTTTATAATTTTCATTAAGTTTTACATTCTTCTAGCCATTTTCCAGATATTTTTATATCTAACACTTTTCCGAAGAGTCCGCTCTCATGCTTTAGTCTCCTGGTACTATCTCCGGGTCTTTTGTTCCTCTTGTTTGTATTTATTTCTGAGCTGGTGATGTCTCTGTGCTTGCCTTTACACAAGTCTGTTCTGTATCTTTATGTCTGTATATCTCTGCAATGCTTTAACTGACTCTTGACTCTACAGTGAACTTTTCACTTTTGTAAGATTATATATTTTCTATTTCGTATCTTCATTGTGATGTATATGAAAATCCATGTAGCAGACATTATAATGAAAATACTCTAACAGACATTATATGTAACGGTGAAAATTTGAATGTTTTTTCTATAATCAGAAATGATACCAGCATGTCTTTATCACCACTTTCTTTTTAAAGTTTTTTAAAGGGTATTTTATTTATTTTTATGGATTTGGGAGTTTTGCCATCATGTACATCTATACCCCATTGAGGCCATAAGAGGGTATATGATCCCCGGGAATTAGAGTTACAGACCATTGTGAGCTGTCATGGATGTCAGGGGACCAATCCCTGTTCGCCTGGAAGAGCAGCCAATGCTCTTAGCCACTGAGCCATTTCTGCTCCCATCGTCACCACTTCTCATCATGTGCCGGAGGTTCTAGCCAGTTCAGTCAGGGGAGAGGAAGACATCAGAGTTCCCAGAGAGGAGGTGAACCTTTCTGTACACAGGTAACAGTTTACCTATGTAAAAGATCTTATGAAATATATAAAGTTTATTTAATTATGAAATGTTTAAAGTTATTATAACTAATAGAACTTATCAAAGATGTTTATATGATATCAGCCATCTAAAATAGAAATTTAAAATCAATTCCATATAGCATACATAACATTGTAATAGCATATACAATATTGGTCTTGAAGTATATAGAATAAGTAATTCATTACAGATATTAGACCTATGCATAATATATACATGCAGGCAAAATATTCATACACATGAAATAAAAATAAATCTTAATCTGTGATGTTCTCAAAAAAATTAAATTACAAAAGAAAAGATAACAGCATCATTAGCCAGCGGTACTGTTCAACTCAAGACTCCCTTGAGTTATAGCTGGGCGCCCCAGGTGTCTGTGACCAGAAGATAGACAGATGGTGACAGATGTTGATAAGGACTCAGAGAAGCTGTGATCCTCATACTTTCCTGGCGGCGATGTGAGATGGTGCTGCCCCTTGGGCAAACTCTCTGGCAATTCTTAAAATGGGTAAGGAGAGTTACCAAATTATACAACAAACCTGTAGCAACTGATACATCCACGAACAGCTTGATGTTGCTGCAGCGTCTCCCCTGGGGCTCAGCAGAGGTTGTTCTTAGAAGAAGGCTGTGCCTCTGATTTCCACGTGGCCAGTGTCTGTTTATTAGTTTCCTTCCCTGCCGTTAGGATGAGCATATGTTACATAGGCCTGAGCCTGAAGTGCACAGCGTTGTTCAGTCCATCCTGGTGTAGACCACAAACCATGCTTAAAGTAGTGGCCCGGGCATCAGGCCTCCATGGTGAGATGGCATTGGTCCCTTCTGCCTGGGTTCTGAAGAAGAAGAAAAAAGAACCAGGCCGATCACCACAAGCCAAGTTGGGCTTGGCTGTTCCAGCTTCCTGGATAAGCTATGGCAGGGCAAGCACCACTCAGCCTCCTTTGACTCACAACTCAATATCTCTCTCTCTCTCTCTCTCTCTCTCTCTCTCTCTCTCTCTCTCTCTCTCTCTCCCCACACACACACACATTAACTCTTTGTTTAGCTTGGCTCCAGAGCTTTGTACTTTAGTGAAATGTTCATCTCTGTGTTAACTCACTCTCTGCTGTCAGCAGAACTCAGGCACACTGTGGTTTAACAAGGAGTACATTGTGAGAGACCTCAGAACCAACTTAGCACATCGGGCTTACCCGTCAGGTTAAGGTAAAGTCGAGGCTGATGCTGTTACTTCTGGCTCTGTCCTCCGCAGCTTTGCCTCTCCACTGCAAAGTGAGTCTTGCCTGTGCGTTTTATTTTAATACACTGCTGAGAATCAGAACCTGGGCCTTGTGCATGCTAACATGCCCACTACGCCTCTAAACAAACAAACAAACACTGTATTAAGAAGCAGAATTGGGAAGTTTTGGCGCTTACTTAGTTCACAGGAAGCACTAAATTGAATGCCCAGCACCACATAAAAGCAAGTGTGGTGGCGGCACAACCTGGAATTCTAGCACTTGGGAGGTGGAGACAAGAGGGTCAGAAAGTCAAGGTTGTCTTCAGCAAGGCCTGTCTTAGGCCGGGGCCGGGGATGTGGTTAGCTTGGTATTGTCTGTGCTGCAGTCACAGCTCTGCCACATAGGGTTTGTGTCTTCGGTGAGTTACTCCCCAGATCTTTGTGACAGGAGGGACTGCCGCTGCTTTTAAAGTCGTGGTATGCAGTAGGATCAAAAACCCATGGAGAGGGACTTGATGGGGGAGGGGGAGGGAAATGGGAGGCGGTGGCGGGAAGGAGGCAGAAATCCTTAATAAATAAATAAATTTTAAAAAAAATAAAGTCGTGGTATGGCCGGGCGGTGGTAGCGCACGCCTTTAATCCCAGCACTCGGGAGGCAGAGGCAGGCGGATCTCTGTGAGTTCGAGACCAGCCTGGTCTACAGAACTAGTTCCAGGACAGGCTCCAAAGCCACAGAGAAACCCTGTCTCGAAAAACCAAAAATAAAAATAAAAATAAAAATAAAAATAAAAATAAAAATAAAAATAAAAAAAATAAAGTCGTGGTATGGATTTGATGAAATGGTGGATGGAAAAGCTTTTTGTTACTTAAAATGAAAGACTCGTTCACATGGACAGATGGAGACTGTTGTGTATATGTGTGCCCAGAAAGAGGGTTCACACATACCCTCCAAGTATATTCTTACAACAGACGTGGGCAGTGTCAGGGTGAAGGGGTCTGCCATGCTCATTCATGTGGGCATCAAAGATGAAGCTAGAACTGAAGATTTTCTCAGGACACCCCCAACTCATTTGCTAATTTGATTTCTATGCTAGCTCAGCTTTTAAAGTAAGTATTAAAGACCAAGTAGCCAAACAAGAAAAACATTAGACACATAATATTGTAGAGTGAAGACCATCAGGTCGCCTCCCCAGCCTCAGCCCATATTTCATCACTGATAGCTTTTCCTTACATTAAAGGGACATCCTAGTGTAGCCCCCTCCCCTTTGTTGTTAAGCAGAATCTCACACTGGCTCGGACTGATGTGGCACTCTCTCTATAGCAAGCGTCAGATCCCTGGCGGTCCTCTTACGTTGGTGCCCTCGGTGTCGTGAGTATGGGCATGAAGTGCCGCACCTGGGCGCCCCCTAAGTGTGTGTACATCCTGGAAGTTTCCCCGTTCTTGGTATCTACCAGTGTTCTTATTTTCAGAGGTGTGGTGGTTTTCTAGGGAGCACCTCTTGTTGGATGCTCTGACAGTGCTCAGTCTTTTGTCCTCATAAAAAGTGCTAAATGGCTGTCATTCGACCCATATTTCATCAAGTACATTGTCACCCAAGTTTGGATACTTGTGTGTTATAACCACACACTTGCATACATCTAGACAGCTCTACAGTTGCTTCCTAGAAGCAGAATTCACAACTCAGAAGATATGTGACCACCAAATCATTTTTAAAATTTCCCATGACATCAGTTTCCCATCAGGTAGTATATATTAGCTACACTAATGTATACTCTGCCGGACAGGAAACTGTGATGTTTTAATCACTGAGCCATCCTCCAACCCCTGCCCGTTTTTCTAATGAATATTAGTCTTTTGTTGATTTGAAGGAGTTTTCTTTAATTGAGCAAACTGGCTCTTACTTTGCTCTACGTAATCACATTTATTCAAGTTGTCAGTATCCTAGAGCTTTGCAAGGTTTCTTGCCACACAACATTTTAAGACTTTGTCTTTAAAATTTCAGTAACTTTACTGATTTCTGGAGATCGCATCGTCTTTAGAATGGCTTTCTCCATTTCCCTCTGGTTGATTGTGTTCAAGACACACCTTCGCTTCTGTCCCCCAGCTCTTCCTTTGGACGAGAACGGTACACGCGTAACAGCTACTCAAGGACTTTTTTCCACAACAGCTATTTCAACCCAGGCTGTTCATGTAATGAAACAGACATTGGGTTTGAATTTTGATTGAATTCTGAAAAGTTCATTGATGTCTGGTGTACACACACACACACAAACACACACACCCCGTGCTCCGCCTCTTCGGTTTCTGTATATAAGCTTATAAGGTCTCACATGTCAGTATATGAGAAACCACTTTTCACATCTAAAACATTACTTGGGGCCATTTTTAGTGAACACATTCACACTTGATTTTCTTGCCAGGTTTGAAGTAAATTTGTCTCTAGATAAAAGCAAATCTACAAATGTGAAATCTCTTATGATTTTCCAAGGACCGCCTTACCAATAACAGGGTTTTCCTGAGCCTTGGGTGGGAGCTGGACTATGAGGAGCCTCTAGAGGCTTTCCCTGAGAGTTGAACTTTCTTCAGAGTTGGATGAGGTCACGAAAAGTAGGTGGGGCATCTGGAAACTATTCACGATCAGAGAGCCCAGTTTGTTTTTATTTTGCTGACAGAGTTCAAAGGCAGAATCTTGGGAAGTTGCTTGATGGGACTTCCTGTGTCAACGAGGGAACATTCTTCAGCACAACCTGTGGAGATTCCAAAGATGGCTTAGCACCCACACTAAAGAAGTTGCCTTTGGGCTGGGCAGTGGTAGCTCACGCCTTTAATCCCAGTACTTGGGAGGCAGAGGTTGGTGGATCTCTTGAGTTTGAGGTCAACCTGGTCTACAGAGTGAGTTCCAGAACAGCCAAGGCCACACAGAGAAACACTGACTTGAAAAACAAAAGTTGTCTTTTGACCGGTCCTGTAAGCAGCTAAGGTAAAGGAAGGATGACCATGGTGGGATGTACCCATCCATCATCCCAGCACTTACAAGGCTGAAGCAGAAAGATCCCAAGCCAACCTGAGCTACATAAGATGCTGTCTCGGGAAACAAAAACACAAAACAACTAACTAGAGAAGGATAGTGTGGACCAGGCCCTTCTTACAAGTCCCTCGGGTCACTCTTTGGGAGTATCATTCATATCTATCACAGATGAATGAATTATTCAAATTATATCCTATCTTTATCTACCTAAAATGTGCATTCTAAGCAGTTTAGCTGAATTAAAAATTTTGCATAACTAACTTCATAATTCTAACAAGTAGAAATGTATGTGAATTTTGTCCCCTTCACTCCACTCCCCTCTTTTTAAGGAAGGACCTCAAACTCACTGAGGATGACCTTGAATTTCTGACCTGCCTGCCTCTGGCTTGAAAGTACTGGAATTACAGACCAGCCTCACGCACACTCGGTGAATACTCAACCACTGAGCTGCACCCACCCATCCTGTCCTTAGAAAAAAGTGCCAAAAGAAAGTGTTGTGTGGTCTCTAAATCATAGCATAGTGCTGTAGAGCCAAGGTTAGCCTGCTGTGCTCTGCTCCTTTGTTTGTGGATTGGAACCTGCTGGGCAGTCAGGACATTTGATAGCACTACCTAGTTCCTCCAGAATCTTAGTATTTCACTTACGGTTTCATGTGGCTATGATCATTTGTGCTGGAAACGTCCCATTGAATCCACATAGTCTCGGTTTCCAATAATTAATCCGCCAAACGTTCCACACACCCTATGCTAGACGCTTTGTGATGCTTGCTTTCCCACTCCCGCTGCTCCTCGTGGGAGGAGACAGGTGACAAAGGGATTGGCCAGATGAACTTAGAGGACACTTACGTTCAGATGTGGTCACAGAAGTAAGAAGTCAGTGCAAGTCCCTGGCAACTTTGATTGTACCCATGTTCGAAAGATCTGGAGACCTAGTGGCTGTTGCAGCCACTCATATTTAGGCTCCACAGTTAGCAGCACAGGCCATGACTGCATTCCTTCCTCGTCCAGGCTTCATGCTCGCAGGCTTTTCAGCCAGTCTGCATGCACTTGTTCCCAAGGTCCTGTTGAGTGTTGCAAGTTGCAGAAGAACCATCAGAAGAGTAGGCCATCTGTCTGGGACTCTGAGGAAATGGCCAGAGCCTCCTCTGAGGGTCTGTTTGGTAAATGGACACGTTGAGAGGGGTTTGAAGCAGTTGTCACCAAGGCCCCCTCCAGGCTATGGGGCTTTGCTTTCCCACAGTGCTGTTGTCCTAGATTCCTGTCCCCTTTATTGATATGATTGACCTGAGGCCTCCTGCCACCTAGTGATCCAAACTGGCTACCCTTGAAGTGTTGACCAGGGGCCTCTTGACCCAGGGAAACAGCCTGTTAACACTGAAAGTTGAGATCTTTGATCTACTTAACTCCCTGGGTTGAGTTTTCTTCCTAAAATGCAGAAAAAAAGAAGCAGAAGTTACTATTTAGTGCGCGCCAGAGGTGCACATGACTGCAAAAGCGACTCCTTCCCAGCCTGGGTAAAGCAGAGACTGTAGGAGCTTTGTTTTCTGCAGGTGTTTTCAACAGGTATCAATTAAACTTGCTTGGCCCCGCAAACTTGGTTGCTTTTACCCACGGACTCTAGATCAGACTGAAGGATTGGCTCAGTGAAAATGTTTACTTCTCCAATTAAGCAGAATTAAGGTTTGAACTCAGAACTGTCTAGGTCTGTGCTAGGCGTAATTGAGATGCATGGGCTTTGTGTAAATAATGTACCTCTAATTGGCTTTGATTAAGTGCAAATTAGGATCACACTTCACTCCCGTGTGATTTACATTCCTAAGCCCTTTTACAAACTGAAGTACCCTGGGTGGCCGCTAAGGTTTGTTTATCCGGGAGTTGAATTGGAGGCTGGAGCTGGGATCTGCACTTTCCCAAAGGTAGAGTCTGCTGCTGACACACTTGACACCTCCCTTCCCATTCTGGTCTCACCTCTGGGTGAGCTCACTTGGGGCAATGCTTGCCTAGCAATGCGCAAAGCCCTGGGTTCCATCCTCAGCACCGAGTAAATTAAAACCCAATGTGGTGAGCCGTGCCTTCAAGGCAGGAGGTTCAGGAAGTTCATGGCCATCCTCAGCTGAGTCCAAGGCCAGCCTGTACTACTTGAGACCCGCAAAAAGTTAAAGTGAGTAAGTAAGTAAATAATTGGAGCTTTGATGCATTGGAGTCTGCCTGTGAGACCTTGGAGACTAAGCCAGCTCCAGGCACTGGCTGTCAGATTATCATGACACCCTTGTTTCACAAGGAACCAGAAATTCTTCCTAAAAGGGAACTGCGGATGGGAAGATCTCCCCAGGAAAGTTCCCAGTGGGTGGTGTGAATCAACAGATTGCTCCAGGACAGCTTCCTCCTGGATTGCTCTGCTCAAATTCAGGGGTGGGTCTTTGCCTTGGTGAGCCTGGAATAAAGTGCATTTCCTCTCTCCTCCAAAGTTTCTGAACTGCCTTTGTGGCCCGAGGAAGCCGCAGTGGGTACGGTATTGCTGCCGGCTCCTTCTATGCTGGGGAAGACTGGTCCTGCGGAAGGCCTGGGACTTGGGCAACAGGGGTGGGAAGTGACTTGGTGTTAATGACCCTGGAGGCCATCCACAATCAACTCTATGTGGGGTTTCTCCAGGTTTTCACACAGCTCAAAAACCCAGCACGACACAGGGATCTTCACACCAGGCAAGAGTGCTAACAGTTGCCAGCGTGGGTGGGAATGCAGTTAGCAGGGTGAGTTAACTACTCACTTCACACCCCGTGAAAGTGGCTCCCAAGCAGCCAGAGGGTTTCTTGAGTGTGTCACCTTCAGAGAAGGTTGAACCATAAATATGTTTGACCATTAAACTCTGCCCTTGGCTTTGGGTGAGAAGGCAGAGCCTATTTAGACAAGTTACACTGCAGAGATCCTGGCCAGAGCTGCAAGACAGGGAATGTTTCCTAGGCTCTCCAGACACCGTTGACTTCTCTCTCATTCAGTGGCTTCTTCTGGGCCGCCTACTGAGTCAGACCCTAGAGATACAGCTCGGAATATGCCCCTGGTCTGAAGCCCTCAAGACCCGTCTCAGAGAAGCAGACAGGGCCAGCAGAGAGAAATAACAGCCGAATGTGGCGTGTGCTGCCCAGAAGTCAGGAGCACCTGGTGAGCAGCTCTCTGCCACACTGCGCTGGCTCATAGCTGTTTGGAGTCACAAGGGCCGTGTGCTATTCCAAAGAATGCGCTTGCTAGTCCTTGGGTCCATCTTGTCTCTGGAAATAGTCACTAAGCACCGTGTTAACATCTGGCTGGGGTGCAGATGTGTCTGCTGACGTCCCTAGCATCTCTTTCATGCTCATGACCTCAGGCGTTCCATAATGCAATTATTATTAATGTCAGGACAAATGAGCAACTCACCAGTGATCCCACAGTGGAGGAGCCAAGGCCCAAACTCAGCTCTTACAGCTGCCCAACCTCACCTGGTAACGAGGCTGTCCTTCATCAAGGAGTGGCGGGCTGCAGGTCACAAGTCCCAGGCACTGGGGATGACTTGCTCACAATTTGGCCATGGCCTCTCGAGCAAGTCACTTCCAGTCTCTGCAGCAGTCCGCTCTTCGGATGCTGACGACCTTTCACCGCTTGCTGTTGCTGCTGCAGTTTTGGGACGTGGCCTAAAGTATGCAACATTGATCTTTGCTAGTCTTCTTGACCTATGTACTTGGTTTCAGAAGGCTCTAGAAAGGGCCTCAGTGTCTTTTCTTGTCAGAAATAGATTAAGCAACAAGGCCTTAAATCATCAAGTTCAAGAGCTTTGTCCCAGGGCCGTCTCTGCCACAGACTGTCCCAGCCGCAGGCCAGCGTGCCCCTCCTCCTCCATAGCCCAGACCTATTGGCAGAGTGGCACTCTCATCTTCTAAGAGATGTAGTTCCACTCAAGACCTTGCTTCCCTGGTGGATTAGGAGTGGCCGTCCTTTATCTGACTGATGAGTCAACCCACACACATCTGCAATCCCTGTACCCAGAGGCTGAGGACGGAGGATTATAAGTTCAAGGCTAGCCCGTGTCAGACAGCAAGACCTGAGTGGAGCAGGGAAGACGGGGTGCCAAGTTCACAGCAACCCTATCTTATGACTAACCCAAGCATCGAGATGCTTCCCTGATGGTTTGAATGCAGAGTCTTAGATGGGGCTACGAATGCCCGTCCTTACAGCAGGCTTTGTGCTGTGCTGGGAACCACCAGACCTTGGCCCAAAAGATTAGGGTTCTGAAGGAGATGGGGCGGGATGGAGAGAGAAGCATGCTCACTGTGTATCTGTTTAAAATCACAGTGCCCTCTGCCTAGCATCTCATGCTAGAAGGACAGCACAGGCCCATCTGCCTCGACTTAGCTCGTTTCCTCTTGGTCAAGACCCAGTACAGGCTTGCCTTCCTTCCCATCCCTTAGTCCACTTGGTTGAGCAACTTATTTCTGACTGTCCGTGTTGTCTGGCCCTTTTAATATCATTCTGGAACTTTAACTTTGGCCTGTAGCTCTATTTCTACATGTTATGGAGAAGAGACCATGTCACCAGGCCTCCGCTGGCTCCCAAAGAGATGGTGGCAGTGGGGTGGGCATGCAGAGCCAGGACGTCTCATTCTGGCCAGGGCCTCCTGACCATCTCCAGCCCCATTTGATTCCCACCGTCCCTTCTGCTCCTTATTTGTACCTTCCCAACCTCCAGCGTGGATGCTTACATCCGTGTGCATTTACTGCAACACGAAACCGCTCTGTCTTCTGAAAGCAAATAAACTGACTTTAATGGTGTTGGGCTGCAGCGGCAGCTCCAGGGTTAAAAGTTTTAGCAGGCAGACTGGCCAGCAGGAGTTAGTGGTGTGGCGTACAAGGGACGCCAGGCTGTCTCTAAACTTTTTGGCCCTCCCCAAGTACAGAGATGAAGGAAGAGCTTCTATAAATCACTGGAGATTAGAGGCCCTGTTCTTGCCGGCTCCGCAGGGTTGCACTGCTTAATGTCAAAGCCTCACGTATTACTTTAACAGCACTCCTTTCTTTATTAAATCCACTTTGAAATATATATATATATAAAAGATGATCTTTCCAGTAAGGGGGAGAAGGCTAAAAGGATTTAGAAAGTATCTGTTATGTTACATTACGGAGACTAATAACTGTTTAGGGAGTAAGTAACATTTTTGCACCATCTTAAGCCATAAAAGAGAGAGAGAGAGAGAGGTATAAAGGTCCGTTCCTAAGAATCGCTTGTTTGAGAGTTTATGTCACCCTGTGTCCTTCTAGCTCCTTCAAAGAGTGAGCCGAGGTACTGGGAAAATGGCGTGAACATTAATGAGAGCAAAAGAGCGTGTCTGGGAACACAGTCGTGGCTAAGTGTTTTAGAAAGTAGGAAGTACCCAGAGGGAAGGAGAGGGAGGGAGAGAGGAGAAAAGAGGGGGGGACTCAGGAGGGAGCACAGGCATGGAAAGAGTTCTACTTTCGTACTTAAAAGAAAAAACACACACTTTGTGTTGGTTTGGAGGCTTATCTCCTTCATCTGACTTTAATGAAGACATATTTCAAGCAGCTGCAACCATGTCAAATGTCATATTTTGGCTCAAAACGTCCACCTTCCAAGTGGGAGGTTTCTCAAGACCTAGAAGTCTGCAGTAATTATAAACTAATTGGCCAGAGCTGGCAGCAGTCTGGCTGTCACGAAGCCGAAGTCGGAACTAGTTTCTGTAGGTGGCATCAGAGTGGCGAGGGCTACTGATTTGTACAGCTAATGATGGCCTTCAGTATGCTGTTCTCTTGGCTTCCAGGTTTTTAAAAAATGTCATAACAGACAAATAAATCAGTTTGAATAAAATGCTTAGCACTAAATATAAAAATAAACTTACCATGAGCTAACCTCTTAAATCACCAATTATAGCATTTTAATTTATACTTTCAGAGAGGTCTCAGGATGAAGGAAAGCCACACAAAGGATTTGGTTGCCTCTAATTTTCTACTACTCATTAGAGTCTGAAGGTTCTTTGTGTTTTTTCCTTTTTAGTCAAATGGCAATTACTTAAGCAGAATTATTTCAAGAGGGTAGGATTCCTCATGAAAAGCCTTCAGAATCCGAGCAACAGAAACGGGTTCAGGGGACTTTGTTAGCTGGCCTGTTTAGCCAGGGCCCCGCAGGCCAAGTCCACTTTGTTTTCAGAGTCTCATTTGTTTCGTCAACAAGCTTTTGACTAACAGCCACTGTACCACCAAACACTTTGCTAGCTGCCATCAATAAGACAGCTAGCGGCCCACACACCCACTCCGGAGAGGCTTGCAAGCTTCTGCAGACAGGTAAAAAATGTGTACCAAACTGGCTGTGGCTGAGGCAGGAGGATTGCCCTAAGTTCAAGACCAGCCTGAGCTACATAGCAAAATTCTATTTCAGAGGAGAAAACAATCAGATGTAGATGAAATGTACAGTCATGGTGAGGCTTTAAAGGGTGTAGCTTCGCCGGGCGGTGGTGGCGCACGCCTTTAATCCCAGCACTTGGGAGGCAGAGGCAGGAGGATCTCTGTGAGTTCGAGACCAGTGTGGTCTACAAGAGCTAGTTCCAGGACAGGCTCCAAAACCACAGAGAAACCTTGTCTCGAAAAACCAAAATAAATAAATAAATAAATAAATAAATAAATAAATAAATAAATAAATAAATAAATGGTGTAGCTTCTCAGTGCCCTTGATTCGGGGAGGACAAGTGACCGAGCGTGTGGCTCCCAGCGTGGGGGGTGGGGAAGAATGTGAGGTTTGAGAGGAGCTAGGCATCTTTGCTATTCTGTTTTTATTTAGGCTTTTTTTTTTTGGTAATTTTATACATGAATGCGGTGTATTTAGATCTAGCAGCCCTTTTTGAACTGATTCTTGCATTGTTCTGGTAATCATACCAGATTTCTATCTGCATTTTCAAGTATGGAAAGGGTTCACACCTTACAAATGTGGTTCACATTTGCCAAGAAAGGAAAAAAAAAACCCAACTTGTTTTGTAGCATTTCCCATCCAAATGCTGACAGTTGAAGCTCCGTCTTCTGACAGACAGCTTGGAGGTGTTATTTCTGCAGCCTCTGCCACGGTGAATGGCAGCTCTTCGTTCATGGCGGCTTGTGCTTCGTGCTTGCTTCCGCAAGTCTAGGATGGCTGCCCAGCTCAAAAGTGACAGCTCTTAAAATAGCTGGAAATGGATGTGGAGTTCAGGTTTTGTTCAAGGGATTTAGAGGTGCTTGCATGAACATTTGTGTGCTCACTTGCATGCTTGCGTGAGTGCCCACGTGACTGTGTGTGTGTGTGTGTGTGTGTGTGTGTGTGTGTGTGTATGTGTGAGATAGGGCCGCTTACACAGGGAGTCCATTGTGAGAGCAGATACTGGGTGTGGAGGGTTTGTAGGCAGAGGGAAGGCTTTACGGCTTACCATCCTGGACCAGTTGCTCAGAGCAGCATTCAATGTTTTATTAGGAGAGAACAAGTCTATAAAAGGAACAAGAGGCTCAATCATTGCAGAGTTGGGCGACAGGAGGCAGCTGCCAGGATGGCTTTGAAACCCTTTGAGATCCTAGAAGAGTTGCCACAAGTAACCACTGCAGCTGCTGGGATCCTTCAGTGGAGATGCAGAACTTGGCACCCCTTACCCTGCAGAGATGGGACTCTGGGGTCACCCAGTATTTTCTTTAGATAAGTTTCTCCCCCACTCTCTCTGCAGTTCCTGTATTCTCTTTTGTTTTTAGGTAGGTTTGAGGGAATTGAGAGCAGACAGCCTCTAGTCTGATTTAAAGAGAAAAGAATGACCATGTAGGCAGGTAAGATCAGATTGAGCGGACGGGAGAGACCCCGCTCTTGCCCACGGTGCTTTCGCTTAATGAGCAAGTCGCTGTAGTTTGCAAACCATCACTCGCATGATGTCATGAAAGTAACAAAGTATGT
Source organism: Microtus ochrogaster (assembly GCF_000317375.1). Classification (NCBI taxonomy): domain Eukaryota; kingdom Metazoa; phylum Chordata; class Mammalia; order Rodentia; family Cricetidae; genus Microtus; species Microtus ochrogaster. Next base: position 61,899,515 of record NC_022014.1, read on the forward strand.
GAGTTTCATTTTTGTGAAATCTACCTGGGATGTCTGTTTTTCATCAGCACATGGAGAGAACTTGCAAAGTTGAACCCCTCAACTTTAAAATTTTCCAATTAAATCCCAGAAAGTCAAGCAATGGCCATTGTTCACATAAGCCAGGAGAAAGGTTATTTATGAAGGTTTTTTTTTTTTTGACGAACACATTATTTGATATGTGTGTAAAAGTTTTTGATAATGCTTTCTCAAAGAACAAATGCCAAAGAATGCTAAAGGTTTTTGGAGAACTCATGAACTGAGTCTGTGATCAAGATCAGCGACCAGCAGGGTGTCAGGATGACTTCTGGAAGAGGTGTGCCTCCCCCATGGACAGAGAACAAATGATGTGTGTGTGTGAGTGTGTGTGCATGCATGTGTGCATGTGTGTGTGTGTGCACGTGTGAGTCTGAGTGGGCGTGTGTGTGTGTGTGCACGCATGCATGCGCACTCGTGGATGTGAGTCTGTGTGCATGGGTGTGGGCGTGCATGGGTGTCAGCAGTCACAATGTATGTTTAGAAAGGATTCATCTCGCAGCCTAAGAAACCCTTTCTGTCCTTCCAGCCCAGGAGTGTCTGGCCACCTTTCTCCTCCTTTCCTCGTCTCCTCCAGTTTAAAACTTATCTCCACTGCAGCTCCTTGGAGGGCTGTCTGTGCCTCAGACGTGCTAGAATGGAGAGACAAAGAAACCAGCAGCTGTCATAAACATTCTCCCCCTGCGCCCATGGCAGTTTCGGGCTTACGTGATGAATTTTAGTCATGTTTACCCGGTTACCCTCTCTCGTCACTCCCCAATTTCTCACGGAAACCCTCTTCCCAGCAGGCCCTTCCTCCACCATTTTCAAGTCTTTTAGGTGTGACTCACTGAGATCAACAACTACTGCTTACTTGAACATGAGCGGAAGATTATTTACTGGAGCCTAGGCAACTTATCAGTGGCCACTTTGTTCGATATTGTTTATTTATTTGTTTGTTTGTTGCTGGCAGGGTCTCATATAAATCAGTCTGCCTTCCAACTTCCTACATAAGCAAAGGTGATCTTGACCTGCTTTTGTTTGTGTGGCGGGAGGGGTTGATATTGTGAACGTCCACATGAATATTCAGGCGTGCATAGCCATGCTGGTGCAGGCGGAGATCACAGAAGCATGCATAGCCATGCTGGTGCAGGCGGAGATCACAGAGGCGTGCATAGCCATGCTGGTGCAGGCGGAGATCACAGAGGCATGCATAGCCATGCTGGTGCAGGCGGAGATCACAGAGGGATGCCTGGCATCTTTCATTACTGCTCTCCACCCTATTTATTTTGAGTCAGGGTTTTCGCCATTACAGACAGGCTGCCTGACCTGTGAACTTCCAGGATCTGCCTGTCTTTGTCACCTAGCACTAGGGTCACCAGTCTACACCGGGTCTCATTACATGGGTGCTAGAGATTGAGCTGTGGTCCCCTTGCCTTCCCAGCAAGTGCTCTCATCACGAGTCACACTGCAAACTTGACCTTGAACCTCTGCCGCCCTTCCTCTAACTGCTGAGTGCTAGGAAAGCTGGGTAGCGGACAGAGCAAGGTCTCCATGTCCTGTCACTTGGAACTAGGCGTTCTTGATAATAACTCCCATACCCTCACATCGTCACGTGTGATCAGGCATCAACAGTGGTCAAGTCCACCAGAAGGAAGGATGGCGCTGGGAGATAGCGTGCAGATCTGCACATGGCCGTGTGCTTCCTCCCTGTCGTGTGCAGTGGGATTCTGAGGAGCAATAGAAATTGCACTTTGGTAGGTCATGGTGCCGCGATGAAGCTGCGGCGGTGCACTGCAGACTTCCGGCCACGGCTCAGGCCTCTTTGAACACAAGAATAAACGAAGCATGGAGGTGCCTGCTTTTAACCCAGCTACTTAAGAGGCGATGTTGGGAGGATTGCAAGTCTGCACGGACTACATAAAATTAAATAAACAAGGGCTGGAGACCTGGCTTGGGGGTTAAGAGCACTTGCTATTCTTGCAGAGGACCCAGGTTCTACTCCCAGCCCCCACCTGGCAGCTCACAAATGCCAGTAACTGCAGTTTCAGGGGACCCAACACCCTCTTCTAGTCTCCACAGGCACATATAAGAAAAGCAGGCAGACATCCATATAAGTCTGTTTTAATTAAATGAAGACAATAAATGTATAGAAGAAGTACCAACTCCTAAGGGTTTGTGTGTGTATTCTTGTCCCCATACTGCAGTGGTACTACAACAGGTGCCGTACCTGTGTGAAGGACAAAGAACATCCTCCCAGGCCAGGAAGGAAGAGCATCCCAAGGCTCTTTAAACATCAACTTAAGCCCCATGAGGAACAAGCAGAGTTATGCTAGCCACACCATGGTATTCAGAATTCCTTTTGTTATTAAAAAATTCCACACTGGTCGTTTGGGTTCAGGAAGCCTGAGCAGGGATAAGAAGCGGAGCTTTTGTCTGGTGCAGTTTTAATGAACTGCTTCAGGTGTTGGTGGGCAGGCTGTCTCTGAGCGGCCTCCAGAAGCACAGCCAGCTCAGAGAGCCAGGTTGGGTGGCAGCTTGGCTGGTCCCATCGGGCACCTCTCCTGCCCCTCAGAGTGTTGGGATTCTTGAGTGAGAGTAGCGGAATAGTGGAGACAGCCCAGCCCCACTCATTCGGGTTCAGCCTGCATTTGGTGGCTGGAATGGGGTGAGACTTTTCCAAATATAAAGATGGGGTTCCTCGCTTCTGAGGCCTTTGCCCTGGGGCTAGTCCACTGTGTCCCTCCAGAGTCTACAGAACACATACAGTTAAGCATTCAGCTACCCTGGTAATGTAGGAAGTAAAGAACACTTGAACCCATGTGGCCAAGTCATGGATAACATCACTGCTGCCAGCTATGGCTGATGCTGTGGGAAGGAGATAAGCTGAAAGCCCTGCCTTTTAAGTACTCCCTGCTGCCTGACCAAGCCTTGTTTGGGGAACACAGTTCCCCTGAGATGTGTGTCTAACCTGCAGGGGTCTGTCTGTGTCATGGTAAACTTCTGGAAGTGGGCAGTCTGGGCAGGGAACACCCTTCAAGTGGCTCACAACATCTGGGGTGCTGTGGCAATCAGGTTAGCATCCATCCTTCCTGAAACCTAATTCTCAAGGGAAGGGCTGTCTACAGAGATGGTGATCAGAGCTGGAGGTTTTCATGAGAGGAACTTCTGCCAGAAAGCAGACTGCCTCCTAGAAGGAGGGTGGGAATGCAGAGTTGTCTTCCCAAGACTGCCATTGCCTCCCGCTATCCCCAAGGCAAAGGCCAGAGAGAGCGCTGTTGGAGGGGTAGCTGTGTCTCTCTGGGAGAAGCTACTGTCAGCTCTCTGCCACTCTAGAGCCTAAGGGGCACCTTCTAAATGGGAGTTCTTCAGTCTGTTCTTTCCCTCTGTGGGGGGGGGGGTGTGGACATGTGGAGGCCAGAGGTCAATATTGGCTCTCTCGGCCACTCCCCACCTTAGCTTTTGAGACAGAATCTCTCACTAAACCTGGAGCTCACAGATTCTGGTAAACTATCCATCGAGCCCCAGGGATACATGCCTGTCTCCACCCCAGCCCTGGGGTTCCAGGCATCTTCCACCCTACCCAGCTCCTTACTTTTATGTATATGCTGGGGATCTAACTCAAGTCCTCATGTTTATGCAACAGGCATATCTTCCCACCCTCCACTTCTCCATCCTTTATTGTAGAACCTCTTTCTGCTGCCACCCAAATCAAAAGATTGGTCTTGTTGAGATTTCTATCATTGTTTGAAATTTCTATTCCAAACTTCAGGTTTTCTGTGGAAAGATTTTCCTACTTTACAGTTCCTTCTCCCTTTTAAGGGAAAAGAAAAGAAAGATTGTGCATAGGTGTATGCTCCCCTGCCACCTAGGCATCATCTCCAGCTCTTCCCTAGCTCGGCTGCGTTCTCCTCCCTCTGCAGCTACCCTTTCTCTGTAGGCACAAAACAAATTTACTACAGTGTGTATTCCAGTTCATTTGGTTCATTCATTTAGTCAGCAATTTGTTGAGTACCTGTCATGTACCCAGAGGGACTTCCTTTTGAAACTGTGCCTTGAAGAAGAACAAGTCTTGAAGAACCAGTTAGGGCGATCCAGACAGCTGTTCAATGGACCCAGCGTGGCACACACACTGTCCACAGGCGAGGGAGAGCAGAGTCCACATGGCTCCAGTTAGCCGAGTAAAGCCAAGTAGCAGGATGTGTGTCCTTGCAGTTGGAAGAGCAGTAAGACAGCAACAAGCTGATCACGAGGAGCTTAGGTGTCACGGCAGTGAGGCTTTGGGCAGCCCCCGTGGAATTTTAAACAAGACAATGCCATATATGTGTTCTAGAAAACCTACTTTGACTAGAGTTTGGAAAATGCACTGAAGAGGATGGGTCCAGAAAATCCATCTGGTACAGGTCACGTTGATCTTGGTGAAGAGTAACCACTGCCTGAAGTTAACAGGTTGTCATAGGAATGGAGAGGGGATGCCCAAATGTGTACAAAGTCCAGTGGAGTCTGTGGCATGTCGGGGCCTGTAGATAAGAGATGAGAGTCCAGGAGAGTGAAGTTCTGTCTTGCAGTAGAGCGTAAAGGTGTGCATAAAGAAGGAGGGCAGGGGAGATGTTTGGAGAAACCCGGGACCTAAAGAGCTTCAAGAAGAGCTAAGAGAGCTGGGATTGCAGCCTAGTGGCCGAACACTTACTTAGTATGTATAAGATTCATGGGCTGTAAGTTCCTCACTCAGCACTGAAAATAAAAGGAAATGGGGGAGGCATCCACCACCAGCACTACCAAGAGAAATAAGGGCCAAAGTCACACACCTTTTTTGACTTTTCTTTATTGATGTAGACTGTGTAATGCTTTGTTGGGGGTGGGGACACAGAGAAGGGCATGTGGGAACTCTCAGCATCTAAGAGAAGCCAGCAAAAACCCTCTTGTTGAGATTACTTTCCAAAATTTGACCAGATGTTTAAGCAAATTAGCAAATGATTAAAGCTACAGTCGGCAAAGACTAGACCCCTGTGGGATCAGCAAAGAAGCAAGACAAAGAGAAAGCCTTGCCCAGGTGTTCTCACTGGCAAGAGGTTAGTCTGCTGTGGGCCCTAAGGATAGATGGGCATGCCCAAATCCAAGCAAGCTGAATCAGAAGGAGAGGGCGGAATAGGAGTATAGAAAAAAGTACAGACATGGTGTTCTCTCTGAAAATCTCTTCTGTCCAGTGGCTAGTAACACATTTTAAGACTTTTCACACTAAAAAAGAAGGTATTAGGGCTAGGGAGATGATGGTTCTGGGGACAAAGTGTTTTCCACAGATTGTGAGGACCTAAGTGCAGAACCCCAGAACCCACATAAAGCTAATGCGGTGGAAGTTGTCTTTAATCCCAGCATGCATTCCTACCTGGAGATAGGATGTGGATGCGGGAAAGTTTCTGAAGGCTTGCCTGGCATACAAGCCACGAGAGAAACAAGACGAAAGACAATAAGCAACAGCTGATGTCCTATGATCTCTGCACACATGAACACACACATATACACCACACACATGCCACATACACAAGGATTCAAAACAAATTATCTCCAAAGTGTTCAGACGAAGTATGGTGGTCCCCTTCTACAACCCTAACATTTCAAAACCAGACACAAGGACCAAATGTTTAAGACAGACTGGGCTACGATGCAAGACCCCCCCCCCCCCCAAATAAAAGATGATCTCCAAGTGCTGCAGAGAAACCACTGATCAGATTTTTGTCAAAGCAAAATGGACTCATAACTCCAGACAGGGTCTTAGGCAAGTCAGTTATCCCCTGAAGATTTAGCTTTGTTCCTTGAAGTTAGCGCCCATTCCACCGAATGTCTGGGGTCACAGTTAGTGTTTTCGTTCATATCTCTGTCCGCTTCTGGTTTGAAAAGCTCGTGAATCTTGCTTAGAATGGGAGATTCTCCTTTCTCAGCAAAGACACAGGCGCGGACATCTGCAGAGCCCGTTGGTTACATGCATACGATGTGCCGTGGTAAGTAGGCTGGGCAGTCTCCGGAGACAGTGCAGCTCTGGGCACTCCGGGTTAAAATCAACTGTACCCCCAAAGACAACAAACATCTAGTCAGATTTCCAACCAGTCTCGTCTAGGGACTGTATTCCTTTGTAATCTTAAAATTTAAATAAAAAGAAACGAACAGGATTTGGGGACCAGCATAGGGGAATAATCCCCAACTCCCTCGCCTCTGTGAGCTTCATTTTCCTGTCTCTCCCCTGTGCGTGGTGATGGTGAAGATCCCGGGTGACTAGTTACAGCTTTCTCATGTTCTTCTGTTGTTTGGGAGATTTGGAACCCAGGCCTCCCTGGAGAGAGACCCGAGAGATGGCTGCCCTGTCAGTTTCTGCGTCTCAGGCCGCCTCCTCCACAGCCATTCTTATCGCTCTCTGCTTCTGTGGCAGCAGGCGGTTCAGTGCCCACAAGAGCAGGTCATCTACCAGTTCAAAGTCACAGGGCATCGTGGTACAAACCTGTAATCCCAGTCCTCAGGGGACAGGAGGATCAGGAGTCATCATTAGATACGTAGTAAACTGAGGCCAGTCTAGGTCTGTGAGACCCTGTCTAAAAAAGAAAGTGAGGACGAGGGGATATAAAAAACATCTTACATTGCAAAAGATGGGATTCTGAGTAAAGGTGGGACAGTGTTTGAATTCACTTATGTAACACGGCATTTCCATAACATTCTTTGGAAGGCTTGGGATTCTTTTCCAAAGAAGCCTTAGTGGTCACTTTCTGGTGGAACTGCCTGGTGTCAAAATATTTGTTTCTCTCACATGTATGGGAGATCCAGAGAGGTTGAGTTACACGCCTGTGGTCACACGGCCAGTGGTCTGAAGGCCCAGGCGTGACCCAGGTGGTAGCAAAATGAAAGGTCTGGGCTCTGACAGCTAGCTCAGTAAAGGATGTGGGTCCTAACTGGGGAGTGCCTCACAGCCTTCCCGTCCTCTTTCTCCCCCAGGGGAACTGTAGTCCCTACTCTCCTGAATTCTATTATGGCAGGCTTTTTTTAATGGTGTAAAATTTATGTGTATGTACGTGCGTGGAAATATGTGGCCGCTCACAGATACATATATAGAAGATGAAAGAGAAAAATGGACAACTTATAATTACAGATATTTTCGTTCATCTGGTATCCAGATGATCTCCCCTGATTCTGACAGTTTTGACAAATCAGTTTATTAAAATTGTAAATGTAACCCAGAGCTATTTAGTTCAGCTTCAGGCAGAAGGTTCTTTTCTCCTCCCATTATATTTTGCCGTCGTGTTATTAGAAGTAAATACAACTGTGACTAAAGAGAAAAGAGCCCGGCTTCAGGGAGGAAGATGGACTTGCTGGCTGTAGACCCACATGGTTTTTCTGTCCAAAACCCTAAGGATATTTTCATGTGGCTTAGAGCTTGCTCAGGCAGAGACAGGGTCTGGTCCCCACGCCTGCCCTCCTCCTCTGCAATTCCTTCCTGACCCCTTCAAAGAGTAAGCTCGCTTCATCGGCTCCCACAGGGCTACAGGAGACATTATTCAGGTGACTCTCGAGGCAGGAAATCATCAGCATGGAGGATTTTGATTTGGGATCTATAGGACACAGCAAGGGCAAACCCGCTGGGAGACTGCAGGGCCGCAGTGTGGCACAGGGAGGCAGGGTGGGAGGGCGCCGGGGACTCTTCCTCTCCTTTTCTCGTTTTTTATTTCATTCTGTCAACGGCGGTAGAGAGTCTGGACTTTTTATGTCCAGTCTCATTAATGTCAGCTGTCTTTTCTTGTGCCACTCTGACTTTGCTGTGCCATCTTTACTCTAACTTCTCTGCCCTGCAGTCATTTGTAGATATGCGTTTACTTCTGTGACAAGCAAGGCATCTTCATCATCATGCTGTGGGTGACTGGCAACCTGGTAAAACCTATGGAACCTGTCTTGGAATATTATGCATTTTGAGATAGGATTTCACTGTATAGACCAGGCTGACCTCAAACTCACAGAGATCCACCTGCTTCTGCTTCCCAGTGCTGGGATTAAAGGCGTGTGCCACCATGCATAGCAATAATTTTTTTTAAATTTGTTTTTTAAGTAGTGTGTATGATGGGGAGGGGTATGAAAGCATGTGTGCAGGTACCCATGTGGGCAGAGGTGTCAGCTTTCTTTGAGCTGGAGCTGCAGGTGGCTAGGACCTGGTGTGGGCAGTAGGAGCCCTTTGGTCCCCTCAAGAGCAGTTTGAGATTTTAACTGCTGAGCCATCTCTCTAGCCACTAATTTTTTTATTGATTTTTGAAGCAGTGGCTCATTTATCCCAGGCTATCCTCAAACTAGCTTTTTAGCCAAGGATAACCATGAACTTACACTCCTCTTTTCTCTGCCTCTCAAGTCCTGGGATAAAGGGCATGTTCCTGGTTCTATGTAATGCTAGAGATCATACCCAGGGCTTTGTTCATGCTGGGCAAGCAAGCAGTCTTCCAACTGACCTGTGTCCCTAGCTTCTCAGATTATTTTTAACCAAATAGAATAAAATCTGTAGGAACATAATTACTAAAATATTTTTAAATAACTGTATATTTATAGAATTATAATATATATAGTTGTTTTTAACTTAGTAAATGATCAGGATTAATTGCAACCATACTTTCAAAGTTATAATATGTGAACATCAAAAATGAGAAATCAATAATCCACAGACTGCTTTTATAAATAAAGTTTTATTGGAACACAACCACATTCATGTCTATGTATATATTAAGTCTGCTTTCATTCTACAAGAGCAGAGTCCAGTTTGGTCCTCAAACCCTAAAATATTTGCCATCTGGACCCTTATAGAAAAAAACTTCACAATCCTTGTTTTAAATTGCAACAATAATAGTGTACAATAAACATACCAATTTTTATTGCTGACAGTCACAGGGCCTGCTAGCTACTGGGTTTCCCCCACATTATCCAGTGATATAAATGCTCAGCTTCAGTGAGAAGCTGGTGAAAATGGAGGTGTGATTTGTTTTCCATCTGAAACCACCTGAATTCCATTCATGGCGCCCTTAGAGGCCTGTGCTCCCGGGTTAGGGACTTCTGAATGAAATTACAGTTGAGTGGCTGTTTTAGCAGAAGGAAGTCGGTCATTCCTTTGCCATGTAAAACATCTGCACCTTTTCACTCCACTCCCGGATTTCAGCAGAGATTTTCCTATCAGGGAACTGGAGGTAGGAGTTAAAAAGAAGTCAGGTCTTTTCTAGAATCAGGTTAGCGGAGCCACTTTGGATGTGTGCTCAGTGCACAGACTCTGTATCTTGCTTGAAGAAGTCAAGTTCTATCAGTCAGCACAGAAAATTGGGGTTTTGGGACCGCAGTCCTGAGAATCTGAGCTTGCTCCTAGAATCCCAGCACTATGGAAGCAAAGCCAGGCATCCCCAGCCAGTGAATCAGTCAGTGAGAGACCCAGTTTCAAAAATTAAGACGATCGAGGAAGATCTTCAACATGGCCCCTGGCTTCCACACCCAAATACACATGCAGCAACACACATGTAAGCCCACAAACACACATGTAAGCCCACAAACACACATGTAAGCCCACAAACA
>NC_022014.1:61909611-61929381 GCF_000317375.1 Microtus ochrogaster
ACAAACACACATGTAAGCCCACAAACACACATGTAAGCCCACAAACGAAAGCCTTGAGATTCTCTTCACTCATAGTTGTTGTCAGTGATGCCCATCCCATTCCCTCCCTACCAGGAAAGAAGGCCAGAATTTTCCCAGGCTGTTCCTGTCCTCTCTGATACAAACTTGATTTTTCTCATCTTGTCTCTTACTGTCATACCTAGACGTACAACAGAGCGTGGCTTTGCTGTTTATGTGGCTGTGATGTCTTCTCCCCCCAGAGACAGTTTCAGTATTCAACAGTATGTCCACTTAATGTGAAAACTGGTACCACCTGATAATTAGGGGTGTGTGTGTGTGTGTTTGTGTCTGTGCACAGGTACTCATGGAGGCCAGAGGAGGATGTCAGACCTCCTGGAACTATGTACTGAACTCAGGTCCTCTGAAAAAGCGGTACATGCTCTTAACTTCTGAGCCATTTCTCCAGCCTCTTGTTTTGTATAAGATACTGTGTAGACTAGCCTGGCCTGACTCAACGTCTTTCCTCCTACCCTAGCCTCTCAAGTTCAGGTATGTGCCACACTAGCTGTCAACTAATTATTTTTGTGATAATCAGCTTTACAACAGTATACCACAGTGTCTGAGACAATGAACTTATAAAGCAAAGGGGTACGGTGTGATCCAGTTTGGGGGTTCCAGTGTTGATCAGCCAGCCCCACTCCTGGGAGGCCTAGTCAAATATAACCGTTCAGTTGCAAAAAATAGATGAGGTCAGGGTCTTGACTACAGTGACCTAAAGACCTCCTGGTATGGCCACCCTCCTGTGTTGAAACCATTAGGGGACATCCCACATCCAAACTATAACAGATACCCCCTTCCCTAGAGCCCAGTCCCTGGTCTAATCTACAAGGTCCCTGCCATCAGCGCTCCTGTTGCGTTGCTCAGGAGAGTGAGGCGCAAGGAGCTCAGATGACAGTGGTAACTGGGGTTCTAGAATTCATTTTCCCCAGCCTTACTTTTATAAAACTACTCCTTATTTCCAGGATCAGCTGTCGTCCCCGGTTTACTCTCCTAGAGGATCCTGTAGTTTAGGCTCTGAGGAGAAGGGCAGTGAGATGGACAGACTCTGACCATTGGCCCTAAGTGATCTAGGGTCTTCATCACTTCCTTCCTCCCTTTTCTACCAATTAAGGACTTGTAGAGTGAAAACCATGCACAAGGTCCTTCCCGTGTGATAACCTGTGGTTCTCGGATACTTGAGATAACCCAACAACACCTTTCATATTGTCCAGCAAAGGCCAATGCTTGGCAGAGAGTGGGCCTCTGAGACAGGTCGGTCATGGCCATCCTCCCGGGCCTGAGTGGCTGTGCTGATGTAGCAAGGCTCAGAGAGCATTGATTTTCCTGCGCAGTATTTCAATGTCCTCTTACTGAGATAAAATAAAGAGGATTGATGGGAAGCTAGAAGAGCAGGCCTGAGGCCTGAGCTGAGGGGAAAGAGTGTAAGCTAGGCCCTGTGCTTGTGATGCAGCGATAGCCCGGGACTGCTGAACATTTGCACTGGGAAGCAGAAGGCCACAGCCCTCCGAGCACTGAGTGGCACGGATCCATTTGTATCTGAGACCCATCTAGCCGCAGCCCAGCCTGCCCCGCTTTGGGATGCTGATTTCAGCTGACAGCCTTACCACCTGTTGTTCATTGGAGGCCGGTGTTTTCTCCTCCTGCTGTCATTCCTCATTACCGCCCCTGACTTCGGCTTAGGAGAGTGGGATAGTGGGACCTGGCCAGCCCCGAGAAAGAGGCCACAGGGACAGGGACACGTGAGGGTTTTCTCTTGAGTCGCCAGTTTCTGGCTGGACACAGCCTGAAGCAGCAGTAGTATCTCCCATTCACACTGGTTCTCACTATGGTTGGGCCCATAGCACCCTATGCTGTGGTTTTCTGTGGCTGTGTCTGACCTCCTGGATCCTCAGCTCCTAGAAAGCTGAGGCTAAGCAGCACCGTATTCAATAGCTGGATGACGGGGGAAGTGTAATGCCCCTGCCTCCCCCATTCTGATCATTACCCTCATCAGGGCCCTCTGTCTTTGGTCTGAATCCCAATCTCAGTGAAGGACACTTAAGTTCAGCTAGCAGAACCAGAGACCTGGGCATCACCTATATCACTGCTTTTTCCTTCACTTCCCCATGCGACAAACCCCCACCGCCTCTACATCCTCCTCCCGCTCCAGCGTGCCCAACCTTCAGCCTCTGGGCTGTGTGGGCCCAGGGTAGCAATGGACACAGCCCAACACAATTATACACTTAATTAAAACATTGTGAGGTTTGTTTCATTTTTGTAGTTTTGTGTGTGTGTATGTGTGTGTGTGTGACTTTTGCAGTTCTTCATGGCTAACAACAGCAGTGACATTTCAAATACTTCTTACATTACCCTTTTCTCCCATCCTTTGCTCCCATCCCCACTCCCAGATCTCCTTTTACATTTTTTAACTTAATTTCTTATTATTTTGTGTATAGGAGTGTATGCCAACCTGTGTGTGGTCATCATGTGCATACAGTGCCCTCAGAGGCCAGAAGGTGGTGTCAGATCCCCTGGGACGAGAGTTAGGGACTTTCTTGTGGTTGCTGGGAACTGAACCCAGGTCCTCTGAAAGAGCAGCCAGTGCTCTTATCTGCCAAGCCGTCCCTCCAGCCCTCTCCCAGATCCCTGACCTTTACTTTGGCTTCTACTTCGCTGTCCTGTGACACCAACTCTGAAAGACAGACCTGGGTTCCTGGGTTCAAAGCCATAAATTCTCACTTTGCCATGTGAACCTGAGTTAATGCCTCCTTAAGGCATTCCCCTGTGTGTTAATGTGCATACTATCCAACACTGAACTGCTGCTGGGTTGGGGAGGCTGCAGTTCTCCCTGTCTTGAAATCCTTGATACAGGAGGTACAGTGTATGAAATAAGAATGTTCCTTCTTATACTTCGGGTCGTGGTGGTGCACACCTTTAATCCTATCGCTGGGGAGGCTGAGACTGCAGATCTCTGTGAGTTCAAGGCCAGCCTGGTCTACAGAACTGATTCCAGGACCAGCAGGATTACACAAAGAAACCTTGTTTTAAAAACAAAACAAAAAACATAAACAATAATGTTCCTTGGGTCTGTGGGCTCCTCTGAATTTGGCCCTGGATCTTATCCCCCAGGTTTCCCTTTGGACACTTTACTTAAAATTGGAGTGGTTTGGCTACAGCTCTTTGTCGGTCAGAATACAGTCCAATATCTGGCTATTGGAGAATAGCAGACTTTTTGGCTTTTATTCATTTATTTTTTATTTTATGTGTACAGGTATTTTGTCTTTCTGAATGTCAGTGTACCGTGTGCATGCATGGTGCCTACAGAGGCCAGAAGAGGGGACAGTCATCTAGTATTTTTAACAAGATCTCAGTTGTTCAGTTTTACCAATAAAGATTCAGGAGCCAGATGCTGGGGTGAAGGAAGGCCTTGCTCAGAGAAGCAGAGAAAGCACCCAGCTGACCTTCCTCCTTCGCGGCATCCCAGAAAGAGAGCTTTCTCCTGTGCTGTCTCAAACAAAAGTCTTCAAACTCAACATTCCTCCCTTCTACTTCCTGTGTGTCTCTCTATCCACCCTCCTGACTCCCTCTTAACTCTATGTTTTTTTCTTAACAATCCCATGTCCACTTTCTATCAACTGGTTGCTTGCTTCATCTCTGGATTTGTGGTTGATTTCATTTAATCCTGTTTACACTATTTAAGAAGAAATCTCTTAGACTAAAGATGTATGCTAGGGCTGAGAATATCCAGGGTTCACAGTGTGATCAAATATCCTGCAACAATCTAGAGTTCCAGACAGCTTTGAGCCCCCATGTGGGTGCTGGGAACCAAACCCAGGTCCTCTGGAAGAGCAGCAGACGATTAACTGTTGACCCATCACTCGCTATTGTTAGCTTCAGTATTAACCACATGCAGCTTTAAAACGCAACCTGAGAAGCCTGCTCTCTAAAGTACTGCCTCGCAGGTAAGTGCTTACTGCTAATCGCTCTTTAATGGAATTCTGGGCTTTTCTTCAGGCTTAAATTAGATGATTATTTCCAACTCTGTCATTTTTCTAGCCTCAGATCTTCCTAGGAACAGCTCTGAGCCTGAGAGCCTGGGGCCAGTTTCACAAGCTTCTCTGATCTCCCAAAGACCCGCAGGGGAGAGCCTGCCCACCAAAGCCCTCTCAGAACCCCCTCTCTTTCTCTGTGTGCCATCCTGTTGAAAAGGAGAGACCAAGTCCAGGCCTAGCTCCAGCTCACACCCACTCCCTGTACCTCCCAGCTTCTGCTGCTCTTTGCCTCTATCCTTGGGTTCCCTTAGAGCTGTCTCCCAGCTAAAAGGGATTTTTTCTCACTGTTGTCGGGTTTTCTTTTGAGGAACAAAGAAGCCTTCCCATTTCTTTGCTTCTTGTATGAAAGATAGTAGGGTTCACTTGAGTGCTTGGGGGCTTAGGGTAGAGAGGAGTCTAGCCTTTGCTTCCCACAGGGCTCCCAGCAGCTGAGGGTGTAATCCGAGAGCCTCTGCCTAGCCTCCAGCTAAGATGTAGCCGGTCCCTTTGAACTGCATCTTCTTGTGTTTGATGTCTGTCTACTTGTCTAAGACAGAGATAATCCTGCTCTTCCTCAGTGGGAGTGTGCCAGACTACATTAGTGCAGTATTCCGAAAGAAGAGACACTCATTCCGAGAAATCGTGGAGGGGACACTGGTTAATTTCATGTCTAAGTGTTCTATGTTTCCCCCAAACATTCCAGGGTAAGGACTAATAGCTAATTCAGGAAGTAACTAGATAAATTATTTAATTCAAGCTTTTGATTAATTTTATATTAACTTCTTTTACAGATTTTTAAGACTTTTTTTTTTAATTGTGTGTATATGTGTATAGCTATGTATGGATTTGTGCACAGGAGTGCAGTGCCCATGGAGGCCAGAAGAGGGCATTGGAGCCCCTGGAGCTGGAGTTTCAGACAGTTGGGGGTTACCCAACGTGGGAACTGAACTTGGGTCCTTGGCAAAGCAGTCTGCACTCTTCACTGCTGTACGTCCATCTTTCCGGCACTCCTCTTCCTTCTTAAGATGAGGTCTCATGTAACCCAGTCTGGGCTCTAATTTGCTATGTAGCTGGCCTTGAACTCCTGATCCTCTTGCCTTTACCTCCCAAGTGCTGGGATTAGGGGCTTGAGCCACCACACCAGTTGGTAATACCTTCTGTTAGAGATTTCCCTGCTGTCTAAATAAGGTGCCTTATAAAACTTCAGCTATTTACATACAAACGTTAAATAATGTACGTTAAAATGTTGCCACTTACGGCTTCCAAACAGGGATGAAATTGAGCAAATAAAAGTAAGCTGTTTGGCCTTGCTGCTTTTGTTTTACCTCTTTAACAAACACGTGGAAGAGTGTGGCATGGGCCTCCTAAATAGGGACCGGGGAATTTGGGTCAAACACTAGTCTGGCCAGGCAACAGTTTATGCATCCCAGTGCTACAAACAGCAGTGGGCACAGTTGGCCGAGCCCTGCAAGTGTGGCTGAGTGTGTGGGGACTCCTGGTGTGGTTGCTTATGCCATTTGGCAAATATTTCTACTCAGGTCTTCGGTTGGTTTATACCATTTCACTTTACAGTCCATCATAATGATAGTAACCAACCCCAGCAAACATCAACATGCCGTTAGAAACCATGGTGTCGGAAGACGAATGTGACCCCAGAGTCCCCCGTCCCATCCCCTCGTCCCATCACACCCCCTCAGGCATTCAGTGAATTTTTCTAGCCAAAGTGGTTGCCATGGGTCTTGGGTCAAAGGAGGCTATTTGGAGGGCCTTCTCTAAACACATACTATTAAGTGTTGAGAAATCGCACTCTGAAAATCAGGAGGCATGCACAGACCCCCAGCCCCTCTCGGTGAGTAAGACAAAAGGCAGCAGGATCTATAAATACAGTAGAGTGCTTTAGAAGGATGTGGCTGCAGATGGCGGGGGGGGGGGGGCAGGAGGGAGTGCACTGTGACACCGAGCATGCTCTCTCCCTTCAAGCACAGCCTCCCAAGACATTTTCCATCTCTGAACAAGGAAACAACAATTACATTTTAAGTTGCATTGGTTAAGAACAGAAAAGTATAACTTGGCATGAGTTCCCCGCGCTAGCCTTCTAGAACAGATTGGTCTGTAACACCACACTAAGTCTGTTTTCTATCAGAGATTCCAAGCCAGCTTATTAAATAGATTTATACAATGAAAGAATCTAATAACAGAAACATTCACCTCCTTTATTACTTGGCATTATTTATGGTTTGAGTTTTTTTGCTACTTTTTTATGCACTACAATCTGCCAACATCATACTTATAAAGTTTATGCACCAAAGCGTAAGTAGGGTGGAGAAGCACTATGCCTGACTCCCTTCTCCATGTGGCTGCAGGCAGACTCGGGGGACTTTGTCCATCCCGTCTTCTGACTGCTTTCAGCATGGAATCCCGTTTCCTTTGCGTTCGTGACTCAAACAGGGTTAATGTTCCCACCCTCATCCTCACCCCCACCTTGAGGACTTGCCTTGGGTGTGTGTAGGGGAAGAAGCTTAGTCTGTGTGTGGGTGCACAGAACGGGCTTGACTGAATGAATCACCACTGACTTGTAAGCAACTCTCAGAATTTTCAAGATACCAAGCTATCCAGCCTCCTGGTTCCTCCCTGTTGAGGGTAGGGCAATGAGGGGTGCTAGACACAGTGTGTTTAGAGGATGTACGGGTGGACAGTCATGTGAGTGCTAATCATCACTGCCCCAAGGTGACCTTTTCTCAGGGAGGTATCAGGGACCGTTCAGAGTCAGACTATAGGTCCAACATGGGTGTCAGGAAGGATGCGGCATGGAACTATGTCCTTGGCCTTCCTCTCCGCTCCTTACTCCTGCTTGCCAGCTTCATCACAGCATAAAAAAAATTTGCAATCCCTTTGTTTCCCCTGAGGAACAGCCAGGTGCTACCTTCCCTGACGTATACCCACCTTCCCCGGGTACTCTTTGAGAAGGGGCTGTGACCCCAAGTGCTTAGGGAGTATGGTGAAAACATTATCCAAAAGTGGTGACCTGTTTATCAAATTCTGGCTTGAGGTGGCAGGTCAGGGCAAGAGAGAGACCAGGACCCTCCTGTCTAACAACTCCATGAGAAGAACTCTGTGACCAAATGGCCACTTCCTTAGAGAAACTATGAAAGTCAGCAAAGGCCCTGCAAATGGTTAAAGGCCAGGGTATAAGATCAAGGGCAAGAGTTTGATTAAGGCATTTGGGTACCACCTTGTGTTTCCTTGAAACTATGCTCCAGTACTCTGTAGAATTTCATCGTTGCCTTCATAAGGGATGGACCCAGTGTGACATGTCTGTTTTGGGAAAGTAGTATTAGATGTTAGTTATCCTATCATATTATAGAATGCTGAAACTAGCTCCTCCTATCTAACTGTATTTTGGTGTCCATTGCAATCCCCTCCGTATCCTCCCTCACGCTCTCCTTGGACTCTGGTGACCCGTTAGTCTACTCTTATGAAATCAGTTTTCTTTCTGCAGCACAGAGTGTTTGTCTTTCTGTACCTGGCTTGTTTCACTTAGCATGTTCTTCAGTTTCATCCATGTTGCCACAGTGACATGACTTTATTCTTTTTCCTTGTTTATATTTACTATATCTTCATCCATCCATCCATCAGTGGATACTCTGGTTGATTCTCTGTTTTGGCTTCAGTAAAGTTGAGAGTCTAGGTAGCTCTCTGAAGTGACAATTTCATTTCCGTGGACTACAAATCCAGTAGTAGAATCATCAAATTATATGGTTTTTCTGGTTTGGTTTTTGTGTTTTGTTTTGTTTGAACCTTCATATTATATTCTATAGTGGCTGGACTAAATTTTCTTCCCACCGTGTGTAGGGGCCTTCCTTTTTTGTTGCCTTCACCAATATGTTTCTGTTGTCTTTTTAATAGTAGCCATTTACACTAGGGTGAGATACCGATACCGTTGTGGGTTTTTTTTTTTTATTATTGATTTTATTGAGCTCTACTTTTTTCTCTGCTTCCCTCCCTGCTTCTCCCCTCCCCTTCAGCCCTCTTCCATGGCCCTCATGCTCCCAATTTACTCAGGAGATCTTGTCTTTTTCTACTTCCCATGTAGATTAGATCCATGTATGTCTCTCTTAGGGTCTTCATTTGTTGTCTAGGTTATCTGGGATTGTGAATTGTAGCCTGGTTTTCTTTGCTTTCTGTTTAAAAACCACTTATAAGTGAGTACATGTGATTATTGTCTTTCTTGGTCTGGGTTACCTCATTGATGTTTTCTAGAACCACCCATTTGTCTGTAAATTTCAAGATGTCAATTTTTTCTGTTGTAAATGTACCACATTTTCCTTTATCCATTCTTCAGTCAAGAGGCATTTAGGTTGTTTCCAGGTTCTGGCTATGACAAACAATGCTGCTATGAACATAGTTGAACATATGTCCTTGAGCATCCTTTGGGGTATATACCCAAAAGTGGTATTGCCGGGTCTTGAGGAAGGTTGTTTCCTAATTTTCTGAGAAATCGCCATACTGATATCCAAAGGGGCTGTACTAGCTTGCACTCCTACCAGCAATGCAAAAGTGTTGCCTTTACCCCATATCCTCTCCAGCATAAGTTGTCATCAGTGTTTTTGATCTTGGCCATTCTTACAGGTGTAAGATGGAATCTCAAAGTTGTTTTGATTTGTATTTCTCTGATGACTAAGGATGTTGAACATTTCCTTAAGTGTCTTTCAGCCATTTTAGATTCCTCTGTTGAGAGTTCTCTGTTTAGGTCTGTACTCTATTTTTTTTTGTTGGATTATTTGTTCTTTTGATAACTAATATTTTGAGTTCTTTTTATATTTTGGAGATCAGACCTTGTCTGATGTGGGGTTGGTGAAGATCTTTTCCCATTCTGTAGGCTGCCATTTTGTCTTGTTGACCATGTCGTTTACTTTACAGAAGCTTTTCAGTTTTAGGAGGTCCCATTTGTTAATTGTTTCTCTCAGTGTCTGTGCTACTGGGGTTATATTTAGTAAGTGGTCTCCTGTGCCAATGCGTTCAAATATACTTCCCACTTTCTCTTCTATGAGATTCAGTGTGGCTGGCTTTATGTTGAGGTCTTTGATCCATTTGGACTTGAGTTTTGTGCATGGTAATAGATATGGATCTATTTTCATTTTTCTACACGTTGATATCCAGTTATGCTGGCACCATTAGTTAAATATGCTTTCTTTTTTCCATTTTATATTTTTTGCTTCTTTGTCAAAAATCAGGTGTTTGTAGGTGTGTGGATTAATAGCCAGGTCTTTGATTCAGTTCCATTGGTCCTCCTATTTGTTTTTATGCCAATACCAGGCTGTTTTTAGTACTGTGGCTCTGTAGTAGAGTTTTGAAGTTAGGGATTGTGATGCCTCTAGAAGTTCTTTTATTGTACAGGATTGTTCTGGCTATCCTGTTTTTTTTTTGTTTTTTTTTTTTTTGCTTTTCCATATGAAGTTGAGTACCATTCTTTCGAGGTCTGTGAAGAATTTTGCTGGGATTTTGCTGGGCATTGCATTGAATCTATAGAATACTTTTGGTAAGATTGTCATTTTTACTATGTTAATTCTACCTTCCCAAGAGCACCGGGAGATCGTTCCACTTTCTAGTGTCTTTTTCAATTTCTTTCTTCAAAGATTTAAAGTTCTTGTCATACATGTCTTCCACTTGTTTAGTTAAAGTTACTCTGAGATATTTTATGATATTTTTGCCTACTATGAAGGGTATTGTTTCTCTGATTTCTTTCTTGGCCCATTTATAATCTGTGTAAAGGAGGGCTACTGATTTTTTTTTGAGTTAATTTTTTTTTTTTTTTTTTTTGGTTTTTCGAGACAGGATTTCTCTGTGGTTTTGGAGCCTGTCCTGGAACTAGCTCTTGTAGACCAGGCTGGTCTTGAACTCACAGAGATCCGCCTGCCTCTGCCTCCCGAGTGCTGGGATTAAAGGCGTGTGCCACCACCGCCCGGCTTTGAGTTAATCTTGTATCCTGCTACATTACTGATTTATGAATTCTAGAAGTTCCTTGGTAGAATTTTTGGGATCGCTTATGTAAACTATCATATCAACAGCAAACAGTGAGAGTTTGACTTCTTCTTGTCTTATTGCTCTAGCTATGACCTCAAGAACTATATTGAATGGATATGGGGAGAGTGGACAACCTTGTTTTGTTCCTGATCTCAGTGGGATCGCTGGGAGTTTCTCTCCATTTAGTTTGATGTTGGCTGTTGGCTTGCTGTATATTGCCTTAATTATGTTTAGGTATGTTCCTGGTATCCCTTCTCTCTTCAAAACCTTTATCATGAAGGGATGTTGTATTTTGTCAAAAGCTTTTTCAGCATCTAATGAGATGATCATGTGGTTTTTATTTTTCAGATTGTTTATATGGTGGATTATGTTGACAGATTTTTGTATGTTGAACCATCCCTGCATCTCTGGGATGAAGCCAACTTGATCATGGTGGATGATGGTTCTAATGTGTTCTTAGATTCGATTTCTCAGCATTTTATTTAGTATTTTTTGCATCAGTGTTCACCAGTGAGATTGGTCTATAATTCTCCTTCTTAGTAATGTCTTTCTGTGGTTTGGGTATCAGGGTAATTGTAGCCTCATAAAAAGAGTTTGGCAATGCTCCTTCTGTTTCTATTGTGTGGAACAATTTGAGGAGTATTGGTATTAGTTCTTCTTTGAAAATCTTGTAGAATTCTGAGCTGAAACCATCTGGTCCACCATTGTGGTATTGATTGCATTTTCTTGATGACTAGAGAGATTGAGCATTGTTTTTGTTTTTTTGTGTGCCATTGTTTATTTGCATATTTTCTTTAAAGAAATAGCTATTTGAATTTGAGTCATTTGCCCATCTTAGTTAGTCTGTTCTTTCCCTTTTAATTGTTTGGTCTCCTTGTGTATTCTGGACATTACCAGCTAGCCCTGCATCTGCTGGTTGTGTCTTGGACAAGTTACTTCCGTCTCTTTGCTTCCGTGTTTGCATCTATGATATAGCATGCCTTCGTTCTAGCATGGTGATGAGGATTCAGTGAGTTCCTGTGTGCTGAACACTTCAAATACTCCCAGCACTCACCCCTAAAAGCTCAATTGGCAGGAAACATTTGTTTTCTTGCAGAAGCCCCAGTTCAGTTCCCAGTGCTCACATGGTGACTCCTCAACATATGTAACTGGAGGTTTCTCTTCTACCCTCCAGTTCCTGAATAAACACTCGGAGGTTTAATATTTATTAGAAACTGTTTGGCCTATTGGCTTAGGCTTATCATTAGCTAGCTCTTACACCTTAAATTTACTATTTCTATTATTTTGTATTTTACCACAAGTCTCATGGCTTGTTACCTTACATCTTGCTTTTCTGGTAGCTGCTGGTGTCGCCCTGATTCCACCTTCTTTCCCCCGTCATCAGTTTGGCTTTCTCTTCCTAGGTATCTTCTGCTCTGCCGTAAGCCAAAGCAGTTTTATTCATCAACCAATAAAAGCACACATATTCGCAGCATACCAAAGGGCATCCCACATCAGCCATATATAACTCCAGTCTCAGATCTGACTCCCTCTTCTGGCCTCTGAGACAGGGTGCACATATATACATGAAGGCAAAATACTCATACACATAAAAATAAGCCTTTAAAATTTTAACTTAACTCACAGTAAATAGTGTTAAATATTTTATTCCTATTTTGTGAATATATAAATTGTCATGTATCCTTTTTCTCATATTTGATATATTATACAAAGAAGCTAAAATTTATTTCTGTATTAGCACATAGAAATTTAGGTGCTGGCTGGGCGATCGTGGCACACGCCTTTAATCCCAGCACTTGGGAGGCAGAGACAGGAGGATCTCTGTGAGTTCAAGACCAGCCTGGTCTACAAGAGCTAGTTCCAGGACAGGCTCCAAAACCACAGAGAAACCCTGTCTCGAAAAGGCAAAAAAGAAAAAAAGAAATTTAGGTGCTGATTAAAATACTTAACTTTGTCTCGAAGAATTTAACAACTAATTCCAGCAGAGAAGAGAGCTACTATATGGTAATACATCTCAAAGATTCACCCTTGCTGTGGTAGATTACGGTATGGATCTCTGTTGAAGCTGACTGGTTGGAGAAAAATATTGCATATTCATTTTGAAGTTCATATTAGCACACACTGTTCACTGTTTGGAGGAATTTGATATACAATAATTTCTGGGCTCAATTGGCAGGGAACATTTGTTTTCTTGCAGAAGCCCCAGTTCAGTTCCCAGTGCTCACGTGGTGACTTAAAGAAATGCTTAAACCTAACCCTAACCCTTGAGGTTAAGACTGCTCCTAAAACACCCTAAAATGTGGCTGGGGACATGGCTCAGTCATCAGAGCACTTGCCTTGCAAACGCAGATACCTGACTCTAGGTCCCACATTAGAAAAGCCAGGCATGGTAGCACACATCTACCATCCCAGCTCCCAGGAGGCAGAGCCATGCAGATCTCTAGGGCTTCCTGGTGCCGGTTTCCAGTCAAGTATAAAGTAAATTGGTCATTTAACACCTCCTCTGCTAATGGCTATGACCTGGGGTGTGCCACTCAAAATAAAACAGGGAGAGAATCTTTGCTCTCTTGCTCCTGAAGCTCCCACCCTCTCTCTTCGTTGTTATGGCCCTTATGAAGGTCAGCCATTCTCTGACATTCACTCCCCACCCAGCAACCGTGGATCCAATGCAATAAGATGAGCCGCAGAGCTGCACGTTGTGGATACTCTTTGGACAGATCTGTCAGGACAAGGAGGATGGTGGTAGCCACACAGACGGGGTAGCAAGGCTAGTGGGCACCAGCTCTCCCCATCTCTGCTGAAGTGACTGAAGTGGTTTGCACTCTGCGATTGACACTGACCTTGGTCATGCTTTGGGGGTAATTGGACTTTCAGGATGAACTCTCTGAACAATCTGTCACTGTAACTGGCACAAACAGGCTTTTCTTTAGCAGCAGACATTCATGCCTTCTTGCTCCAACTTTTTTTTCTTGAACAAACATATGTATTGTAGCCAATGCAAGGAAAATCCCACTCACCGTTTTGATCTGAGTTGCTTCTGTCCAGGAACAATGGCCTAGTGTATCAGCAGCCTTCGAGAATCTGGCTTTCGTGTCCGAGTCTAGTTGTGTGAGTCTCTTTGGAAGACCCGAAGGCCAGGAAGCTACTGGCCTTAATGAAGGCCCCCTGCCACCCTGGGTAACATCTGATGTCTTTTCCACTGCCAGCCTGGGCTCCAGCAATAGCTTCAGTGTCAACACTGACACTGGCAGATAATACTGCCGGACCAAAGGGCTTTCTGGAGCTGGACACAACAGTGTAGGCCCGTAACCCCAGATACTCAGGAGAATGAGGCAGGATTGTTGCAAGTTCAAAGCCAGCCCAGGCTACAAAGCAAGTTCAAGGCAACTGAGCAAGATCCTGTCTCCAAATAAAATGGTAAAAGCAGGCTAAGGATGCACTAGTGGTAGAGAGCTTGTCTGGGATGTGGGGCCCTGAGCTCTGTCCTTAACACCATGGAAGAAGGAGGAAAGAAAGGGAAGGAGGAAGATGTTAACTATCTTTTTTCCCCATCGTGTGACCCTTCCATAAGGTCCATGGTCACATGGAAGGACTCTCTTCTTCACTGAGCACGCACCAGTCAGATGACAGAGATGGAGTCCTGAATGTATCTCCAGTGCCTGTGTGATGTTAGGCCCTCGGCATCTCTGGTTTTTTGATTTCGCTGGCTCAGTAGCTGAGACATCTATTCTATGTTCAGGTGTACAGTGCTGCTACTAAACAGTCCCTGGGCTCGCAGTGGTCACGGCAAGAACAAGGAGTGCTGTTATTCTGCTAGAAGAAGACATGGGGGTTGGAAGAACCCACAGCACCTTCTGAAGGCGAAGCAGCTGTCAAAGGGTGGAGCAGCTCAAAGACCCAGCCGCGAGCGCTGTCCTCGCCGCCTGTGCCAGACCGTCTTCCTATAGGAAGCTTAATCTGTGGTTCCACTTAAAATCTGAGGAAACATCTGGAATATTAGTTTTCAACCACATTTCAGACACAGAAAGTGGAGCCTAAGGAATAGCCCAGTTGGCTCCTCTCTGGGAGTGGGTAAGAGTAGAAAAGAATTGCTGATCTCAAGAATTTTGTTACCAGAATAACCCCACAGGAGAGGTCTGGCTGAACTGGGACTTGTGTGGGCCAGACAGTGTGGGGGATTTATTTCCGAGGCTGGAGGACAGCTCTTGGATTCCAGTGCCTCTCACTCCGCATCCTCCCTGGGGGCCCGCTTGCTGGAGAGGCCCCTCATCCTGCAGAGCACCCCAGTGCTGAGGCGGTTAACGAGAAAACAAGCGGCAGCCGCTGGCTACAAACCTCATGGTTTAGGTTCCGGGGCCCAGGATAAAAATACATAACTGGGAAGGCAAGCTCCCAATTAAGTGGAAGAGCTCAGGCAGGAGAGGTGCCAAGGCAGGGGAGCCTGTGACCACACTCAGCCCTCTGGCTCCTCGTACAGCCCCAGTCTCCCTGTCCCAGGCCAGCTCCAGAATCCTGTGGGAGAGTCAGCTGGCAGCACAAAGCCTATCCCCCTTCTCCATTCAAAGAAAAGCCTGCTTGCCTTCAGCCCACTGATTTATCTTTCTTGGCATCTCAGGATAGGAGAAGGTCAGAACCCGAAATTTCATTAAGAATCGTTTGCTCATCAGGCTCCTTGCTTTGATGTTGTGGAAACTGAGACCCACGCAGGGCAGGTGACTAGAACAGCATAGCCTTGCCCAGTAGTGGCAGAGAGGGCATCAGAGTTCTCACACTCTACCTTCTCCCCTCTCAGGCTAAACCTGCAACAGTTGGCACCCTGCCAGTCATCCCTGGTTTCCTCTGATACCCCCAACCCCACCCTAGGTAGAAGAGTTCTCCTCAGCCCCATTCCGAAAGAAAAGGGAGGGAGAGGAATCAGGGCCCCCCAGATTGCCAAGAGCACATGCCAGGCAGGCAGCCACAGAATCCCTGTGAGCAGGCTGTTCCTCACATCTCACCACACTCCCTCTCTAAGAACACGTGGGAGGACCAAGTTTGGCCTCCTCTGAGCCCTGGGCCTGCAGCAGCCACCCTAATAGCTCTATGGCTCCTGGCTTCCTCCCGCTCTTCTGCCACTGCCTAGGACACTCACACAGCTACAGTGGCTTTGAGTCTTGCCAAGAGAAGCCCAATAGTTACTTTCAGACTCCAGTTCTTGCCAAGCCTGAAATAGTAATTGCCTGCAGGGTTCCAAAAAAGCTGGGCTTTATCTGCAGCAGAGACTTAGCAAATCAAAACACAGGTCTTATCTCTCTAGTCTCTCTTCTCTTTTGTGTGGTCTTCCAAATGAAAAATGTTACCTAATTGCCTGAAACAGCTGGCCTGGTGTTTAATTGCTTCAGCTTGCTAACCTGATATTCAGGACCAATAAATTGTAGGCAGGGAGGAGATAATCCTCTTCACACACCATCCTCATCCAGGTTTCCTTTCGAAGACGCTGCTGATTTGAGCCACCACGGGGGATTCCAGATGTGGAGGCTGTTAGAAGCCACAGTGTCTGTGCGCTGTCAGAGTCCGCCTTCCCTCTGCTAGGATGGGCCTCTCCCAGGCATTCCAATGGAGCCCCTCTGCACTCCTGCCCAGCTGGGCACACACTCCCTGTTCACTGGCGCAGCTGCCCCAGCCTTGCAGCCTCCGCTCTCATCTCACTCAGTGGTCTCCCCAGAAAGCAAAGGAGCCCACGGGAAAGGTGGCCCATTGCCGTCCACTAATGGCGAAGCAGGATTCCAGTCCCCCGACTTGTGGAATCCTGTGCAACCTCTGCTTTAACCTTGAGAACTCCGCAGCTTCCATCCTTAGCCCTCCTCCGCATGGAGCCTGTTGTCTCTCCCCGACCATGCTTGGTGCTCCATGCTTTTGCTCGTCCCAGTTCCTAGACTATCCCCTGCCATGTCCTGGACCTTATCTGCTCTTCATGTGTCACCCCAAAAGCAGCTTCACGTTGGCACCATCTTCTTGATATTCTCAGAGGGTCCCGCAGAACCGCTCATCTACCTCCATGGTCGTCTCTCCTTCTCTGGACTACTTCATAAGGCTGCTTTGAGCTGTATGTCATTTGTCTCTGAAAAGAAAGCAGAGGGGAGGAGGAAAAATAGAAGAAGCGTATTCCTCCAGCAACAGCTGGATGCCGTGGGCCCCTTCTCTCCTTAGGTGTCCATCTGCTCACACGGCGGTGCAGGGCTGCATGTTGGGCTGGGCTCCTTTGGTAATGTACAACAGTTCTGCCATTTAAGATTATTACATTAACAGTTTCAACTTAAATAATGTTTCACTGTTTCCCCCATAAGGAATTTCTCATGTGTTCAATCGATTTGTGCACGAAGCCAACTCCAGCTACTGCTGGTCCTTTTGTGAAACTATTATGACATGATCAGAATTCCTTTTCCTGCACAAGGCTTTGGTAATACTGGTATAGTTTGGGAACCCTTTCTTCAGTTCTGAGGGTATAACATGTATCAAACTTGTTTTTATTGCTCTGTGTTCTTAAAAATTCTGAGTTCTTCTTTCTTGGCTCGAGACGAAGTCTTGCCATGTAGCTGAGGCAGTACTTCTGCCCAAGCCTTCCAGAGCTTTAGACTTAGGGGAATGCCTGGCCACGCTCCACTTGTTTGGTTTTGACACAGAGCTACATAGATCAGTCTGGCTTTGAGTTTTTGGCAATTTTCCTGCCTCAACCTCCTGAATGCTTGAATTATAGACATACATGCTCCCATACCTTGGAGAATTCTAAGTATCTAAATCTAATTTATTAAAAACTGGGCATGCCAGTGCATGCCTGCAATCCAGCTCTTGGGTGACCAAAGCAAGAGGACTGTCCTGAGTTCAAGGCCAGCCAGTGTAAGATCCTGTCTCAAAAGTAAATTACCTGGTCTGCATAGGGAGTTCCAGGATAGCCAGGGTACATAAAGAGATCCTGGATGGATGGAAGGAAGGAAGGAAGGAAGGAAGGAAGGAAGGAAGGAAGGAAGGAAGGAAGGGAGGGAGGGTTCAGGAAGAATTTCCTAAGCTATACAATTGTTAACTATTTATGTGCCGTTCACATTGTATTAGATATTAGAGGCCATAGAGATGTGAGTATACAAGAGGGTATGCATAGATTACTTGCATATCCTATACCATGTTATATACATGTCTGCATGTCATTGATTTTGATATCTACAGTAGGGCCTGAAAACAATACCCTGCAGACATAGGGCAACTGTATATCTTATTATTATATTCAATTTCCCTGTCCCATGTCCCCACTCCTACTTATTGGTGCATTTTATTGCCAGGCTTTTAAGAGAAAGGCCTCTGATCCATGCCTTTCCAGAAACCCACCCAGGCAGCACAATCTCCCTCACTCATTGTCCTCTGCAAGCAGCTCTCCCGAGATGTGTGATTGGCATTCATTCTAGACATCCAGTAGTGTCCTAAGAGAACACTGAACCGCAGACTTTGGGCCGGTTCCCATCCTCTGCCCCTGTGGTAAGGGCCACTTTGGGCTTCGGAGTCCTCCTGCTCTGAGAACATATGCTATTTCCGGCCAGCGCTGTCCACCTGCAGCTTTCTGCCAGCCTCAGCATCGTCATCCCCATTATTAGAGTCCAGCTGGGGCGTCTTTGATGCTGTTTCCATGGTATTAAATGTTAGCCATCATTTCTCTTGGCCCAGGCTGGAGGGTACATTCCTTGCTCTTGGCACGATAGTAGCCACGACTATCTTGGCTGTGTTCTAACTGACCACCTCAGCACAGAAAGAGCTCTTGGCCATGTGTCCTGAAGCCTGCATCTTGACCTGCTTGCACCAGGAAGCCATATGACCTGTGACCTTGTGCATGTCCTCTCTCTCCTCTGAGCCCCATTGCCCTGCACTGTGAAGGGCTGTGCATGGGCTTGAAGAGCTCGGAGGCTTTTCCATATACAAGTCTATCATCACAAGCTCCATGTCTCCCTAAGCCCCAGTAGCTTGACAGGATCTGGACATGAAAGTAAAGCATTGGGATTTGGGTTCTGGGGCTGAGCGTGTAACTCAAGTGGTAGAGTGCACTCCTAGCATGTACAGAGCCTGGAGCATGGTCCTTAGCGTGTATAAACTGTGTTGACACTTGACCATAATCCCAGCCCTTGGGTGGCAGGAGGGGAAGAATCAGAACTCAAAGGTTATCCTGGTCACATAGCTAGGTCAAGGTTGTCCTGGGCTATGGAGACTTTGAAGAGACAGTGACAGAAATAAGGACCTTCTGAACATTTGAACTTGAAGCCCTCAATTTCTTGTTCCTTTCATTGGGCGTGGCTGGTGCTGTGACACTTACATCAAACTCCTAGTATATTAATGTAACCTTGGGACTCATAGCTGAGGTCTGACTGGATAACTTACAACTCTCCTGGATTCGTAAGGAGAATAATTATATCTATTTATTCTACTGTCAGAATGTTGATGCCAGGTTTTCATACTGTCTCTGTCACTGAAGATTCTAATTAAATAATATGTCAAATATATTGATTATATCCTTATAAATTTGCTTAATATGTTCCAGTAGCCTTTTGTTGTTACAATGTGTCACAAAATTAAAATCAAAAGTTTGCCAAGCCATCTAAGTTTAAGAGATTTTTCTTTTCTGAATAGAGCACACTTTTTTTTTTTTGATGGTTTGTCATTTTGACATTGGCTAAAGTAATTTCTTTTTCCTCACTAGTACAATACCGTATTTAGGCTTTGGTCAGACTAAGTAGCTGTAATGCCATTAGAAGGAGACGCTGGACGACTCTCTAAAGACAAATTTTAAAGTTCCTTTTCTATGTAAACCTCACAATTTTTCAGAGAGCACTCAGGGCTTCTTTTTCTGTGCATTTATTATACAAGCTTTCTAGAGGGTTTTGAACATGGCTCTTTCACTGGCAAGCCCATCTTTCTTCTTCATCAGATAGACTATTCCTAGAAAGCTGAACCAGAAAGACTTGGGTTCCCCCACTCAGCCCCCAGGCTGAGCAGGGAGTTTTGGTGAAAGAATATATCTAATGATAAATTTTTCCAGTCCGTTTCTCTTCAGTTTTCTTAAGTCACAAAACATTTACTGACTTTAATGACAAGACCCAGAGGGTACAATTAGACCTTTTTGAGTATTTGTTTTGGATGTTTCTTATGTTTTCTTAATTGGCAAAGAGGGTTTCCTCAATCTGCTTAAAACATGTGTAATCAGCTCTTCAGCCATAATAACCATACATCACATGTTTAAATGGTTCAGCCTTCACACGGGCTCCCACATAGATTATTTCAGACGATCTTAACACACACTGTGATTTAGGCAGAGGTTGTGGCCATTTGTCAGAGCTCCAGAGGATTTAAGGTATTTTTCTTAGTATCATACACTTAGTACATAATAAGTCTGAGACTAGAATTCATGCCTTCTAATTATTTAACTGGATTCCTTTTCGTCTCCTACCTTTTCCCTGATGATTCTTACAAACAACTACAGGCATCTCTCAGACTTCCCTTTTCTCTTCTGTCTTTTTTTAAAATTGCATTTGTGTGTGTGTGTGTGTGTGTGGTGTGTGTATGTGTGTGGTGTGTGTGTGTGGTGTGTGTGTGTGTGTGGTGTGGTGTGGTGTGGTGTGTGTGTGTGTGTGGTGTGTGTGTGGTGTGTGTGTGTGGTGTG
>NC_022014.1:61929701-61932639 GCF_000317375.1 Microtus ochrogaster
TGGTGTGGTGTGTGTGTGTGGTGTGGTGTGGTGTGTGTGTGTGTGTGTGGTGTGGTGTGGTGTGTGTGTGTGTGTGTGTGTAGGTCAGAGGACAACTTACAGGAGTTGGGTCTCTCCTTCCACCATGTGGGGGTCCCTGAACTCAGGCTTGGTGGCAGGTGCCCTTACCCACTGAGTCATCCTGCCAGACTCTCTTCATTTTAAAAAGAAAAAGGATGTCTTTTGATTATTTTAAACTGTGCATATATGTCACGGTGCTGTGTGTGCCCTATCTGTCACGGTGCTGTGTGTGCTCTATCTGATCTCTTACTCATCCTCCCATCCTCTGGCTTCTCGTGGGAAAGCTCCTGACCTCTGTCTTTGGAGCTCCATTAAGGATCTGGACCAGGAAGAAATGCATGAGCAAAACCAGGCCTGCTGAGTGGCTGAGGGCCCCTGAGAAGAGGCCACTGGTTTAGGTAGGTCAGGAGCTGTGACCAGGAAATGCTCTCCTTCTCAGGGCTGTCTGAATAGCCCCGCAAGCCACAGGGCTTTGGTGTCCTTATTCCTTTGCCTTCAGGGAGCCTGGCTCTGTTGACTGTCACTTAGGTTGATATTTGGTCCCTGTCATCAGGAATTCTTCACACTGAGTGGCAAATGCGTGGCTGCCCTGGACTCTGAGATTAGAGTCTTTCCACACTGTAGGCTCATGCTTTAGCTGTGAGACAAGAGAGAAAAGCTTTTGGAAAGACCCTGGAGGCCCGGAGTCTGGTGCTTCAGACTCTGTGACCTTGGGCAAGAGCTGAGGTGTGGAGAGCAGCACCAATCACACCGCCAGTTCCTTCGGACTGTCATTTTGAAGCAAGAATGAGTTCTTGTGTGGAGGCCCTGTGCTGATCGCAGACCAGCACCTCTGTGCTGTGGCCGGGCTCTAGGCTTTTATTCCAGACTCCGCCCTCCAGTTCCCTGCACGGGGATCCCTCCCAAGGCTTCACCACTCTAGGCCGTGGCTCCACCATTGGGCTACTCCCTCAGCCTGAGGCTGTTTCAGACAAAGCTGCCAAACTGAGCAGTATTTAAGATCAGAAAGAATTCCTTTGTCTCCTGCTCCTGTGAGGAGCTGTGTTGCTGATTGTGGTCCCCACCCATCCGGCCAAGTCTTCCACCATCTTCTTAGAGTGAGATTGTTACTTGGCCTCTGTGACAGTTCTTCAGAACTGAGGCTCCGCCAAGAACACGGGCTCACTCTCCCTCCCAGCCTTCATTCCCCTTTCCTTCCCTCCTCCTGCCTCCACTTTATTTCAAACAAATGAGTTGTGTTTGTGGGTTCTTTAATGAGGTTTTTCCAGCCTCTTGGTTTTTTTTGTCCTTGACCATAAAGAACACCCAGTTACTTGAAGCTGGAAATAAATTTGGCCAGAAGTGAGCATTGGTGCTGATATTTTTAAATCTCTTTTTTAAAAGGGGAGGGGGGACCATGGAAGTAATGGGGAGTTGTCACAGAATGAATATCTGTTTACCAATCCTGGGGTGATGACTTCGTGTCTTTTCTTGAAAACAAGACACCTACCTTCTTTTTTGGTAGAATTGTGGCTATTTTTGTGCTTTTGAAAGTGTCACAGTTAATTTGACTGAGCTGCTAAGCACTTGGCTTGGAAGAGAGAGACAGGGAGAAGAAGAAGAAGAAGAAGAAGAAGAAGAAGAAGAAGAAGAAGAAGAAGAAGAAGAAAAGGGGGGAGGGTATAATGGTCACATGGATTTAGCATCACAGGAGAGATTCTCTATGACCCAGCAGCCTTTCAGACAGCTGATGACCGCAGGCCAGATTGTTCATTTCACAAAGGGGAGTCTTTTAAACATGAGAAGACTTTTGTCTAGAGCCCAAACTTCCCAGGATGGAGGAGGGGAGAGGACTCATTTATAACCCATTCTGATGATTCTTTTCTTCCAAAATCTCACCAGTTCACTGTGCAGCCTTGGGCTACCCCATGAGAAGGTATGAAGCCATGAGGGACCTAGCTCTGGGCTCTGGTCAGGGTCTGACACTACTCAGACAGCTGCTGTGTTGCAGGAGTAAGCCTGATCTTTCTTTTCTCCCCTGAGAACTGAGGCAGGGGAAGATTGGTTTGGAAGAAAAATCCAGTTGATAATGTCCAAGTGCCTTGAGAATTGTCTTAAATATTCTCGGTTATCATCTTATAGATGTTACAGGGTTGGTGAGCGTGAAATTGATGAGAGGGAGTTGGTGACCAAGTCTTCCCCCAACCCCAGCTCATTCCTCTGTGTGACATCTCAGACTAGAAGTGGGTCTCTGTTTCCTTAACAGCCCTCTTTCCTTCATCCCTGGCGCTAAGGCAGCAAACAGCCTGTCAGTCACCTAACTGTAATGCTGCCCGGTTCAAGAGCCATCCAGCTGGTAAGGCTGCCCCTCCCTCATCCTTGCAGCTCCCAGGTGGGTCTCTTGGCTGTCCAGGGCACCCTCCCTTCTGGTTTGTTTCTTCTTTCTAGAGGAATGCGGTGGCTCGTTGTGAAAGGCTGAGGGAGGAGAGATGAGACCCTTAGTGTCTGCAAGCTAAGAGGCATTCCTCCACCCTGGCTTCCAGCATTCAGCCCATGGGCCACTGTGGGTACCTCCACAAGGCTGAGAACTCCTTTAGTGGGGCCAGGCTCTGCTTGCCTTTCCCTGTCGCAGTACTGGACACAGATTAAGTACTCAGAGTGCTCAGAGCAGTGGGCACAGGCTAAGTACCCTGAAATGATCAGAGCAGTGGGCACAGGCTAAGTACCCTGGAATGATCAGGGCAGTGGGCACGGGCTAAGTACCCAGGAATGATCAGAGCAGTGGGCACGGGCTAAGTACCCGGGAATGATCAGAGCAGTGGGCACTGGTTAAGTACTCCATAATGTTCAGGACAGTGGGCATTGGTTAAGTACTCCATAATGTTCAGGACAGTGGGCA
>NC_022014.1:61932739-61964826 GCF_000317375.1 Microtus ochrogaster
CCATAATGTTCAGGACAGTGGGCATTGGTTAAGTACTCCATAATGTTCAGGACAGTGGGCACTGGTTAAGTACTCCATAATGTTCAGGACAGTGGATAAATGGAAGTAAGGGCCCAACCTCCTCCGCTGTCCAAGTCAACAAAACTGAAGCTCACAGCTGACATGTGAACTGATGAAAGAAAATCAGAACCGAGAATTAACACTCAATTCCAGATTTTTCTCCCTCTAATATATCTCCTGCTGTAAAAATAAATAAATAAATAAATAAATAAATAAAAAAGTGAGGGGCTGAAGACAATAGTTAATACAGTTTTAAATCCCTATGTTGCATGGCAGCTCACAAGAGTTCCTGACCCCAGTTCCAGGGGATCTGATGCCTCCTTCTGGCCTCCACAGGCACCAGACACCCACATGGTGCACATACATGGGGTCAGGCAAAACACTCATAGACATAAATAAAATAAAATAAAAAGACAATGGTTTGTAAAACTAAAAGTGAGTGCCTGGTGGCGGTGGTGGTGGTAGTGCACACCTTTGATCCTAGCACCGAGGAGGCAGAGGCAGAAGCAGGTGGATCTCTGTGAGTTGGAGGCCAGCCTGGTCTACAGAGTGAGTTTCAGGACAGACCAGGCTACACAGAGAAACCCTGTCTCAGAAAACTAAACAAAAAAACAAATACAAGTGAGAAAGGCAGAGTGGTTATCCTTGTAATGACAGTACTTGGGAACATGAGACAGGAGGATTGCTATGAGTTCAAAGATAGCCTGGGCTACAGAATAAAATTGATTCAATTAGGGGGCTGGAGAGATGGCTCAGTGGTTAAGAGCATTGCCTGCCCTTCAAAGGTCCTGAGTTCAATTCCCAGCAAACCACATGGTGGCTCACAACCATAATGGGGTCTGGTGCCCTCTTCTGGCCTGCAGACATACACACAGACAGAATATTGTATACATAATAAATAAATAAATATTTTAAAAAATTGATTCAATTACAACCTAAGGAAGGCAGCCTTTATTTTCTTTAATTTATTTGTATTTTATGTACAGTGGTGCTGTGCTTGCATATATGTCTGTGTGGGGGTTCCACATCCATGAACAGGACTTACAGACAGTTGTGAGCTGCCATGTGGGTGCTGGGAATTGAACCTGGGTCTCTGGGAGAGCAGCCAGTGCTCTTAACCACTGAGCTGTCTCTCCAGCCGCAAGGAAGGCAACCTTTAAACAGTAAAGCAAGAACTAGGCTTGAAGTCCAGCCCTACTGCTGACAGGCATTGTGACCTTCATTAAACCGTGGTTTCTTCTCATTTGCCTCATTTGTGAAATTAGGGTGATGACAGTATGTTCTCTAAAGTTTTTCCCTGTGTTCAAAAGTCTGATGGTCTAAGAATTTCAAGGCTGAGGTTCTTGAGGAGAAATAGAACAGCATTTATAATAACAATAATAAAGGGTAGAACCATGAAGCCCTGGATTTGACCTCGAGTGCCGTGAACAAGATCTGGAGGCATGTGCCTGTAACCTGAGCACTCAGGAGGTGGAAACAGGAGACTATGAAGTTCAAGGTCTTTCTCACTAACTTTAGTGAGTTCTAAGCCAGCTCAATGTACATAATACTTCCCCACACCCCCTAAAAGAGTTATTGCAAAGAACAGTTTTGGAAATGTGAAAATTTTGTATCTTCAACCCCTTAGTCAGTCTAGGTGGTACACCCTGTAATCTCAGCCCTTCAGAGGCTGAGTCAGGAGAATCACCACAAGTTTGAGGTCAGCTAGAGCTACATATCAAGTTCATGAGCAGCCTGAGATACAGAGTAAAGCCTTGTGATGTGGGATTCCCCTCTGTATTCTGTGAATACCATTGGTTAATAAAGAAGCTGCTTTGGGCCTATTGCAACACAGAGTAGGGCAAGGTGGGAATATCCAAGCAGATAGAGGAGGAGAGAGTAGGCGGACTCAGGAAGAAGCCATGTAGCCACTGCAGGAGACAGATGCTGGAGGGAACCTTCCTGGTAGACCACAATCACATGGTGATACACAGATTAATAGAAATGGGTTAATTTAAGATATAAGAGCTAGCCAATAAGAAGTGTGAGCTAATCGGCCAAGCAGCGTATTATAATATAGTTTCTGTGTGTGATTATTTCGGGTCTGGGCAGCCTCCGCCAATAGCCTTGTCTAACTCAGTCAGCCTTGGCCATACCCATGCAGTGTGCCTGAGTTACAGAAGAGGTGAGATTCTGTCCGTTGTTTCTGACCTCATGACTGTGATTCACAACACTAGCCACAGGCTATATCACTGTCACATTTAGAGAGGGCTTCTGTGGTCCATAAAGACCATTGCCAGCCTCTGTGTCCCATGCATGTAGCATGTGACCCTTCCACACCTGAGAGCTGATGCTCATGTTCCACCCCATCCCACACATGATTGGGGCACCTGTCTGTGTCCTGTGCTGAACAGTCATCAAGCCTGGGGACACACCGCCCCAAGCCGTCCCCAGCAGCCCTGCGCTGGCTCTCCCTGAGGGCTTCCACACCAATTCATTCTTGGTCAGTGGCAGGCGCATTCCTCACTGAATGCTACCCCACGGGGCTGTGTCTAATTGGACAAATTTGAACAGCAGGCGGCACAGCCATGACATCAGGGAGCATTGATAGATGGCCCAAGCAAGGGACTTGTATCTTAAAGTGACAAGGGTTTCTTTTTCAGAGCATGGCTGGATAAATTCCAGAAGTACCAGCTTAACTGTGATGATGGGCTGGCTCCACGGAGGAGAATCTCCTAAGGAGGGTGTCTTTAAATGGTGTCTTTGTTTCTTCTCTCGCAGAACAAACAAAATAGGGTGGGCCCTAGAGCTTGTCACCTGGACCCATTACCATGAGTGCCTCTCTCCCCAAAAGCTCCCAGTGTCTGGAAATACCATAGTAGCATGCTTTGTGAACACTCTCCATCCAGAAGGTCAGCATCCATCGGGTGTCTGTTGGGCACTGCTATGTGGTGCGACTGCCCTCACTCAGCCACAGTGGAGCATGTGCAGTGTGTGGTTAAGGGAGGGGAAAATATGCTATTCATTTGAGCTTATAAATAAGCATAACTACAAATTGTATGAAGTATTGTAAAGAAAAAAGTCTCCATGCAGTCTGAAAGGCATGGAGGAGCTAACATGCGAGCTAAAGGGGCAAGGGAGAGGAGGTAGCAGACATAAAATGGTCCCAAAGTGTCTGTGTGTTTGGAACTGGACATCTAAGGGACAGTGACAAGGGCTGGACAGTGGGGGCTCCCCACTTCCCTGGATCTTACTGTTTTGCTTGGCTTTGTTGAGGTAGAGTCTCACATGGTAACCCATGCTAGCCTTGAACTCTCTCTATAGCCCAGGCTGGCCTCAGACTTGCAACAGTCCTACTGCCTTTGCCCCCCAAATGCGTAAGCCCCGGATCTAAGTCTAAGCTAGAAGCGTGAAGAAGCTCGCTCCCATCTGAAGGTGATGTGAATGGTCCTACTGAGTTTCGGAAAGATCACTTTAGTGACAGCATGGCAGAGGACTCCTGTAGATGTCCATAGAAAAGATGGTGGGGAGGATTAGACGGATGTCCCCAGCCGATGGAAACGGATGGCCGTGAACATGGCTAGGCAGGAGGGGAGGGGTGTGAAGGGTGCTCCTCGTCATTCTGCGACAGTTGTCAGTGCAGATGAAATGGTGACGCCGTAGCTGGGTCTACGGCTCTGCAGCACAGCAGAAGTGTTCGGGCTGATGTTTCCTGGGGCTGGGGGTGTGGTGGGAAAAGAGGATTGAAAAAATGGTTAGTTCTAGCACTCAGGAGGATTGGGGAACAGGGAGACCCTGTCTCAAAAAAAGAAAAAAAAAGAAAAAAAGCTAAAAAACAAACAAGCAAAAGCCTATTGGAAAAGGTAGTGAGACTACAGCGTCAAGGAGACATTTACCAATTAATGTATCACAAGTCTATCGTGTTTTGCAAGCCTGATGAGGGGAGGTCTCATGGAGGAGGCCCATGGGATCTGCAGCCAATTGGCTATGCTGATAATGAATCAATGATCAGCATTCCTTCTCCCACAGGCCTCCACAGCCTCATCCTGAAGAGCCCCCCAGCTTTCCCAGTTACCCCAGTAACACATGCCAAGGAGCACATGGGGAGAAACCCAGTGCTGATACCAGTATTAGCACTCTGCTCATAGCCTGACCTGGAAAAACTATACTCATACAGTCTCCCCCTCCCCCAACCCCGGCACCGCATCTGGAAGGTGATGTTTGTTCTCTGCCAGCTCTGACACCCTGTAATCATAGAGAGATGATTCTGCCAATTCCATAGGCCCCTTGGTTCAAAGTGCACACTGAGTCCTGGGAGTGGGCAGAGTGTCCACAGAGTGGGCACTGTGCTGGGCACATAAGAAAGGTTCAGCTCCTGTCGTAAACTTACCGCATGTGCTGAGTGTCAAGGCAGGACAGGTCTTGGGAAGATGGGAGGAGCACTCATAAAGAGTCGCTGTCTGAGGTTTGGGGGTGGAGAGTGGGGATGAGGAGTGAGAGATGGTCTCCTGAGATTCCTAGGGGGCTGGGAGATGCACTTTCGTCAGGTGTGTGGCCGGCCCCATTGCCTGTTTCATCCAGGACATCCCATTCTCAGTTACAGTGTCTACAAGGTGGGAATATTGCTGCTTCTGAAATTCCCTGGGAAGGGTGGGGAAGTTTGAAAAGTAGCCAGAAGCCCCCATCCCTTTATTCCAGAGAACCCTAGCTGCCCAGCTGGGCAGAGAAGATCACCTGGTGTAAGCCTGTATTGTCTGAAGACAATTGTCATCTCAAGGGAAGAGCCGAATGTTACAGCCCTTCTTACATCCTGCTTTAGAGATGAGGGCAAGAGAAAGAAATTTCTGTGAAGAAAGCCAATGATCAAAGAGTGTATTTTAGCATCATTTCAGCCTGCTGTGGCCTTTCCTTCTGTGGCTACATGGCCATGTGGCAGGTATGCAACTTGTACTTGTAGGCTCAAGTTAATATATATGTGGGCCCTTCCACACCCTCAGCCCCTCACTAGAGCTGACAGAGGCATTGTCTGCCTATAATTGAGCACATGGTTTTGGGTTGTGTGTTTTTTTGGTCTGTCCCAAACCAACCTTTTCCATGTATCATCCTGTACTTGTCTGCCTGTTCACATGTTTGGGCTAATCTTTTCCATATGTTTGTCTGGCTTGGCATGTGGGTCCTGACCTCCCATGAGCAAGGCAAGGCTGCCCGAGACAAGTGTGGAGTCGGAGTAGCCACCCATCCCACTGATGCATGAGCCAAGCCTCTGGCCACTCCCTGAAGGGGAAATCTGCCTCTTTCCCCTTCTGTTGCCAAAGGCTCTGTGGAGAAATACCCAGGTGGCCTCTCTTTGAGACTTCGTGGGCTTGAGAAAGTGCTGTTTGGGCAGATGGTACCTGGGAAGCAACCTCCAGGACAGTGGGACTGAGGTCACCCCAGCTCTCAGATTGGGCAACCCTTAGACAAAGGACTTCCTGCTCAGACTGCAGGTCTCTCACTCTCCCCCTTTCCTATGCTGCATTGACCTTCCCTCCTGGGAGTCCCTGCGCACCACCATGTATGAGGGGCAGTGAGGCCATGGCAGCTCCTATGGCAACATATTGAAGTGGAGTTGTGGCAGAAATCTCTGGGTTTGTAACTGATTTCCACCTGCAGTCTTTTTGTTTGTTTTTGAGCTAGGGTCTCTAACACCATATCCCAGGCTTCCCTGGAATTCACTGTGTAGTCCAAGTTAGCCTCAAGCTTGGGGAAATTCTCCTGCCTCAGCCTTCCAGGTAGTAGGATTATATCCCACTATCATCGTAACAGGGCACCATCTGTCACTGGGATGAAGCTGTCTATGACCTCAAGCCAGATCAAGGACAAAAACGAAGATATTTTTAAGGCAGGTGGGTCTTGCCCCATCATCACCAAGAGATACACCCTTCTCACCTCACACTCTGCCACACCTACCCTTTGCCACCATGTGCATCTCTCACAGTGTCCTCAGCGCTCATTATTGCCTTCCTGAGCCCAAGAGTCCAGGTTTTAACTTCTCTGCTAGCTAGAAAGTCTAACAAGTTCTTGCCCCTTTCTGGTCCTTTGTTTCCTGGTGGAGAGATGAGCCAGCATGCATGCATTCATCAAATCATTCATTCATTTCCATTCTTTTGACATATAACGTGGCTAACCCCCAAATAGTAGCCTCAGAGATTCAGGAAGGTAATCAGACATAATCCCCAGCTGTCCATGGTCTTGCAAGGAAGACAGACGCATCAGCAGTGCTCGGGTGCAGTAGGAGCATCAACAGAGGGTTCCCCCCATATGTCAACACCCTCTCCCGGAAAGCTGTTGATAGGAAGAGGATGTGGGGATCAATATTTCATTCTTCATGCTTCAAATAAAATCATGTAGGAGATAGTGTTGAGCTGGACAACATGGGTCAAAATGCAAAACTTCTGTAAGCCTCAGTTTCTGTACCTATAAAATGGGATGATATAGGCCTTGCATAGTTAAGATGTAAGGGGAAGAGCAAATTCAGTGAGCCTTGCACATAACAGGATCTAACACATTAAAAAAAAGACAAAAGAGCCACAAAAATACTGTTTTACATATGTGTGTGTGTGTGTGTTTTGAAAAAAACGTAATGCCACCAAGACAGCTAATTACAACATCAATTAGTATTAATTAGTGCCCAGCAGATGCCTGACTTAGTCACAGCCTGTGGCTCAGGACTCCGAGCCTGGGGCTTTTTCTGCACACCAAGCTTTCTAAACAGAGTCAGCCTCTAGGCAGAGAGAGTGAGGCTGTTTCTGGTTCAGAAGCTAAGGCACAATTATCACCCTGGGGCACCTAGAGCAAGCCAAAGGGTTCCTCTCCCATCAGCTTCTTGTCATTTCTTCCTCCCGTTTCTCACCTACACACACAGGGAACTGTCCTGCAGGAGCCCCACTCTGTGGCCTGATGCCCTAGCACTAAAGCCTTGTGTTTGTGATGCAAAATGATAACAAGTGTATGTGTCTCTTCCAGTTGGCTCACACCTGCTTCTTACCAGGGCGCCCGTGTTCTCAGAACAACCTTTCCTCCCTGTCTCAACCCAAAACGCTGTGGTTTGACAGCTGATTCTGACTCCTGACAGTGAGCTTGCCATGCCCCTTAGCGATTGCTCCTTCTAGGAAGCCCTAGACTCAGAGGCAGCCAGGGTGTCCATCCCAGGGCATTTGGATTTACTGGAGCAAGCAGCCATTCTTCGGCCTGCACCTTCTCCTCTGGACTCTGACTGGCTTTTCAGAAAAATGCCTTTCTGGCCAGAAGATTTAATTACTTTATAAAACCTGGCAGCAAGCAAGGAAACGCAGCCTTGGGTTGTGCTCTCTTCTCCAAAGTCCACAAACCACCAAGCCCCTAAGTCTGGACTGGGTTGAAGGTGCCCACCTCACCTGGCAGCTTTTGATACCTGCTGGACTGATAGCTATCCAGAGCCACCCGAGGCTCCCTACCTCAGGGAGCTCGGCTGCAGGGCTTCTTGGCCTTCTTTTGTGCCTGGGGCTCCAGGGACTGGCCCCAGTGGTGCAGCTGTGGATCAGGGCCCTGCTCAACTCCCAGCTCCCCGGTTTGCAAAGCAAACTTCAGCCTTTTACTATTTACCTTGGCAAGTCTGGGACCGGATTGATGATCTGTAAAGTGGATTTGTTATTTGGCTGTTTGCTTTGGCAGCTCTTGAAAGCGCTTTGCTGATTACAGCCCCAGATGTCATTGCATACATTACCCGGCTCTATAACGGGGCTTTGAACACTTCAATTTAAACTACAAATACTCTTAAGCTTTTTGCACCTCTTCCTCCTTTAGTACCCTTATGTTGAATATCGGAACAGACAGCCTGCGTGCTCTCAAGCGTCCTCCTCACCGTGTTTGTTAGATTTTCTCCCACAGAGCACTTCAGGCTTTCTTCCTATGCTCCAGGCATCCTCCCAGAAGGTTTTTCCTCCTGGTCCATCCCCAGCCCAGCTCTCCTGGTATCAGCTAACAGGTGGTCTTTGCCTAGTTTGGAAAGTGCACATCATCCCGGCCCTGTGCACGTTGTATTTTGTGCTGTTCTGTCCATCCACGGGACTTTCCCGCAGCCATTGTTCCCTTGAACATACCTGATCATTTTTTGTAAGCAGTCATAGACTACGCCATGTTGCCCAGCCAAAAGGGCCTCGGCAGACATGACAGCTTCATGCCCGCCACTCTCAACACTGGCTCCGATACCATTCTTTTTCTTTACTTAAACGTCTCACCTGAGTGGGAGGAAGAGGGAGCCATGGCCAGGTCTTTAAGTGAGGCCATTACTGGTTCATATATCTTGGGGGTTATTGGTAGAGAATGCCGGTGTCCTGGCTAATGGTGGGGCATATGACTCAGTGTTCTCCAAGGTAATTGCTTCTTCCTGTTGTAAATAAACCATTAGCCAGGGTCCTCGCCTCAGGAAGCAATTTAAGGCCCAAGGGAGGTAGCCAGAGAAGTCAGCCTGCAGCCTCCAGGCTGGGAAGCTTACCTCTGCCCACAGCACACCACTACCCCGGGATTTCCCCCGGAGCAGCAGAATGCTCCTAGCCATCTCTCCGCCAGTTCTTGACAAGCTTCCCCGGCCTTTGATTTGCCAGGCTCCATGTGAGCCGCTTCCTTTATGTTCCTCTCCAAAGAAGACCGCCATTACTTCTAGGGAGGTGTGGTCTTTTTTTCTTTTACTCTTTAAAAGTTCTCTATTATATTCTCTCTCTCTCTCTCTCTCTCTCTCTCTCTCTCTCTCTCTCTCTGTGTCTGTCTGTCTGTCTGTCTGTCTCAAACTGTCCATAGTGTTCTCTGATGAAGCTTATTGCATATGCCATACAACTTTTAAAGACAAAAAAAAAAAGAAAAAGAAATTAAAAATTAAAACCCAAGCTCATCCTGGTATCAACAGCTGACAGAATGCCTGTGAATTATGTCCTTGCTTCATAGTTGAGGAAACTGAGCGAGGTGGAGGGCCTTCCTCAGTACAGAGCCTCTTCATAACTAAGACGTGGTCAGCCTGGCTGTGTAGGCAGCTGCCCCCCTGCCCTCCACTCAAGCCCTCCCTTGTATGTTTGCTCTGAGTTTTGACCTAGGACCCACAGTGTCTTCCCCACATCTAAGCCTCTCAAAGCGAGGCTGAGAGTCCCCCTTGATGTGGTACTACTACGGCTAGCCCTGGATCCTGTTTAGTACAGGAGCTGGACCAGTGGACAGTGGATGAACACCCAGCAATTCACTCAAGTGCTTCCCAGTTTTAAAGGACTCTGTCTCCCCTAGGGCAGTGTCTGTCAGGGGCAGGCTCCGGAGGGGGGATATGAGCACGCTCAACTTTGAACTATTCCAGCCGAACACGTTAATTCACTTTGTAAGTTTACTTTAGGAATAGAGGTT
The DNA here is from genome assembly GCF_000317375.1 of Microtus ochrogaster. NCBI lineage: Eukaryota > Metazoa > Chordata > Mammalia > Rodentia > Cricetidae > Microtus > Microtus ochrogaster. Next base: position 61,942,184 of record NC_022014.1, read on the forward strand.
ATTGCAGCATTTTTGGCCACTGCTCTCATTCTTCTAAGCCTTGACTGTAATAAGCAAATTGGTCAGATTAAGGACATACTTAACTGCCAAATGGTGTTCTGAACTGTGTAAAGTTACCCAGAGCTTTTCTTCTTCTTACATGAAAGATTGTGTGGGTTCTATGAACTTCTCTGCTTTTTTTAGCTCTTCCTGTTTTATTGTGTTTGAAGTATCTTGTGGTGACCTGTTGGGATTGGAGTCTTCCATATGGAAGTGTTTCTTTAACTTTTTAATCATTTCTTTGGGGAAGGAGAAGGTTAGGAGGGGTAGCAGATGTTTCTCTAGCATTGTTGGCTGAGTGGAGGTAGGGCTTGCGGAGTTAACTCCACACAGGCTGAAGAGGGCTCTTCCCAGAGTGGGAGGCCACCATCACCATAGACCTGGCAAAGGGGGGGCCCATGCGGGAGCTTAGCACCCCACCCTGACCCTGTGCCCCCGAAGGGTACATTTTTTTTCTCTGGGACACTGACAAGTTGTGTACTAGGTCAGTATTCACAATGGGCAACCTGCCTGGGGAATTTTAGGAAAAAGAATCCATCCCTCTCCTCCGGGACGCTCACATTCCTCTTCATACCCATTTCTCAACCAAAGTCTAACATCTCCAAACAGAAGATCACCAAACCCGGATGTTCTTTCGGGCTGTCTCCTGGTGCGATTGCTCTGAGGAGCTCGCAAAGGCAGTCATCCACAGTGTGTGGCCTGAGCCCAGACTCCAGCAGTGTCATTTCCCCTCTGCCCTTGGTCTGGCTCCCGCTGCACTCCTGGTGTCCACCTGTCCTCCGTGTCTAGAGTATCCTAGAGGGCTGGGGGGGGGGAAAGGGCGTGGGCTCAGTGAGTAAGAAGCAGGCCGCAGCTCACTTCACATGGAGCAGTAAAGATGTGAGGTGGGGAGGCGTCCCTGGCATCCTAATCCTTTCTCCTTTGTAATATTTTTAGTTATTAGAAAATACTCGGTTTCTCTATATTTTCATGTGTGCTTGTGTATCACTGTACTCTGCTCCCGTAGCTCCATTGCCCTTGGCCTTCTAATACTATTTTGACCAGTCTAAAGCCTGACATGGAAACTTCGAAATCTCAACGCTTAGAGGCTGGCTTCTCTGTGCACATACCCGGTTTTGGCTGATCTTAGAAGCGAAGCAGGTCGGTCCTCTTCAGCAGTTGAATGGAAGGCCACCTGAGAATAACAGGTGCTACTGAGAGGAGGGAGATGGCAGGTGATAGAGGGGACCATACTGAAGGGACAGGCAGAGGATGACAAACCCACTCACAAGAGGGAGCAGCGGCAGGTAACTGGAATCCTGGAAGCCTAGTGAGAAGAGGGGCCTCCTTCTGGGTGTGCTCTTGACCTGCTGTTAGATCCAATCAGGTGCAGCTGCAGGCGAATTTAATAGCATAGCAATCACTAACCTTGGAGGAGTGGATTCAAGAGAGGTGGAGGCAAAAACCTGCTTGAAATGGATTCAGAGAGAGAAGGGGGGGGATGGGAGAATCCGCAGACAGCAAGGCCAGATTTCTCTTTCAGAATTTTCATTAAAGGCAGAAGAGACAAGGGACTGTGGCTAGAGGAGGGAGAATGGGGGTCAGGAGAGTCTCTTTCTTTGTATGAATGGAACAGTATACTGGTGTGTTGATGGCCCAGGGCATAGTGGCTGGGGCACAGTGCATCAAGACAGTAGAAGTGAATGCTTGGGAAAGATCCAGTGAGCAGGCGGCCCAAAGGTCACGGTAAGTTGGTGATCATTCGTCTAAGACCAGCCAGTCTGGTGGCTTTCTGTCCAGGGACAAGGGGGTAGGTGGCAGGTTGAATTTGAACAAGGTGTGCTTTCGCTGGGCACATATAGCGGTTCACTTAGGGGTTCGGAGCTGAGAGGACAGCTGAATATGGCAGCATGGCACGGGGACAAGGAAGAACAGGCAGGACCCACGGATTGTTGGCAACAGTGGAGCTCTAGACTAGGCAGGATCAGTGTGGAAGGGCCGGGAACCAGAAGGGCAGGAGCTGGTGGGAGTGGGGAGTGGGGGCTGTGAGGCTGAGAACTGGCAGCGCTCCAGGTTGCTGTTAATCCCAAGCCTGGTGTGACAGAGTGGAGAGGCAAAGGAGGACACAGGAAGTGAGGAGGTTTGGGGACTGGGAGGGCAGGATTGGCTGTGTGACTGGCAGGATGAATTGGCATTGTGGCACGATTAAGAGGGACAGGGAACCAAGGGCTCAAGTCCTTAAGCGATGTCGAGAGTAAAGTGGACAAGCCCAGGAACTGGACTCCAGCAAGGAGTGGTAAGAGATGGTATAATCTTACATGCAAGGGTCAAAGTTGGCGGCTTATGAGGTAAAGAAGAAAAGTCCTCACTGGTGAGCAATCAGAGCTCTGAGCCACACTGCAGGGCCTGAGGGATGGGGCAAAATCAGCCACCTCATGGAGGGACCAGCCCACAGGTGGTAACCTCTGAGGAGTTGCATAGACTGGGCCCACATACACCTTCTGTCTCACCTGACCCTTAGCTCTTGGAGTGGGAGGCAAGGTTACTTCCCCACTGGACATGGAGGCCTGGGCGGGTCAGTTATTCACACAGTAACACTTAGCTACTTGGTGATGGATCCAGGTCTTCTGTCTCCAGCTTCAGTGGTTCCAACAGCTCTTAGCTGCCTTCCCTTAGGAGGCAAGACTTTTCACCCCAGTCAGTTAGAAAGCACGCTGACCCAAAGTTACAATTAAAAATCCTTGTTGGTAGCCGGGCTGTAGTGGCGCACGCCTTTAATCCCAGCACTCAGGAGGCAGAAGCAGGCGGATCTCTGTGAATTGGAGGAAAGACTGGTCTACATAGTGTGTTTCAGGACAGGCTCCATAGCTACTGAGAAACCCTGTCTCAAAAAACAAAAATCCTTGTTGGTACCAGGACTGTAGCATAGTGATAAAGCACTTGTCTGGTGTGTGAGGCCCTAAATTGAAGCCCCAGCACTGGGGCAGGAGTACAGAGAGCAAGTCTTAAGGCTGGGGATATAATTCCCTCAGTAGAGTGCTTGCTTGCTTTCTTGGTATGTATGAAACCTTGGCATATATGAAACCCTCCAGCACTGCATAAACCAGATGTGGGGCATGACGGTGCTTCTGTACGTGGGAGGTGGAGACAGGAGGATCAGAAGTCCAAGGTTACCCTTAGCACATGGGGAGGCTAGCCTGGGGTATCTTTTTTTGTTTTGTTTAATCTTATCTTGACCCTCTGAGACACACTCAGAGAAGTAGTGGTCATCTGGCCTATTCTATGTCATCTCGAACCACCTGGACTTTCATGGCCATTCCTGAAGTTCCTAAAATATCCTAAACTTGGGACCCAGCAAAGTCCATAATCAGACACTTTCAAAGATGATTTTTTATTTGCTTTCAAAGAGGATCATGTAACATCCTTGATACTATATGTTCTATGATCCTGTAGCACCTGTAATACATTTACTATGGTACTATGCCTGTAGGTACTGCCTGCACTACGGGACAGTTCACAAGCTGGGTAAGGGCCTGGAGAATTACATACACAAACACACACACACACACACACACACACACACACACACACACACACGCTCACGCACGTGCACACACACACAGACAGAGACAGAGACATGGGTCATCCTTGAAACAAGAATGCCCACTTTTTTGTGTTCCAGGGAACCTTATATAGGTTCTCCCTGACCAGTGGCCATGCCCCAGCTCTCAGCTACAAACCTACCAGAAGCCACTCCCCTGTCTCGAGTTCAGAGCAGGTGCAAGCACAGGAAAACAAGTTGTTTAGCTCAGAGCAGCTGCAAGCATAGTAAAACAAGCTGTTTACACAAAATTCAGGGTCTGGGGATCCGCAGTCCCCAACAAGATCGGACAACCTTTTTTTTTTAAAGTTCTTATTTATTGTTTGTTTGTTTGACTGATTTGAGACAGAGTCTCTCTGTGAAGCTCGGGTTGCCAGGCATCACTATGTAAATAACAATGGCCTCTGATCCTTCCTGGGCACACTGGTCAGGGCCAGTGCTCTACAGTGAGGGTTGGTAATGTTTCTAGAAAATGCAGAATGTGCCCTTCTGTTGAAACCCCAATTGTATATAGTGCCATGATGGCCTCAGATAGACTTTCACAGGATTGCCCCGGATCTCTGTGTACTAGCGAACCAAAGTAGACACCTAACTTGACAGGAATGAGATCTAGGCATGGTTTCAGGTGACAGAAAGAAGCACCCATTGAGCCTTTTACTGATTCGGGTCCAGAGGTCCAATCTGAAACCTAAGAGATTCTGATTATGGTCCAGACCATATATATATATACAAAGTTCCCTGGATGTGGACACTCACACCTGTAATCCCAACTCTTAAAAGCCTGAGGCAGGGATTACGAGTTCAAGGCAAGCCTGAGCTACATAGCAACACTCTGTCTCAAAACACAAAACAAAACAAAAACTTAGAAAAGCTCATTGTTGATAAGTGGCCCCATCTGAGAAGCACGGGTTGAGGGCCTTGAGGGGTGTCTCGGTGGTAGGACGCTGGACAAGGCCCTGTCTCAAGCCGTAGTACTGCTAGTATAGTAATAGTTAATAATAGTAATCATTGCCAGCACTGTAGAGCTGAGACAGGGGATCACCGGGAATTTAAGGCTAGCCTGGACTACAAAATAAAAACAAAATAGAGTACTGGCTGCACAAGTGCACACGGTGGTTGTCAACCAGCATTCCACTCCTGGTCCCCTGGGCTTGGAGTGTGATCAGATGTCTCTCCTGACGGCTTCCTTCTCGACATTATCCTCCAGAACTTGTGATTATTCCCTGCCTAAGTCAGAAGCCGCTCACTTCCTCTAAAGGCAGCACCAGTTGGGTGTTCTGCCGAGGACGAGAAGTGAGTCTGTGTTGTGTTCTGTGCTCCACGCAGCCTCCGTGTACACCGCCCCACCTTCTGCAGGGTCTGGGGCTCTGTGGGGTACCTGGGTGCTGAGGTCAGACTGGATGCAGACTCGGGTGCATTTGTCCAGTTGAAATGTGTGTGTCAAGAAGATCCGGGTGACCTGAGCTAGAAGCCTGGGGGGCAGGTAGAGGGAACTAGGGATTGGCCCAAATTTCAATCCAAGTGAGTTCTTCAGTGAAGCCTAGGGGGGCCCTTGTGAGGAACCCCTCTTGTAAGGCAGCCTAGTGGTGTTCATGCGGAGACAGACCTGCCCTGAGCATCCTCTGATGGTCCTAAAGCCAACCTCTTACCTATTGCTTCTTCCTTAAGGTTACTGCAGCTGTGCATGTGACCCCTATAGAGGGTGACTCTGGGACTCTCTCAGCCTCAGCTGAGACTTTCTTCCCTCTGTGCCTGGATGTGACTCTTATGTTATGTTGACATGTGGAAACTGTAATTCTCTGAGACCAATAAACAGATATTAAAGGCAGTAGGTGCTGAGTTTTGGGGATACTTTGCTCTCATGGGGTAAATGTTCTAGAGGAGATGGTAAACCAGTTGGACCAATAGAATGTATTGTGTGCTGACACACACACCTAACCTGAGCCAGGGGAGGTCAGAGATGCTCTGCCAGAAGAAACCATTTACCTGTGATCAAAAGACGAGCTGGGAGGAGCTGTAGTTCCCCAGGTGGAAGGAAGCACAGTGTCCCGGGGGCTTACCGGAAGGCAAGGAATGAGACAGAGGAGCCTAGCAGTTTCACAGCCTGAGTCACCAGCGAAGCTAATAGCTGTGGCAAAGATGAGCTGTCACTCTGGTCCCTTGTTTGCTACCCAGGTGTATTTTCTGATTATTAACCGAATGCTCACATCCTTATACCCCTTCCAGAAGCAGCTACTCTATCCCTACTCCACCCTGAGGAGACACAGAGTAAGCTGGATTATAAACCTTCTGCCTGGGGTGGGGACTTGCCCGCTGTCATTGTTGTCACCATCTTAGGATGACACCACTTGGCCTCACACAGCACCAGCTGTTTGATGTAGAACAGAAATGACAAGGGCAAAACCCAAACCTCTGCAGAATGTGTTCAGTGGGAAGAAGAGGCAGGCAGAGAAGCCCTCTGGTGCCCAGCCTCCTTCCACCGCCTCCTTTTCCTCATCAGAGGTGACTCCACTGTGCCCAGGTGGTTGCTGGGAGATTCTTCGGGGGCTGTGTTCTGGGTCTGTCACTCCTACACGGAGTCACTTTTAAGATGCACAGACTTCTGAATCTTTAAAAGAAAGAACTAGAAAAGAAATCCCACAGGCAGTTAGTTGGTAGGTCATCTGCCAAGAATGAGGAGAGAGTAGTGACAGGTTTGGGGGGCTTGAGAAGGGGGGACAGTACAGGAGGGAGCTGACTAAAAACAAATGGAAAGACTAAATAAAGGTTGGGAGCAAGCAGGGTCCAGCTGATAAATTTCTCATGGTGCTAGTTGACCTGAGGGTGTGCTTTTCTCCCCATCACAGCCGCACACACTGGAGCAGAGCAGTGGAATTCTGTGGTTGGATGGCATATGCCAGGCATGGCAGACACAAGGGGGATGCAAACGGCTTGCTTCTGGTTTTATCAGACTGTCCGTGAGGCCTGAACGCTGGGACAGACAGTGTCTTAGTTAGGGTTATACTGTTGCTATGTTGAAAACACCATGACCAAAGCAGCTTGGGGAGGAAAGGGCCTTACTATACTTCTATATCACTGTTCATCATTGAAGTCAGGATAGGAACTCAGACAGGGCAGGAACCTGACAGCAGGAGCTGAAACAGAGGCCATGGAGGGGTCCTACTTGCTGACTTCTTCCCATGGCTTGCTCAGCGTCTTCTCTTGTACCACGTGTCCAGAGGTGGCCCCAATGACAGTGGGCCAGGCCCGCCCCCACCCATCACTAATGAAAATGCCCTACAGACTCACCCACAGCCCAGTCTTATGGAGAAATTTTCTCAATTAAATCTCCCTCTTCTCCAGTGACTCTAACTTGTGTCAAGCTGATGCAAACTAGCCAGCAGAGACAGTGAAAATCTGGAGAAGCCAATGGATCGAGTGGGAAGGGCTCTAGGAGCGGCAGGTTCAGTGAGAGCAAACAGTATTATTAGTAAGAATAAGGAAGTGCCATATGCAGATAGGAAGCTCCATGATGAAAATGTGGGGCTTCTAAGCTTAAAACAACTAGGTGTGCCAATTCACCGTGTCATCCAGGCAGATGGCTTGCTGGGGCGAAGGTGAAAGCCATTGGTATGTAGAGGGCAGCGAGCTTCAAGGCCAAGTTTATTTTGATTTTTATTACACTTTATTTGTTGTGTGTGTTTGTGTGGGTGGGTGTGCCTGCACAGAAGCGTGTGTGGTGCCACAGTATATTGTGTGGAGAGGCCAGAGGACAACTTTCAGGAGTCGGTTCTTTCTTTCCACCAGGCAAGTCCCAGGGATCGAACTCGGGTCATTAGGATTGGCGGCGAATGCCTTCACCCACTGCGCCTCTCACCAGTTGAGGCCAAGTTTATCCTGCATCTGAACATCACTGTCTTTGCAATTGTCAGGGGTGGTTGAAGAGGTAACAGTGGTGTAGTTCCACAATCCTCACTGAAGTCTCACGCTGACTTAGAAGCTCTACAAAGGCCGGTGGCAAGGACAAGAGTGCTGGTCCCTTGCAGATCTTGTGAGGTCTGAGTTTGTCTCCCAACTGGCAGATTGTCCCTCAGGAAGAGGTGATGTAATTCAGAGTGCATTTGTATTTCCTTGGAGGAGCAAGTACTTTGACTGGCGGGTCATTAAATAGTGTAATTGAAAAACCAGGGAGAAAAGTTCTTTTTAGTGCCTGTGGAGAATACTGTCTGAAATGCCCAAAGCCTTGGCCTCTGAGTCCAGCTCTGTCTCCTGATTCAGTCTCTACAGACCTGAGAGACAGGAGTGGCACACACAGGTCACTGGGGAAACCCATGGTGGAGTGGAGGGGGGAGCTCAATGAAACATTTCCTGAATTCCAGATACTTTTCTGAGCTCATGCATTTAAGGTCTGGTACATTCTGTTCTTTCCATTTTATTTATTTATTTTTTTTGAGGTCGATCGATCGGCTGACTATATTGACAAGATACTGATTGGTTACATGTTGAAGAAAACATACAATACAAAATACAGAAAAAGTTGGTTCCATCCCCTCCCACTCCCCCCCTTGACACCCCTCCCCAAATACTCATCATCGTGATTTGGTCAGAACAGGGTTCAGAGCCAGAGGTCAGGGTGACCAAGGATGGAGGGGTCCTGGGCCATGTTGTGTGGCTGTCACAAATGATGCTTAAGTAATGCTGTGGTTTCTCTCCCAGTTGGGAGTCAGATGGGGTGGGGCTGCAGCCTGATGACAGCCAGCTGAGGGAAGCTCCGCCTGTCCCTTCCCCAGCCCAGGGCCTATCCACTGTCCTGGGACCAAGACCACTCCCAGCAAGGTAAGATGTGGGTGCTCTTGCTCAGTCTGCTCTCCGGAAAGAAAGGGTAACTGCTCCAACCCCTGTCCCCGCAGACCAGGGGCTCAGGAGCGTAGCTACTACCAGCAAAGGGCAAGTGGGAGAGAGAGCAGCAGAAAGGGGACTGGGAAGAGCAGAAGATCATATATATTAAAAAAGTGACTTAAGACTTAAAATTGAATTAGTATTTGTACAGAAAGGTGCAGGTGGAATAAACTCCCTTCGGCCTAGGATCAAAGTTATGCAGAGAATTCATGATGGACCCCTCCCCTGCCCCCAGTGGTGGCCCGAGTCGTTAAGTGCAGATTGGTTAGAGTGGATTCCAGTCGGGTCATTCTGGTGGAGGAGTGGGGGCAGTGGCAGGCAAGGGGGCTCAGTTGCTGCAGCACTGGCTCCAGCTGGCTGGGCTGCTCTCCTGCAGATCCACACCTCTGTTCCGGCCTGGAGCACCAGCTACATTCTGGGGCTCGTTCTTGGGAAGCTTCTTAGCTATTGCCATGAAAATTTCATTCACGTTCATTGCAGTTTTCACTGATGTCTCCATGAACAGCAAACTGTTGTCATCTGCATAGGCTTGTGCTTCCTGAAACTCCACGGCTCTCTTGCTGGCCATGTCTGCCTTGTTTCCTGCGAGTGCAATGACGATGTTGTGGCTGGCCTGCCTCTGTAACTCCTTCACCCAGTTCTTAGCCCATGCAAATGTATCTGTGTTGGTGATGTCATAGACCACGATGGCTGCTTGGGCCCCCCTATAGTACATGGGGCCAGGCTGTGATAGCGCTCCTGTCCAGCTGTGTCCCAGATCTCAAACTTGACGGTTGTATCGTCTAAGCAGACAGTCTGTGTGAGGAAAGCCGCTCCAATTGTGCTCTCCCGATACTCGTGGAATTGTCCCTTGACAAAGCGGAGAACAAGGCTGGATTTGCCCACTGCAGACTCCCCCAAGAGGACCAACTTAAACTGACAGATCTTGTTGCCAGCAGCTGGTCCATTGGGTCGTGCTGCACCTCCCTAACCAGCCATGGCCCGATGATGCTAGGTAGCGGTATCAATGAGCGTGGGGGTGGGGCCGGTGCTATGCAAAGAGGCACTTAAGGGGAGGGAGGCCTTCAACATACTATACAAGAGTCAGACTGCATCCCAGTGAATGACGGAGGGAACCGCAGCTCCGGAGCGGCAGCGTTACTTGGGCCGGGGCTCCTACAGACTCCGCTCCTCTCCGTCCCGGCAGTGTCCCAGGCTCCGGCCTCCACTTGCCTGTTCTTTCCATTTTATAGATGACAAAAGTGAGTTCAGAAAGATAAGGAAACTTGTCCAGGTTGTGGGGTTTGAAGTGAGAGAGCAAGGCCCGCAAAGCCCCGCAGTCACCATTTCCTGGGATGCACCTGCACCACTCTGCAGAGCTCAGGTCAAGTGGATCACTTCCCTGAAACCCATCCGTGTGGTGTAGAGGGCAGTGGGTAGGAGCAGGCTGCAGGCAGATGGGAGCAGCTACCCCCAGGACTTCCCAGAAGAGCTCGGAATGAGTCTTGAAGCTGCAGGCTTGTGTGGCACCCCCTCTCACACTGACCTGCGATACCAGCTCGGAGTCTCCTCCCTCTGTGTGCTGCCTCAGGTCGCAAAAAGTAAGCTGTTTCTTTCTCCCTAAGACTGTTCTTCAGATGCTGACTATGTGGGTCCTGGCATCATGGCGTTCTTACTGTTCTTCCTCAGGCTAACAGCCTTGATTCCTTCCTTGCCTTCTTTCTACCATTGGCATACATTGGTATGCCAGGAACTGAAGCTGGGCTTGCGCTACAGAGTCCTAAAGAGAGAAAGAGCAGATGATGCCTTCAGGGATTCCTCGTCTCCTGGAAGGATGGAGCAGAAACTGTTTTATGGCTCTCACTCTTATTCTTAATCTGTGACCTTTATCAAAAGCCTCCTGAGTGTCCCAGTGGGCACCTGTGGTGTTTGAATTGACTCAGTCATGGAACACAGTGGAAAGTGAGGCTGTGGTCTAGGAGGCTGTTGGAGGCTTTTGTCAGACCCAGAAGTGGGAGGCTTCCTGGGTTCATCCCCATTATCAAGAATGACTAGGACTTGGTAAGGGGAGAACATTCCAGACGTGGGGTGCAGGGAGTGGGGGGGGTAGAGTCTGGAGAGTTGGCAGGACCAGGTGGTGGTTGTTCTCGGAAGTGTTCCGATTTGCATCATAGAGAAGATCAAAAGGCAGGGACTGAAGGTCAAGATTGAAGGGAAGTCAGACTAATGCAGCAGAAAGGCTAGTTGGCATGTCCCCAGTGATGACTAGCATCTGCAGGGCTCCTAAGAGCTAGAGACAGACTCAAGAGGGTCTGAAAGGTGAGAGCCAAAGCCTCACTGACGACACAGATGGCAGAAAGGGACAAGGCCAGTGGGGACCGTGAGGAGAACGGTGCCAGCCACCTAAGGGAGGAATACAATCATTGCTTTTGGGCTACTGGGTTGGTACTGCCCATGGCCATTCATGGGAAGACATTTGCTCCTACAGGGATACATTTGGAGTCCAGAGAGAAGCTCATGAGAGAGAGTTTGGGATGTTTCTTACATGTAGGTGGTTGCTATCATAATATTGGGGTTGGGGAGCTCACCCAGGGAAAATATGCATAGAAGAAAAAGAGGTCTTTACTAATTGCTTCTCCTTACTGCTGTGGCGAATTGCCTGGCAGAGTCGCCTGAAGAGAGAAAGGGTATTTTTGTTTGTTTGTTTGTTTGTTTTCGTTTTTCGAGACAGGGTTTCTCTGTGGCTTTGGAGCCTGTCCTGGAACTAGCTCTGTAGACCAGGCTGGTCTCGAACTCACAGAGATCCACCTGCCTCTGCCTCCCGAGTGCTGGGATTAAAGGCGTGCGCCACCACCGCCCAGCGAGAAAGGGTATTTTGACTCACAGTTCCAGGGTCCATCATTGTAGGGAAACCATGGAGGCAGGAGCAGGAAGCAGCTGTTCACATTGTGTCCACAGTCAGGAAGCAGAGAGGTGAAGGCTGGCCTTCCACTTTTTTCTAATTCTAGGGTTCCAGCCCATGAAATGGCGCCACCCACAGTTAAGGCAGGTCTTCACGTCAGCGATCAAGCCTAGAGACTCCTTCACAGATGTGCCCAGAAGTTTCTCTTCTAGGATGCCAGGTGTTTCCTAGTTGACAGTATTAACCACACAAGTGCGTTAGAAGCACAAGCCTTCTGTTGCAGATGGACTAAAGCAAAGCCTTGAGAAAGGCTGAGGGTGGTGAGGGTGGAGAGGAGAACCCGAGGGCACAGAAGAAAAGTGGGGTGTCCGTGCTTCTCCAAAGAAGCCTGCTTTTCTTTATAGTATCCTAGGGACCCTATTGTGCATCTAAGCTAGGGACCCTATTGTGCACCTAAGCTGCCATGACAGCAAAAGGACATGCAGACTTTTCTAACCTCAGAGAATTTTTTCTCTTTTTTGTTTCTGTTGTACAAACTCTCGTGTGGCCCAGGATGGCCTCAAGGTCACCGCATAGCTGAGACTCACCATGTAGTCCTGATTCTCCTGCCTCAGCCTCACAAGTGCTGTGATAATGGACACACACCATCATGTCTGGCTCAGCTTTTTTCTTGAGGGAGGTCTAGGAAAGATGCCCTGAACCAGAGGCCACTTTACAGCAACCTGGGGGTCCCTGCCAACCACTGAGGTTGCCCCTGCATTCCATCCTGCCCAGGCATCGCCTGACCTTTGCAGTGTTGGATCCCTTCCATGTTTTGGAGAATCTTCATGGCGTGAGCCGCTGTACCTGATGGGCCTAGTGTCCTCTGAGGAAGTGTTCAGGATGGTGCCCCTCACTGCCCTCTGCCATAGACGGTCTGCTTGCCCACTCTGAACATAATCCAGCCTTTCAAAAGCAAGGCCCCACACATTTAAAAGCAACTATTAAAGAAGTGCGGGAGAAGTGCCGTATGTAGACAAAGGCCAATTGCAGGTTGTTGCCATGGAAAGCCCAGGCTCAGTCTGTTCACATGTTTGAGGCCTGATGTGCTCACTGTCCCCAGTGGTGAAGTTCACGAAGTATGCCTATGCATACAGACTCAGGACTCATGCGTAAATGAAGTTTTTACTAGGCGTAGAGATGTTTCCGAGAGCCAACTCACATCTGTAATCTTAGTGCTCCAGGGGCAAAGATGGGAGGATCCTTGTAGTCAGTCTGGGCTACAAGGTGGGTTCCAGAGCAGCCTGGACTGCAGCACAAGGTGCTACCTTAAAAATAGATAAAACCGGTATAGTTTGGAAGGTCCATGCCCTGTGTGTGAACCTGCAATCTGTGAAATTCATAGAGTGCTATGTTTTCAATAGTTGGAGTAAATAATTCTTTCCAAATAACTGGCGTTGGAATCCTGCCCTTCCAAGATGCATAGAGGCATAAATTTTACTTAGTCTCATATATCAGGGAAACTGGGCCTACTAAATAGAAAAGTCAAGAAGGGCAGCTGGGCATATTTGTTGTGTTTCAGAGTGTCTGGGGTAGAGGAACAGAAGTACGAACTTCAGGGAGCAAAACCAGTCTGTTACATTGCAATGATACATGATAGTCTCAAAGGTTCTGCAGCGCACACTTACATTTGAATCTTAGCATGATTTAGATTTAGGAAGAACTAGCAGTATCGCAGTATTGGTCTCCTTACACAGCAGAGAAAATAAAGGTCCCGAGAGGCTTGTGTGCATGAGGCTAGGGCCCAGCAGAGCAGGACTTGACACTCTGCTTTTCACTCCTGGCCTGGCTGAGAACTGTACACAGCAGCAAGTCTGTGGCCTCATCACCAACTCATACACAGCAGCTCCAAAAGCAAGGTCCACGAAGATGCCTAGTGAGGAGAAGCGGTCCAACCAGATTCAAAGGGTCCAAGCAGTTGCTATAAGCCCTAAGAGCAGGCTCCACAGGCAGGGCTGTGTGGAAAGGAATGTTACCCCCATTCTGCACCCTGACACCAGGGACACCTCCTGTGTCAGAGGATCCTGGTGCCAGTTCCAGCCAGGCCTCCTGAAGTGCTGCCTAGAAGGACTTAGTGGCTGGCCGAGGAAGGTTGGGGCGAGTTTGTGAGTTCATTGAGCCATTGGGTGGTATTTCTACAAGACATTACATACTTTTTCTCAGCAGGCTGAGGGATAGCAGGAAGCTGTTTTAGTAGCTTTTCAAGCCTAAAGGCCTTTCTAAAACAAACGGAGTTCATGGAAAAGTTATTCCTTTGCCCAGCCTTCCCCCTAATTCACGGGTAGATGGCAGCTCTTTGTCTGATAGAGTATCATGAGGCTCCTGGGACCCCTCGATGCCCCTCTCCTTACAGATGAGCCTGTTCTTCCTCTAAACCATGGCAAACTCGGATCCAGAGATAAAACGATAGCTAGGTAGCTCCACGCACCAACAGTCCTTCTGGGCTGACTATAAATCTGATCTTTGCCTCGATGTAGCAGAAACAAAATATGTTGCTTCCTCCTCATGGGAGGAACTGACTTTTTTTTTTTAAACAAGGAAGGGGGAAGAGGGGAGCTCTTCTGGCCTTTTTGAACTGGCCTCTTAGAGAGGGAAATGAATGACATCCTGATTGGCCTCCATGGAGTAGAGATGAGGGGAAGTGGTGGGGGTGGGGTGAGGGGAGTGGACCAGGCTCTGGCCTCGGAATGTCTTCACCCACAGATGTCAAACTTGGCACACAGTGAGGCCAAGAGGAAGTCATAGCCAGGTTCACACAGTGGATTGGGCATTTTTCATACTTACTAATGAAGTGAGCTTTTTATAAGACCCCCTCAACAGGCTTGTGCAGTCTTCAAGCTGGGGTTACCAAGCTCTTCCCTTTAAGCAAAACAGCCTGGGAGGGAAGACTAGAGATGGCAGGAGCCTTGGCTTGCCCTGTATTGGAGCACAGACAGCCCAGGTGCCCGACCCTCCTATCCAAGGCCTGCTCAGGAGCACAGGCTGGAAGTTCCCTAGGTTACCTAGACAGTGTTAATTCAGATCCCCGGAACTTAACTTGTTGTTAAGACTGTCAACATTGAGGTTCTATGGAGCCAAGAGGACAGCTGCTGAGGAGCCTGAAGCCTGAGCTCCAAACATACAGACTGGGGAGGAAAGAAACGGAGACCCACTGAGTGTCAACTGGGTAAAAAAGCCAGTGTGCTAAACCCAGGTCTGCTTTCCAGACAAAAGTGCCTGTCCTGCTTCTGTCACAGGCCATGTCCCATCCCCAACCTGAGCCCCAACTGCCTTGCTTTTAAGGGCATTGGGAACCAGCTAGACTCTAAGAGACCGACAGCTAATAACTGCTTTAAAAGAAAGACGGGCTATGGGGGAAAAAGTCGGGACTTTTCAGCTTTAGTATGTGCTGAGTGCCCTGGAGGTGTGTGTGTGTGTGTGTGTGTGTGTGTGTGTGTGTGTGTGTATGTGTGTGTGTGTTTGAATACAGGGTCTGGCCTCAAAGTCACCACTTAGTCAACGATGACCTTGGACTTCTGATCCTCTTGCCTCTACCTCCCAAGAATTACAAGTTTCTGCCACCACACCCTGTTTATGTGGTACTAGGGCTTAAACCAGGACTCTGCTTTCTAGGCAAGCTCCCACTAAGTTACATGCTCAGGCTCTTATGAGATGCAGTAAACCTGGGTAGGATCCAGTGTAGGTCTCCCCTCCCCACCCCCAGATGTTTTTGACATAGGATCTCACTTTGTAGCCCAGGCTGGCCTCAAACACATGATCCTCCCCGTGTCTGCTTCTTACTCCTAGAATTGCCCATAACCACCTCTACGTCTGCCTTGAAACTTGTCTAACTAACCTCCAAGCACCACAGCTCCCTCCGCAGGGGTGGACCACATTCTGAGGAGGCACAAGACTGGACTTCTCCATGCTAACCCCTGCCCCGCCCTGAGCCTCCCCAGGCACACGGTGGGAACTGGTGGCAGTCTTCTTGTCGCTCTCCCGGGTGCTGTGAGAACTGAGGGCATGCAGACCTGGGAAAGTAGGACGGGAAGGGTACCGCACTGAGGGCGCTGCGGAGTATTGTTGCCATTGTTACAGGTTCTATGCCTCGCTGCTCACCGTGTGTGTTCCTGAGCTTCTCGACTTTTCCCTACCCCCCTCCCTGGCTTCCATGCCCGGGTAGCTGAGTCAGCGTGACCAGCCAAAAAGCTTTGACATGTCAAGACAGGAAATGACAGTTCCCAGGTACTGGCTGTCTCTGGTATGGAAGAGCCTGGGACACAGCTTACGTGAACAGTTCAAGAAAGCCCAGGCTGAGCCCCCATCCCATGTCTGTATGTAACAAGATCAAGAGGCATGGCTGTCAGAGAAGTCCCTGGAAGACAAGGGTCCCAAGCAACTACCTGTCAGTCAGCAGTCTACCTAGTGAGCCAATTTCTGCCTACCTCAAGTGGCCACTGGGAGCCTCGAAGGTGGTTGCAGAGCCTTGGTAGGCTCGTCTGTGAAATGGAATCCACGGCAGGGTCTGTCTGGGGAGGAAGTTGCTATGACACCACAGTCTGGGTGAAGTCATTAAGTGCAAGTGTGTGAGGTGTTCCGAGCAGCTTTGGCTCCAGGGGCCTCTCGCCCACTCTGTCCCCGCTTTCTGCCCCAGTCACCCCAGGAAACTCCCTCTGTGCAAACAGCACTGCTTTGGCTGGCTGCGCACAGGCCCCGGCACCCCCCCTCCGCAGTCTGCCCTTCTCTCTGTACTGCACTTGATGTGTGAACAGCAGACTGGTGAGACCTTCCTCCAAAGCCCTCTGCTGCTCAGAATCGGCTTCCCTTGTTCCCTTACTTGTTTGTTTTGAAATAGGATCTTGGGCCAAGGTTAGCCCAAATTCCAGAGGTAGCCAAGGATGGCCTTGAATGCTTGCTCCTCCTGCTCTGCATCCTAGGTGCTAGGGTGACAGGCATGTGCCACTCAGCCCTGTTTATGCAGGACTGGGAGCAATCTCAAGACTTCGCATGCTAGGCAAGCACTTTACCAGCTAAATGGCATTGTACGGGAGGCTGAGGCAGAATCACTTGAGCCCAGGAGTCCCAAGGCCAGCCTGGGCAACAGACGAGTTTTATTTGTGAGACATGGTCCATCCACGTAGTCCTGGATGTCCTGGAACTCACTGTGTAGACCATACTGGCGTCGGACTCATAGAGATCTGTCTGCTGGGATCAGAGGCATGTGCCACCACACCTAACTGAGAACACATTTCTCTAAAGTCTATTTTCTACTTAGTTAACTCTTCCGATTAGTAATTACCAGTCCACTATAGTACGTTCAGCAGCATCGAGGACCTTCCCCTTCCTACCAGACCTACTCCATTCTTCCTTACACAAGCATGCCACAAGTTTCCCCGGGGAAAATGACCTTCACTCTGCCCTCCCAGGCCTATGAAAGCCATTCAGGTCAGGCAGCATCCAGGCCCTGCAAAGCCAGGCCTGCAGACAACCTCAGCCTGCTGAGGAAACAGAAGCCTCTCCTGAGGAACTGAGGGTTCTCAGAGAGGAGAGTCAAGCATCAAATATACAAGCCATTTGTGTCTATAGATATTGATTTCACACCTAAAGAAGTTATAAACACTGGTTGGTTGGTTGGTTTACATTTGATTTGGGGGCGGTGGATGCCACAGTATGCTTATGTAGAGGTCAGAGATGAACTAACAGATGTCAATTCTCTCCTCCTACCGTTTGGGCCCCAGGCTTTAAGCTCAGGCTGCCAGGCTCAGCAGCAAGCACCCTAACCTGCTGCACCATCTTGCTGGCTGATGAGTTTTGAGGAAACATCTTTCTTGAGTAATTGATCCAAGGCTTCCTGGCCCCGAGTTCAACCTCGGAGTTCTCAGCTGAGCACTTTGCATGGGCTTTGCTGTGGAGGACAGAAGTCACAGTTCCGCCTTCTAACTCAGGAATAGAGGGCTCGGGATTTGGTTCAGTGGGGACGCTTGCTACCAAAAGAGGAAACAAACTCCCTCATGGACACTGAGGCTGTGTATTGTGTTTTTAGTGGGAATGCTGCGGTCTGACTCACACTGAATCTAATCACAGGTGTCATTGGGGGCAGAGTACAGGTCTTGGCTCTGGAAGACCCCGGCGTCAGAACCCTGGCCATCCCTCATGTTATCATCATCTACCTCTCTCTGCCTCCTTTCTTTGGTCTATAAATTGGAAGTTGTAGCATCAGCCTGAGTTGTAGGTGTCCTCTGAATGAGGTAGTGTCTACGTAAAGCAGCTGCCTATGTCTGTCCCACACAGGCTCAGCAAATGTTCGCTCTTTTCCTTTCTTGGTATCCTTCTGATCTCAGACCTCATTCTTTGCTATACGGGTTGCCCTAGAAAAGCCAGCTTGGGTGCTTGCTATCCTAAGAGTACAGTTCTTCCAGGATCAGAGTGAAGTTTTTCCATCCATGGTGTTGCTTGATTCCTGAATCTGTGCGGCAGAGCACTGTGAGCCTCGCTGTAGGAGCTGTGACCCAGGGCCTGGTAAACACTAGCCCTCCATCTCAGCAGCACACCAGAGCGTACCTCAGGAAACAGTACCTTTGCTTCCAACTTGGGTGGCGGGGGAGGGAGAGCTCTCCTGTTCGCCACAGCCCAGGATTGTCTGAGTGTAGAGCCAGTGAGAGCCGTCTCTGTTGGGGCTATCGTGATGACTGCTCTCAGACCCACAGGCAGACCACAGGGGCTCTAGTGACCTAGCAGTGTGTCAAGGGCCCACACATCTCTGGCCAGTCATGGAAGAATGTTTCCTTGGTAGCTCTGCCCTGTTTATCCAGAGGATTGGGGCAGAGGGAACACAAGTAAAGGCCTTCTCAAATAGACTCCTTCCAGAGTTGTTCTTCTGGCCTTCTCTGACCCGTCATATGAGTTTGTACAGAGGTAGAACGGCTTCTGCCATTTTTCAGTGCAAGTTGGTTCACATTCCTGACACACTTTAAAGAGCAATAATGTGTGTACACAGGGTGAGTCAACATTGCGTGCAGCCAGCCGTGGCCACTGGGAGAAGAGTCAGCGAGGAGCTTCGAGCTCACCTGCCTCCCACCGAGTCAAGCCCTGTGCAGGAACTGCCGGGGAGGCAGCTCAGCAGGTCCAGGCCCTCCCTCGCATGCTTCCATGGCCTCCTGACCTGGCTTCCACGCTGTTTTCAAGCCATTTTCTCTTTGACCATTTTCTCCCTGGTTACAAAAACTACAGGAAACACATGTAAGATGGTAGGAAATAAATAGCAGACTTGTCTCCAGCTTACCTAGAGGTAGTCATGGTTAACATTTTGTCCTAAGTTTTTATTTGTTAATTTAATATGTTTCTAATAGTGTATATGTGTGTGTGCACACACGCTTTGAGGTGCTCTCAGAAGGCAGAAGAGGGTGTTGGATCCCCTATAACTGGAGTTACAGACAGCTATGAACCACCATGTAGGTACTGGGAGTTGTTGAACTGTGTTCTCTACAAGAACAGCCAATGCTCATAATCCCTGAGCCATCTCTGCAGCCCTGGTCCCATAGTCTGTGGAATGTTTTTCCACAGCTAGGTACTTTTGTCTTAACATAATATAAAAGCATTCCCAGGGCACAGGGAATAGCACAACTCAGTGGTAGGGTGCACGGACAAGGCTCTTTGTGCAAATCCCAGCACCACAAAAAATAAAATCTTCACTTTTAATATCATTTCTTTGTGACGGTCTGATAACCACTGCGAAATGGTAAGCTATCAAAGACTTCACACACACCTTGAAAGGCCTGTTGGAATGGCAGTGAGAATCTTGATCCATGAAGGGTTTTTGGCTTTCTGATCAGTTCCTTGGTACATCCCCAGAAGGGGCATCCTTAGCTCCAAGGTTGGGCGTAGCTTTGGTCTTAATACATATCGCCAATTTGCCCTTTAGGTAATGTTGCCAGTCTTGTCAGCTGTATTCTGCCTCAGCCGGCAGCCTTATGATCCTGTTTACTTACTTGTTTATTTATTTACAAATGTAGGGAGCTGTTGGGTGTGGTGGTACAGACTCAATCCCAGCACTCAGGAGGCAGAAACACAGGTGCGTCTCTGTGAGTTTGAGGCCAGTGTGGTCTGCTCAGTGAGTTCCAGGCCATCTAGGGCTGCATAGTGAGATCCTGTCTCAAAAAGAGAGGGGGAATGGAAATTCCTGTCCCCACCCTCGGGTGTGGGAGAAGTAACATTCATTAGGGCCACTTGAACCTCAGAAGATATCCCCAGTGAAGTGGGGTTACACATACCCACCCACCCATGTGCTCTGACTCCCCACATCAGCAAACCATCCTCAGTGATGGAGTTCCCAGGCCAGAGGCTGACGTGGCCACTCCCTGCCTCAGGTTCCTCAGACTGTTCTCATTTGAGAGTTCCCACACTCCCTCTGCTTCCTAAGCTTTCCACAGAATGCCCCTCAACACAGCTGCTCACGGGCCATGACGTCATTTTCTGTGTGGGCCCTGTACCGTTTCACAAGGTGCTCACCCAAACACCAGCACAATTGACGTTCCAGGACAGCAGGGCTCTACAGGAAAGTCCTGTCTCGAAAAACAACAACAAAACCAAGTTCAATTGATTTTTGCTTGGCTTTATGAATGGGGGCATCTCCTTCTTACAGATGGGAACAATAGCTCACAGGTGGTGTCAAACAGAGGCTCTGGAAGATGGAGGAAGGAAACAGCAGTGGGGAAGCTGGTTGGTGACCATCAGGTTACTAAAGCTTCCTTACTTTCTTTTAAGGATTAAAAGATTGTTTTCTCGAGGTCATATGGATTATTACACTGACTCAAGTAGACTGGAGTGTCCTGTTTTCAGGAAAAACTAGTCTGTTTTGAGGTCTCTCCACATCCTTACAGTCAGTTTAATCTTGTGCCATTTATCACGAGCGACTCCATTTGATGTGCTCCGGTCTTTAAAGAGCCTGGTGTGACAGCTCCATCCACAACAATGGCCTCCAAACATTTTGCTTCCTTCAGTCTTTTGCTATCTGAGCTGTCATTCATATCAGCCCTTTGGTTCCAGAAGCAGGTAGGTGTCTGAGTTCGAGACCAGCCTGGTTCACGTAGTGAGTTCAAACCGAGCGGGGCTGCATAATGAGACCCTGTCTCAGAACAGAAGAGAATAAACCGCGAGAGAAATGTATCACCTGCCATTCCTAGAAGCCAGAAGTTTAAAATCAGTGCATCTGCAGGGTCATGTTCCTTCCCAAATCCCAGAGGAGAACTCTCCCTTGCCTCTCCAGCTCCTGGTGTGTCAGAGGGTGGTTACAATGCCTTGATTCGTAGTCTCTGCTCTAACTTCTGACATGTGCATTGTCCTCTGTGTCCTGGTGACTGCTTTGCCTTAGACCACCATGAAATGCTTAGTGCCCCCGTCACTGTTGAACAGTTCCGCCGTTAATTTCCCATTGTTTAATTCAGCCCCACCCCTACCCTGTATACTAACCAACTAGCCATCCATGGCAGGCTGCTCTATGAGTCTCTGACCAGCAACTTGTCCTTTCTCGCCATGACTCTAAGGGCCTTTGGTAAGCAGGAAGATGTGTCACCATCGCGGAACCTGGCAGTCAGTGTCTCCAGACATTCATTGTTATCTCAGGTATTTCTTTACCGTGCTGTTTTTTTGTTTTTTGTTTTTAACTTTCTTTTTTCTTAGTTCACTTCCAAAACTGGAAAAAGAGTAGATCTTTTCAAAATAACCTCATGGCCATAACCCAAACTCCACAGCCAAGTGTCTGCATATGGGACTAGCACGGATTACTCATTGTCATAAATCATGAAATAATCTGAGTGAAAATATGTATGTTATGCATACATACATGTGAGTCATAACAGATAGCTGGAGTCGGGACCCCCTTGCTATGGAGCACATCTGTCTGGGTATAGACCGTACAGCCATCTGTCATGTGCTGAATGGGTGGGTTCTGAGAAATGTGTCTGTCATCTGGCCGTTTGTTGTGTGACCACCCTGAGCCTACTGTATAATCAAAATAGCACATACAAGTCACTCATTGATGTTGTCTTTCCCCGCCCCTTTTTTGTCTTTGGGTTTGTTTTTTTTTTTTTTTTTTTTTATCTGGCAGGATTTTGCTATATAATCCAGACAGGGAACTCGCTGTGATCCTCTGGTTTCAACTTCTCAAGTAGGGGGATTACAGACATGCAGTTCTGGTGTCCCTTGGAATTAGGAGATACAATACACACAGGCTATGGGAGTCTGCTGCATGCAGAACCCATCGTAGTTTTATAGTCAGCTTTTTTAATAAGTAAAAGAAATATGCTCTCTAAAGTAGCAGTGATATATAAATAGGAGCAGCTGTTCATTATCACTACCAACTATTATACTGCACATAATTATGAGTACTGTTTTTAACCATCCCAACACCCCCTTGGCGTACATGGTACTGGGTTACATAAGGACATTTTTATACATTTTTATAACAGTCACACTCACCCCCTTTTCCTTTGAGACAGGGTCTGTTCTGTAGCACTGATTGGCCAAGAAGTCATAGCAATCCTCCTGTTTCAGCCTCCTGAGTGCTGGTACTACAGGCATGAGCTTCTAGGCCTTGCTTGCACCATACGTCTTTGTAACTGAAGGCATAATGAATGTGTTTTTACTGACATCCCCATAGACCTGTCTGTGGTGCATTACCCTGTGAGGATGGTTGTGATGTCACTTGGGTGGTGAACTATGCAGTTCCATTAACTCATGGACCACCGCGGTCGCTTTCTGCCGTACCTGCCATCTTAATCCTTTCTCCTCCTTTTTAATCTCAGTTCTATTTTCTGCCTATCCTGACCCTAAATGTTCAGGCTCTGGCACTCAGTCCAGAGGCTGTTGACTGAAGTAACTGTCACCTGTCTCAGGTGACCGTGGTCAGTCGGTTTACAAGTCTGTTGGCGTGAGCATGACTGTTAGAATCCTGGACTCCTTCAACCCCAGGCGTATCCAAGTCCTCAGGATCTTCCAAACTACCTGAAGGGCAGCGTCTGTGAACAGAATGGGGTGTGGATGGGGTGATCTACAGGGCCCCCAGATTACCCTGAGACCATCCCTAAACACACTGAAGTTATTTGTATAATGTACTATACGTAAACATACTGTTTTCTCCCCAGTGCTGGAGACCAAACCCTTATGTAGGGTCTTATAGTTCCTATCTGTTAAACAGACTTTCTACCACGAGCCTCTCTCTCTCTCTCTCTCTCTCTCTCTCTCTCTCTC
>NC_022014.1:61964926-62013227 GCF_000317375.1 Microtus ochrogaster
CTCCCTCCCTCCCTCCCTCCCTCCCTCCCTCCCTCCGTGTGTGTGTGTGTGTGTGTGTGTGTGTGTGTGTGTGTGTTGAGAATTGAATGTAAAGCTTCAAGCAAGCTGGGAAGACACCCTGCCTCTGAGCTGGACGCTCAGACCCAATCACACATTTTTCTTGGTAAACTCATAACTTTCTCCTCCTGCACTGCAAAGGATAAAGTCACCAGCTACACTGTCAGAGCCTGGGGGTTTGTGTTTATTGCCCCTGGGGAAGTTTCCTCAGCAGGTCAGACTTGGAGACTAGCAGGGCAGGGGAGAACCCTAGAGTGAAGAGTTCCCAAAGGAAGACCAGTTAAAACCAGTCACCTCTTGGCCCTCTAGCTCAGGGGACATCAGTAGCTGCTGCTCGCATAGTTTTGTGGACTCAGCACCTTCCCCTCACGCGCCTTCGTCATCCTTTAGAAGAAGGTTTGACTCATATCAGAGTGGACGCTGATCAATATTGGATGAATGTGTGAGTCGGATGGAGCCGCTGCCATGAGACGGCCTCGTAAACATCCTCAGCACAGGCCCTGTTTGCCAAGCGCATACCCTGAGCTCTGCAAATAGCCTGCTCTAGGTGAGCATTTGCTGGCCCCCTGAAACAGTCCTGTCTCCATAATGGGACACAAACATCCCCTGTCCAAGGGAGTGTCTCTGGGCCAGTCAAACGAAGGCTAGCTATTCCGTCAACACTGACAAGATGGGCAGTTTCCTAAGTGCCAGAAGTGACCTCATCCTCCAAGGGCTTAGCCTCTTCACCCAGCACCTGCTGATCCCCACGTTCCCGCTGTCCTGCTCTCACTCCTGTATGGCAGGCTCCTCAGACAGTGGCTGCCCAGGAAAGGGTATCAGAGCCTCCTCGGGGCCTCCGTTTAGCAGGGTGAGGGAGGCAGTTATCTCTCTGCATCTCAGGACAACAGAGAGGAACGAGGGCCTCTCCTGGGCACTCGGGTTCTCCCATGGACTGCTTCTTGGCTGTGCCCATGCCAAGCGATTAGAGCTGCTGGTCTGTGCTCTCCCGAGTTCATCAGGCAGACAGGGTGAGTCATGAGTACGATACTGCAAGAGTCGTGGGCTGGTCTCAGGGTGAGCAACCTTTTAAAAAGCATTGGTTGAAGATGACAGGCATTCTCAACACACATTAGGACGGTAGAGGTGATCTGTCCTGTACCTGCTCCTGCAGCAGGTGCCACTAAAGGAAGCACCATGGGTGCTAACAGGGTGATGGGGAAGCTTACGTTCCACATCTGTCATTCACAGACTCCAGGTGTGTCACTTAGGCATTCGGTGCCCATGCTAGGGTCATTGTGACGGCTGAAATGTGTGGTGCCACCTCCAGGGGCGCTATGGTTGTCATCAAGATAGTTACTGTCATTGTTATTACTTGCAGTGCTGGGACTCAAACCCAGGGCCTCCCACGTGCTATGCAAAGACTCTCCCACTGAGCCATTCCGCATGGTATTGCCATGTCCACAAACACACCTGTTATGTGCAGAGCACAAATGTGTCGCGTGCGGTCTTTTATCTGGCTCGGTCCCCACAGTGGCTCTGGGCTTGCATGAGTTCTGGTGGGTGCGGGGTCTGAGGCGCCTGACTAGAACTAGCAGCTTGTAGAGGTCAGAGACTGTGCGTTCTAGCCTAGGTCGGTTTCCAGTCCCAACTCTTAACACCCACGCATGACTCCCCTGCTACTTTGTCCCTTCATATATTATGTACTAGGGGTATGGTAACACATATCTATAATCCCAACCCGTAGGAGGCTGAGTCAGGGAGGTTGCCATAGCAAGACCAGCCTGGGTTACATAGTAAGAGCCTATCCTAAAAACAAGACTGAAAACGTACATATTCCTCTGGCTTTTGCCATCTGTGGACTGGGCCCTCTCTCCCAAAGCCTTCTTGTGGTCTGTTCCATTTCTTCCCCAAACCCCTCTTGCTACAACTTTATTCTGATTTTTTTTCTGTCTCCCTGACTTGGCTTCCATCCTCATGTTCCTGCTTCCAATTCCCTGCCCTGACCTCTAAACACTACATACCAACACCCTTTTAGTGACAGGTACCCTGCTCTTGTGACGAGAGTGGCCACTCCATTCCCAGGCTTCCAGATGAAGCTAAGTAAAGAGAGAAAGGTGGACCTTCTCTTCTGCTGTCACTGAGCACAGGTGCCCCAGGCTGGTTCTTTGGAGCAGTGGAGATGTGGCTCTGGATCCTTGTGAGCTTAGGAGAGCAGAGACTGCTTGCCTGTCAGTCCCCACATGACTAAAGAGGAAGAAATCTGCATGCTTACTTCTGTCCTTCGTGGATGGCCTTGGGGACACACTCCTGGGAGCTGTTGCTAACATTGGAGTGTCAACTGTGGCCCTGGCTCCTGCTAGTGCATGGCTATAGTTCAGCTTAGGTCCTTTAAGAATCGGGGCACTCATTACCCCACCCCTGAGTTCCAGTGCCTGACCCCCAAACCCCCATTCGAATCCTGTCCAATGGAAGGCTGCTCCCCACGCTGAGGTCCCACCTGATAAACTGATGGCAAGGACCACACTCTCAAGGCAGGCCCCTTCCCAGGGAAGTGCCTCTGTAGATGCTGCCCGCTCTCCCTGTGCAGGAATCTACCTCACAATTAGGTGAGAAATAAATCAAAGCCAAACTTGCCTGATGAAATTCAGGAGCCGGCACTGACCCTTGCCACACATATAAATCCCAGCCGGCCAGCCCGAGGCCTTTGTCTGGTCAGAGAGTTCAGGATTATCGGGCCCACTTTGCTGATGTATGAAGGCACCGGCTGTCGGAGTGTTTACTAAAGGTTATCACCTCCATGCTGGGGCCGTTATCACAGGCAGGGCCGCCCGCCCGGGCTGGGGCTCGCACCCTCTCTATTACCACCTGTCAGTGGCAGCGAGTGTGCACTGACACTGCCCAGTCCTGCCCACCGAGGAAAGATAGTTTCTGACGGCTGATCAAAGAGGAGAAACAAGACCTGATAAAGAGTGTGTGTTTCATGTACTTTTAACTTTGGGGAAACGTCGGCATTTGCATTTTTTTTCCTGGTCCTCCTGGAGCTGGCAGGAACCAAGCCCCAATAAATGTAGTGGATTCAGTTACCTAATCGAGGGGGAAATGGTATGTGCTTAAAGCAACAGACCGTGACCATAATCTCTTTCCGAGAGAGGCTGGATGAAGTAAGCTTTCTCCGTGAACTTGCCGTAGAGTAAAATCGAGTCGCCTGAACTCAGACTTTGAAGTGGTCTTGCACGTAACGTCTAATCTTGGGTTCAGCGGAACGCAGTGTACTTTCTGGAACTCGGGAGCAGGTTTGGATTAAGAAGGGATCCTTGCCGAAGATGCTATCGCCCACATCCCTGAAACGGTACCCCGCACTTGCCCATGTCCCTGACGGCTGGGAGCCGATCTGCAGTGAGGTAGAAGGAGTTCCAGCCCGAGGCATCAGCACATCTGAGTCCTGGCACCAAGTCTGTCGCAGCCTGCTTTCAGTCTAAGCTCTTGACCTCGCTAAGCCGCAACTGTAAATGAGGCTGGGAATAAGTTCTAGGGTACAGTGGCTTAGGAAGCTTTTTTGTTTTTAAGCTTAGACAGCATAACCCCCCCTTACTAATCTTCGTGGTGGTGGTGTGTGCGTGCACACTTACATACGTGCTATAGTGTGTAAAAGAAAGTCAGACCACAATCTGGAGTGTCAGTCTCGGTCTTCTACCTTTCTTGAGATAGGGACCCTTTATTGTCCACCACTGTGTGGACCAGGCTAGCCCACCCACGAGCTTCTAGGGACTCTCCTGTCTCTGTCTCTCATCTCACCATAGGAACACTGGGATTATAGGTGTTTCTGCTTCTCCCTGGGTTCTGGAGATCCAAGCTTGGGTCATCAAGCACATGTTCAAGGACTTTTGTCATTGAGCCATCTCCCCAGGCCGCCTTTTATTTTAGACATTGCCTCGTGTAGCCCAGGCTAGCCTCAAAGTCACCGCTGTAACTGAGAATGACCTTGAACTTATGACCCTTCTGCCTCTTACCTCCCAAGGGTTAGGCTCACAGGCACGTCATTGGGTTTCTTAATTTGGTGCTGGGGATTGTGCCCAGTCTCATGTGTACTAGGAAAGCGTCAATTAGCTGAGCTACATCCCTCCCCTATCGCCATCCCTGAGGTTGTAGGTGGAGAGTGATTATGTCAGGGAACAGCAGGGTTATTTGGGATGAACCTGGGAAGGGGTTCCTTCCCTCTGTACGAGCTCTCAGAAGTCTCTGGAGACCCCTAAGAGACCGTTTTAACTCCAGGCGCCTCAGCCACATAGCTGTCATTCCTGGAAGTGTGCTCTCCAACCCAGGGGCATGAGTTATGTTCTCGGCCTCACGCACCCCTGTTCCTGAGCCACCCATCCTTCATCCTTCTGGTTAAAAGACTAAGCTGGCTCTGGGCATGCCAGGCCGTAGGTGGCAGGTAGACAGAGAATAGTCTGCCCTCTGAAGCTCTGGTCTCAACATCTTATGTGTAGCACGACTAATAAAAACCCAGAGACAGATATTGGGGTCCAACCTGAAGATCAGAAAAGCAAAGCAGCCAGCCATTGGCTCTTACCTCTACCTCATACTGAAATGGCGATCCTGCCTCCAGGAATCCTCAGGAAGAGACTGAGCTGAGACCTGTCTCCTCCCGTTTTATATTTCTCTCTAGTGCTGGGATCAAAGGTGTGCACCACCACTGCCCAGCCTCTGTGACTAACTAGGGTGACTGCTGGCATTAAAGGTGTGTGCCACCGCTGCCTGGCCTGTATGGCTGACCAGTGTGCTGCTTTGCACTGACCTTCAGGCAAGTTTTATTTATTCAAACACAAGTAATATATCACTGTGCTTACATCCCATATGTGTTGCAGGTACCTTCGACCGGAGCGTGACCCTGCTGGAGGTGTGTGGGAGCTGGCCTGAGGGCTTTGGCCTGCGACACATGTCCTCCATGGAGCACACAGAGGAGGGCCTCCGGGAACGGCTCGCAGATGCCATGGCCGAGTCACCAAGCCGCGATGCTGTAGGATCTGGAACAGGTAAAGCTGTCGGCAGACTTCTAGCCTGATTTGGTTGTGACGGGTACTTCTGGGGTTGAGCTGGAGGGGAGAGGGCATGTTTTTAACCATTTGTTTCCATGGTTTAGCACTCTGGGTGCTACTCATTCCAGAAGGCTCTGATACTAGAAAATCCTGTGGGAAGGAGGTTTCCCAGCAGAGCTGCCTCTCCCCCTAGAGCAACACCCAAAAATACCCTGAAAAATACAGTTGTAGGCCTGGGGCTATAGCTCAGCATCGGGGTCCTTGCCTGGCCTGCATGATCTCTAACTCTACGAGAGAGAGACAGAGATACAAAGACAGAGAAAGATAGAGAAACAGACAGACAGTTACTTATACCCAGCAAAACACCTCAGGAGAAGGAAGACATGAGTAGTAGCATACCTTCCCCTTCATGTTCCAGGCTCTGGGGACTGGGACCTGCCAGCAAGCAGGCAGAGCTAGCTCAGGCATACACCATACAACTTTTCTTTCACGTGCCTTTCACCCCAGAGTGGTACCTTTGAGAGTCCGGTAAGTCCAGAGTGGCTTTCTACATCCATATAGTAATCTTAAGACATCCTTTAGCTAGAAGTGAACCCTACTCCCATATAACGCACGCACACCGCACACACACACACACACACACACACACACACACACACACACACACACACACACACAGAGTCATCCCATCTCCATTCTGCTAGTACACAGGCTTCCTGTGCCTCTCCTATTTACCTCTCTCTCTCTCTCTCTCTCTCTCTCTCTCTCTCTCTCTCTCCTAATGTTGCACCCCTGTGTTAACACCCCCCTAACAGGCCCTGTCCCTAGTTTGCTGAGGTCAATGAGATAAACAGGTCCTGATCCCCAGGTTTCAGGCCTGCCTTCTCTCTAGCTCCTGAGTCCTCCAGGAACGTCACCTCCCATGTGACCTGTCCCAGCCCTGCTGTAGAAGAGGAACCCGGTAGGAGAAGCTTAGAATCCCTGGGGTGGCTGGGTCTGACATTGGCAATCCATCCCGCTGTTCTGTGGGTATTAGATTCAGCGGTGAGGTTCCCCATCCCTGCATCTCTGGGCTAGTTCTGCTCCTTCACTAAAAGGGCAGAGGTGTAGCTCCTCTACAGCTTAGTGCCTCCTGCCTAGACAGTCATTGGCACCTACAGAATACAGTGGATGGGTGGGAGGAGTTAAATTAGGGATAGGGAGACCCTGTCAGGCCCTAGATGGCAGCTGTCTCAGAAACCTGGCCTAGTCTGACCCCCATTTCCCCTGCAAGGAAAGGAGATGTGACCTTCAGAGCTGTAGCAGAGTGTACCCCTCCATCAGGCATACACATGTATAGGCGTCTGCATCCTCACATCCCAGATGTATAGAGAATTCATCCCAAAGCCTCTGCTCTCCCTCTACATCCAGATAGCAGCTCTTCTCCTTGCCAGATGCCAGTACAGTTTCCATGGGAGCTAACCCAACTGACAGATGCTTTCTGAACCATGGCTATAGCATGGTTTTCTTTTGACTCTATTAGATGAACGGTTGTTTTTTGTTTTGTTTTGTTTTAATTTGCCGCCGATTTTTTAGGTCAGTAAGCAAATAAAATAAAAATGAACCAACCAGTCCCCTTCCTTCTCTCTAGCGAATATGTCACCTGCCAGTGCACAAAGACAGGCCTGGCTAGGGATGGCCAGGGAAGGACGGTGCCTATAGATGAGAATTTCCAGCAGGTCACTCTGCCCATAACACCTCCCTCTTCTCTTCTCAACTCTCCTCCTCTTGGTGACTCGGGGACATGCAGATAGGGTAGTACTCTGTTTGCCTCTGTTGGGCACTCTGGCGCTAGATAAGTCAGGGCCTCAGGGCCTCCCCCAGGCACCTTCATGTTGACATCTCCTTATCAGCTTGCTGCCCTGGCCACCACAGGACTTGCTCTCCAGACCCCTGACACAGAGGCCCTTGGATCGTGTTAACACTGTTAATGGTGGGTTGGCTAGCGCTGGTAACAACCCCCTCTCCAACAGGAAGCCAAAAACAGCCCTCCCCCACACAAACAGTCCCCTGACTGTGGCTATCGTGGTGTGAAAACTCCTATTATCACTGTTTATTGCAAACTATCAGCCGGTCAGATAGGTCATTGGCTGCCTAAAAGCTTAACAGGCTGGCTGCAGTGCCTCACGAGGAGGCACAGGACCGCAGGACAAATGTGCTGTCACACAAGTAAGGAAAAAGCCTACGGTCCAAAACAGATGGGGAGGTGGAGAGCCATTGGATAGGCTGCCTATGTTAGATCTATCACACCATAGATTGTCTCTGGTAAATAATAACGTACTGTATTCTTGAAAATGGCTAGGCAGATAGATATTAAATGTCCTCACCACCAAAAAAACAAGGTAAGTATATGGGGTAATGTGTGTTAATTAGCTCTGTTTAGCCATTCTTGTGTTAAATAGCCATTCTGCAATGTATATATGTTTTCAGACATCATGATGTATATAATGGGAATATACATTTTTTTAAGTAAAAAAGAAAAAAAAATTGGTTTTTTGAAACAGGGTTTCTCTGTGTAGTCCTGGCTGGCCTAGAACTCACTCTGTAGATCAGACTGGCCTCACACTCACAGAGATCCACCTGCCTCTGCCTCCTGAGTGTTGGGATTAAAGGTGTGTATCACCAAGAAAATCATTTTTAAAGGTACTCTAGTGACCTGCAACACTGCTGTCACCGAGGAGCCGATGAGCTCTGATGAGCTATGCAAAGCTGGTGGAGGAGGTAGCCTGTGCAAATCTCTGGGTTTGGTCCTCAGAGCCAGACAAAGGAGAAAGAAATGCAGAGTCCATCCCTGCTCTGTCAGCATTGGAACTTGACATTCTTCTTCCAGTGCTGGGGATTGAACCCAGAGCCTCACACGCGTTAGGCAAGCTCTCTACCACTAAATCCACCTCTTGCCCAGCACCCCAGTTTTAACATGCATATATTAAAGTTTGAGAAGATCCGTTTAGAATGTGGTGAGCTTGCAGTGCAGATGTCAGTTTAGCCCTCCGTGGTGGTGCTGGCCTGTCGGTCTGTTTAGCTGGCACTGGGTTTGCAGGTCCAGCTGCGATGTGACTG
The DNA here is from genome assembly GCF_000317375.1 of Microtus ochrogaster. Classification (NCBI taxonomy): domain Eukaryota; kingdom Metazoa; phylum Chordata; class Mammalia; order Rodentia; family Cricetidae; genus Microtus; species Microtus ochrogaster. The sequence goes on from NC_022014.1 coordinate 61,973,104, forward strand.
GCCAAACCACTTTCTTTCTGATTGCCCAGAACCCCTTCCACCTGTTACCTCTCCATCATCCCTTGCCTCAGGCTCCAGCCTGAGGTCCATCTAGCCCTGCTCTGGTGTTGCTGCTGTGAGCCATTTGCTCTTCCTTGAGCCTCCGTAGATAAGTGGTCCCTGGCCACTGGGCTGTGCTGTGCAGTGGCTAGTGCCCCCTCTTTTGGTCTCGCTTGGCACCCGTCTCTGCAGCAAATGCCAGTGACTGGGACAGAGCCCAGCTTGTGGCAGATAGGCAGCACCTGTCTGCTGACTGAGGTCTGCACCCACCTGGGTACTGTTTACTGCAGTCTGTCTCCCTAGGTGCCTACTGTTTACTGAGGCCTGTAACTGCTAGCTGCCAGTTGTGTACTGGCTGAGATCTGCCTGAAGCTCTCCATAGCCCCTGCGTGTTGATGGGGTTTCCGGCCTTTCCCTTCTTTCAGAGATGCCCAGTTCTCTGGTCCCCATCTTGCCGTCAGCCACTTCCTCCTGCAGCCATTCTGTTTCACACACACACACACACACCCCCGCCCCATTCCCCTGAAACCTCCCACCATACCCAAGCTCACACTGCCAGAGAATGGTTGTCATTTGAAATCCTGTCAGCTCCCTACCACCCAGATGCTAAGCATCCTCTAGCCAAAGAGGAGCGCCTCGTGTCCCCATCCCCCCCACTCTCCTCCCTGAAGTCATCACTAGACACCCAGGAACCTCCACCTGGGCCTATGAACCCTCCTAGCCCCTGGTTCTGCTGTCTCTGACTGTCCTGTTCTCAAGGCTATTCGCTTCTCCTTCAGCACAAGGCAATCTCTACTTCTGTAGCCTTAGTCATTATGGGTAAACTGATAACATCCAAACCAACCTCACTCCTGATTTCCAGAACCATCTACCCAGTCACCTACTGATAAATCCACACTTCTAAGAGCTCAGCCTTGGTCTGGGCAGTTCCTTCTCTAGGCACACCCCACTTGGGTTATACAAAGCCATCCTGGCTAGGTCACCCTCTCCAGACCCATCCCCACTGTTCTCAAGCTAGTCAAGCTGAGCCCCTGGGATCCTTTTCTTTTTTAAAATAAACAAAATATCGACTTATCCCAGTTGTTTTCTGTCTAGGTAAATATCTAATTTAATACTCCCCTAAAAGGGGGATTTAAATAAACACTCGGGTACACGTGGAGTCCATTCTAAACCTTCCGACTCCTCCAGTCAGTGGTTCAGACTTCTCATCCTCTCTTGCCTACTCCAACGCTTCACCCCCAAAGCCCCAACCTTATGTGTAGAACGCAGCATCCCGGTTCAAGTATTGTGGACTCCCACGCAGTCTCAAGGGCAAGAATGACTGTCTTTGCTGGTGACATTCTAGTCTCCTTTCCCGTCCCTACTAAACTAACAGTCAAGGGGCGGCTCCATCCACCGGGGCCTCGCACTCCCTGCTGTAAAAAATACTACGCCCTGACCCTGTTTCCCAGATACTCAGGCTTTCACAGCGGCGTGGTGCCTCAGACGTGCATGCTAGCACTCTCTAAGCACACCGCTCTGATTTCATGATTCTTCAGTGAACTGTGGTTGGCAATTTGAAAACCAAGGCTGTAGTTGATCTGCTAGATCTTCTGCTAGTGCCTGTCCATATCTTAGTGACCCCACATTCAAGGCTTTAACATTGTTTTCAGTTAACTTCATTTATCAAAAGGGCTGTGCTGCTTTCCCCCCTTCCTAACAATGAGAAGCATATTTTGAACATCACATAGTTTGTAGATGGTCAGTTCATTAACAGAGGTCTGTGATTTCATATGCTTTTCAAAAGACAACTTTATTAAGGTCTGTGTGCATGTGGGGAGCCCATGCATTGCTGCCAACCCTCACTGTAGGGCTGTAGAAAGTGAAGTCTCAAGAAACCGCAGCTGAGGCTAGAGAGACAGCTCACTGCTTCAGAGTGCTGGATGCTCTTCCAAAGGACCCAGGTTCAGTTCCCAGCACTCATACATGGCTCACAACCATCTGTGACTCTAGTTCCAGATGATCCAATGCTCTCTTCTCCTCTCTGCAGGTCCCCCCCCACACACACACACGCACACACACACGGTACACAAACAGACACACATGCAGGGAAAACACCCATGCATACAAAAGTAATGTTTTTAATTAGTAAATAAAAATAAATGTTAGCTTTTATAAGGAGTTAGTTAAATGTGTTCACTAATCCTAGAAATTCAGTGTGTTGGAGCCTAATCCTGCCATGAAGATTGGCAATTTCTAGCAAGATGTTGGTGTACACGTCAATACATTCCAGAACTCAGAAGGTAGAGGCAGGAAGATCAGAAGTTGAAGGTCATCCTCTGCTAAGTAGTGAGTTCAAGGTCCACCTGGGCTACAGGAGATCTTGTCTCAAAAGGAGGTTGCGGGCCGTAGAGGTGGCTCAGGTGGTTAATAGTGTTTGCTGTTCTTGTATAGGGTGCAGGTTCAGTTCCCTGCACACACATGGTAAATCATACCCCTATGTAATTCCCAGTTCCTGGGGATCCAGCACCCTCTTCCTGGCCTCTGTGTACACCAGGCATGTGTGTGGTGCACATATATGCATGCAGGTAACACTCATACACATGAGATAAAAATAAATAAAGTATCTTTTTTAAAAAGTGGAACTGTTAGAATCCGCCCCATATCTCAAATGAAAACAGTTGCCACTCAGGAGAATGTTGTGCCCTGGAGAACTCTTTCCTTGCCAAACATGTAGAAGCCAGCAGCATGTTGTATGCCCATCATGTTCCTTTGCCAGGTCTGTGGTTTTTCTCGTCTCTCTCTCTCCTCTTCTCTTCTTTTCCCCCCTTTTTAAAGGAAGAAACAAATACTGGGACTCAAAGTTCGGAAGTTTCAGTGCATGATCTCATGGCTCTGTCGTTTCTAGGCCGCGATGAAGCGGAGCACGGAACAAGAGTGCTCTCCTTGTGGTAGGCGGGGCAGGGAGAACCAGAGCTGGGTTCGGGGATCAGGCCTCAGTGGACCAAGTGTTTGTCGTGCAGACACGAGGAGCAGAATTACAGCAGCGGGAAGGAGCATAGACAAGGGAACCCAGAAGCAAGCCTGCTAGCAAGACTAGTCATATCGAGAGCCCCTGCCTCCCGGAATAAATAGTGATTTAGACTCTTGACATCTATCTTGGGCCTCCATGAGCATGTGCCTACACACATACAGCCATGTATGCATGCATACCACACACACATAAACATGTCTAAGTGAAGGTCGTGCCCTTTCCAAGGCGAGGCTGCCTCATCACCCACAGGCCACATGCGCTACCATGCCCAGCCAAGCTGCTCTGAGGTCTAACGTGATCTTCCTGTCTCCTCCACCTTCTGTCCCTGAATTTTAGTGGTGTTGACTCCAGGTACCTTGGGAAAGGTTCCCATCTTCATCTTCTTTGTTAAAAACGTCTTACATTTCTTTATTTTTTTATTTACCGAGTGGGGTTCATGTAGAGGGCCCTGGACAACTTGCAGAAGTCGGCTCTCTCCTTCCACCATCCGGGTTCCAGGGACTGAACCCAGATCTCAGGCTGTTCAATCCTGTTGGCAGGTGCCTTCAACCACTGAGTCTCTCCAGCCTTCATTTTGGTCTCTTGAAAATGATAATACCCGTCCTCCCGATGATACCCAGTGTAGCAGATACCCTTACTTTCCTTGTCCATCTCTTCATCCTCCTGGCCTCCCTTCTCCAGATCACAAGTGTGACCCTTCCAAACCAGTTCTCTAGGCTGGGTCTCGCTCTCTCACCAAGGACTCTGAGCATCTCTGCCTCAGAGATACCTGTTTCTCCTCATTACCAGGTTCCCTGGAAAATGCCACCATCATCAAGGTAGTTTAGCCAGGTGTCGGGACCTTCTCTGCTTTGTCTGTAGGGACCCTGGGTTTTTCCTTCTATAGCATTTACAAAACAAGAATTCTTTCAGTGTCTTCTCTCAATGACCTCTTCGGTGGCCCACACACCCTCTCTATGGTCTCAATGGCAGGCCGGCTCTCTCCCGTCTATCACGTCCCTCACCAGACCAGGGGAGAAGAGGGAAGCCACAGTTCCTATCTTGGAATTGAGAGAAGCCCTGGGGGAGGTGATAGCACCGAGTTGTGGTCTGTTCTCTCTAGCTCCTGTTCCCAGCTCCCACCAGGACCTATTAGTGATTAAAACAAGCAGAACTCAGGCTTCTCTCCCCAGCCCCAGAGCCTGGTCTTCTAGAATGTGGCATACATTAGTCACTCTTCTCATTGCTGATAGGAGCAGCTCAAGGCAAGGAGGGTTTCTCTGGGCTCATGGTTAAAGCAGGAATGCCATCTGTTTTGGTGGGAAGGCATGGTGACGTGAATATTGGGCAGCAGCTGGTCATACTACATTCATCATCAGGAGAGAGAGACAGAGAGAGAGAGAGAGAGAGAGACAGAGAGAGAGAGAGAGAGAGAGAGAGAGAGAGAGAGAGAGAGAGAGAGAGAGACTGATGTTCAGCTCGCTTCCCCTTTTTATTCAGACCGTGAGAAGCTTCCCTCCTCCATTAAGCCTACCTGGAAAGGCCCTGATAGACATGCCCAGGGGGAATCTAGAGGGCTTTTAACATACTGTGTTAGTTTCTGATTGCTCTGAGAGATACAGGAGAACTTTAAAAAAGAGGGATTTATTTTGGCTCATGATTTCAGAGAGGTCAGTCCATGGTTGCTTGGGCAGAACATCTTGGTGGCCAGAGTGTATGGTAGAAAATCTCCGTGTCCTCATAGAGGGCAGAATAGCAGAATGAACCACTTCCTGTAGCCAGGACCCACCTCTCAAAATAGCACCACCAGCTGGGGACCAGCTATCCAAATGTGAGCCTCCATGGGACACTTAGCAGAGGGCGCTTTCCAGCCCCAGGTGTCCAGACTGCTAAGGATGAGAGACCAGAGCCGCCATACAGACCTAAGCTGCCCTGCACGGTGGGGAAGGACAGCTGTGGGATTGTGGGTGGCTGCTATTTGTGTCTTAGCCCAGCATCCTAGTGCCTGTTTCTAGCTATTTTCCGCCAGGAGCAAGGGCCAAGTCTTGAGAGTCCCTTCAGTGCCTAAGCCAGCTGCTGCTACTAGGAAAAACACTATTTCTCTTCTGGTGAGATTTAGATTCAAGACATGGAAGAAAGCATTTGGCCCTGGGCCTTTTTCTCCCTCTGGGTTTAATTCTCTCATCTCTTAGGAGTGAAACAGGAAATGCTGGGAGCACTCGCTTCCCATCCTCATGGTGAACAGACCCTGGACACTGCACTCTGTGGTCTGTATCATCCCCATCACTCAGAGCAGGGTGGGCGGGCTTAAGTGACTCGATCTGCTATGCAAATGTCCTGTCGTCACAATTATGCCAGGTTATTAGATGTTCCTCTCCAGCTTCCAAAGCCAGCGATAAACCAGGTGGTAGTGACACACACCTTTAATCCCAGCACTCAGGAGGCAGAGGCAGGTGGATCTCCGTGAGATCAAGGCTAGCCTGGTCTATAAATCAAGTTCCAGGACAGCCTGTCGAGAGAGAGAGAGAGAGAGAGAGAGGAGAGAGAGAGAGAATTTGAACTAACTGGGTACATACTCACTGGTAGCGTGCTGATCTACCGTGCACAGGGTTCTGAGTTCAATCTCCAACATCACCAAGGAAAACGTAATTTCCAAAATAAGAGTGTCCAGTTCTGATCATCTTACCAGTCTCACCTGCTCGGAATGTGACCCATTTTTTTATTCAAAAAGGGGACCCCAATAAAGGATGGAGACCCAATTCTCAGGGAAGCCGAGGTCACTTCCCTACTTAGAACATGCCAACTGTCTCCATAGCCCAACCCAGGCTCTCGCCATGGATCTTAAATGTCTTACAGGCCATCCCTGCCTCCTCCTCCTGCCTGAGCCACCTTCCCATCCCACTTCAGTCTCCCCCAGCATCCTGTAAGCATATGACTGCAGCTCCCCAGCACATTGGTCCACGTTGAAGTAGACCATGCCTTCATTTCTTTGGACCAAACCTATACTCTCCTCCTTCAGCTCACCCCCTTGCCCACGTGTGCTCCCTGAAAGCCTCTCCATACAAGCTGCATTCGGGGTGCTTGGCCCTGGGAAAGGGTGTTCATTGACTTTTCCATTAAGGAGTTCTGCCCGATGTCCTTCTCCATGCCACCTGGGGAAAGACCAGCTCTGTGGGGCCTTTACTCCTCCCTTATACATAGTGCCACGGGTGCATCTTGACCCAGTTCTTGTTCCCTGGACCCATCTGATTCATCTTTGTTACCTTTAACCGCCAGTTCTCCTTGCCCAGCATGCAGCCCTGGGATGACCGCCAGGCTGAGCTTCAGTTAATGTTTGTTGAATGACTGATTGGGTTTTTGTGGCCTCTGAGAGGTAAATGAAAGGCAGCCAAAGCCATGGGAATAATTATCTTGCTCAAAAGACACACTTGTTAGTTCCAGGCCAAGTCTTAGAACTGATTCCAGCGAGGTTGCTTTTTCTGCCCCTCTCTTCTGTCCCCTCTGGAACTGCCGCCAGAGGAACCGCAGTGAGAGTCCAGACTAATAAGTTTCCTCTGCACATGTCCTGTTTGCCCATGGCATGGCATGCTGATTCTTGTCAACAAAGAGGAAGTGCCAGTGTGGCCTCTTTGGTGACTCTTGAGCATATCCTTTCCACATGTCGCCCCAAGGAGAGGGACTGCAGAGCATGTGCGGGCTTGGGCTCAGGGTGGAGGGCTGCAGGACTGTTGGCAGGGGCCTCCCCTGTATCATTACAGCGGGTAAATGGTTAACCCAAAGGAGGATTCTTCTTGGTCCCTCCTCCTCTGCAGGGCCTTCACCTTTAATCACTGTGAGGTCCCAGTAAGGTAGAGCACCACCGTAGGGGATAAATGCCCCCCTTCCCTTCTGCTGCAGCTTCTCAGATGGCGAGGGACCATAGATTAGGAAACAGGGACACCGGCAGGAAAGGAAGGGCAGAGATGACCCTTGACTGCATTATGCATGAGACATTTTGGATTGCCCACAGCAAATACAGCAGACAGGGCTCCAGCTTCTTGCTGCCTGCTCTTCCCTACACTACCTCTGGCCCCAGGAACCTGCAGGCCCCACTGCCTGAGACAATTTTAAGTCTGCCGGCTGAATCCTGTAGTTTTTATAGCTGTGCCTGTCCCCGTCCACCACACGTGTCTTGTCCCTGTAGCTCAGTAGCTTGCAGTTCACCCCTCTGCATTTAATCAAGTTTGGGGAGACCTAGTCCCTTCATTTATTCGGACGCTTTTCTCCATTCCTTATCCTCACCTCCTCCGAGCCCATCACACTGGCACGTTCCCTGTGTCTCCAGGCGCCAGCTGGCCACGAGCAACATGGCATCTCCATTCATGTGTGCGAGTGTATGGTGCTGGCCTTAGGGTGCTTGGGGCAATGTGAATCAAGGCTGTGCGGCCACGCCTCCATGGAGCTTGGACCAGTTCTTGGAAGACTTAGAGCTTCTTTGGTTTCATACTTCATTCATCCCCAAACCCCAAGAGCTGACTGTCGGGATCCAGGGTTACCTCTGAGCATGAGACCACAAGCCCTCCCAAAGAAGCGCAGCGCAGTGTCAAGCAGCTTTGAACATGGACGAATATACAAGGAGCTACCCCAAAGCCTGGGCCTACATCCTCAGCCTTCCCTTCCCACCCCCTGAAGCAAGCAGGAATAGAGGAACTCAGGCCGTGGGAGACCGAGGAGGAAGAAGGAAGGGGTGGCTATCGCTAGCTTTGGCTAATGGGAAATCGACATGTGCTGGACCTTGGAACAGACCACAGAATTCCACCCTGCGAAGCCATCGGTGGTCAGACCAGATCTTGCTATGTCCTCAGTTTGATCTCAGCTCTTGTTGACTCTTGGGAGGTCCGTTCATTGTGTGATCGACTTTAAAGAACTATTTTATTTCCAATGCAGACACAGCCCTTGACGTAGCAGTCAAAAACAGCACCCCCGGGAGACACATGGCTATGAAGTGTCTGGGTATGTAAGCTGTCTGCCTGTACGGAAGGCTCGGTCCTACCGCTCTTTATGCCCCTCACATGGGTGTCTCCCCTCCCCTGGAGCTCAGGCTTCAGGAAGCACTGGAGGTCAGGACAGGAGGTCTCTTCCGCTTTGGGATAGGGAGCGGTGGCCATGTTTCACCCAACAAGAGTTTCTTTGAGAGCACCACTCCCTGCCCCCCACTCTGAAGATGGAAGTCAAATTTTGGGACTCTGCTGTGCAGAGCAGAGAGGTCACTGGGCTCTAATGCATTTACCATTGACTGCCCCTCTTGTAGTGCGTCTATTAGTGAGTAATTTGATTTGTACCTATTCATTTGCAGTCCCTGCAGGAGCCTGGAGCTGGCCCCTGGTATAATTGGTGCTGTCTCTATTTTTACATCATTAGATTAGCCCCGACTCCTGGCCACTTGTTGTCTGCGCTTGTCTGTCCATTTATACAACCTAATGTAACACAAAATTCATTACTGATCACATTACTTTCAACTCTGAAGCCAGCCTTGTGATAAACATTTGGTTAACCCCTTCCTACCCACGGGAAGGCTCGCAGAACAAATGCACTTCTGCTCACCGGGCAAATCAATATCTTAATCCACCAAAGTGGACTGGCATTTCTAGATTTGTCATCCTCCAGCGGAACTGAATGATGAATAGGGCCCGGCACCAGCAGCCTGTCTGAGACCAGCACAAAGGCGGAGCACATCAGCCCAGACTGGGCCGCAGTCAGGGAAGGGTGGCATCACTGTAGTTAACTAAGACAACACCCCCTACACACACACACACACACACACACACACACACACACACACACCATGGCGCAGGCGCACAGTCTTTACAGCGCAGGCTGAGACCATATCGGGGGCCACAGAGGCCTCATCCTGATGAATCTCTTTTGTCAGACTTAGCGTGGGACCACTGGACAGGGAGTTGGGTCCGTTTCCTTAAAACTTTACTCATCAGTGGAGAAGCTACCAAGCATGGGGTCCTAACCTAAATGCCACCAAAGAATTAAATTGCCTACCAAGGCCTAGCTTGTATTTGGCAACACATACAAAAGGCCTAGGACTGGTAGGTTCCTACCCATCCTCCGGGAGAGTGCTGACCAGCCCACAGATGCCGCAGGTGCCTGGTTGAAGCTGCCTGTGAGCAGTTAGTGAGCCTTGAGTATGGGCGCGCGAACCAAGAGTCTTAAAGGGACCTCAGCACAGTTTTGTTTAAATCTAAAAGATTCCATACAGCCCCAACCCTTGTCAGCCCCTCCCCAACTTCCACTTGTCTCTGGGTCACACCCACAACAAGTCATTAACTCACAGGGCAGTTTGTTTCAAAGGGAAAAAATACCTCCACTTATTAAGAAATGCTCATAAAGCCACACCGTAATGATTAGAAATATCAGCGCAGAGGAAATAGAATGGAGCCCATTACCATGAAAGTCATAAATCCCTGAGTAAAAAGGCGCCATAAACTGAAGATGCTCGGGTGGGAAGGGAAGCTGGGGGAGCAGCATCCCTGGAGCCCTCTGCTTGGCTGTGGGGAGGTCCCAAGCAGGAGGCTGGGAAGGAAGATGCCCTGGGGGTGTGGTTTTGAACAATCTTCCTCAGATCCTGCTGTCCCTGCTGTTCTGAGCTCTTAGATGAAGGCCCAAGGCATTCCTTTCATGGCCCAGACACCCCCCCCCTCTCTCTCTCATCTGGTAGACTGATGCCCCTTTGTGTATGAGCCGGGTAGGGGCATCCCCATGCAAGGACCTGCCTCACCCTGCCCTGGGCCTTAGGGCCACTGTGCAAGGTGGCAGGACCTCTTGTCGCAGCACCAAGAATCAGCACTCTAAGCGCTGCCTGTCATATGCGGCTACAAAGAAGGGATTCCCTTGGTGCAGTCTGAGAGGGCACCCGTGTCTCCCTGTGGAAGGGATAGGCGGCACTGAAGTAAACCAGGCTTCCTCCTCAGGGCTGGGGAAGAGCCTCACAGGAGGAATGGTGACAGTCACCTCCCCCGCCCACCAGCTCCCAGTGTGGACTACACACTGTAGTCACAGCCTTCAGTGTAGTGTGGGTAGACAGCGTGGGGGGGGGGAGTACCCTGTGTATCACATGCCCACTGCTGGCCCCACCGTGCGTTCTAGAAAGGAGATGAGAGAACACATACCTGTAGTTCAGTCTGTGGTTCATAAGGGCACCTGTAGTTCAAGCTACTCAAAAGGCTGAGGTGGAAAGAGCTCTCAAACTGAGGCGTTCAAGACTAGCTTGTAGAACACAATGAGAACCTGTGGCAACAGAAGAAAAGGAGGGAGGGAGTGAAGGAAGGAAACAGAGAGGGAAAGACAGAAGAATAAAGACAAACAGATGGGGGATGGGCAGGTCTTTGCCCTCTCAGACTAGGGCAGGCCAGCCACAGGAAAGAGGGCTGGTCTGCTGGTGGAACAAGAAACTGATTTCTTAGCCCTGATGGAAGGGGGTAAACACGTCTTACCGAACCCTTCCGCCACGTTGTAGAGCATTAATTACACTTGGACATTTCAATGAGAACCAGATGTGGCTCCAGTCCCCACCGGTCAGCAGTGTTCAAAGCGTAGCATCTCTCCCGTGGGCTGTGGCTCTGTGCTATCTCATAAGGCTGGAGGCTAGCTCATCTGCCAGGGGCCTCCAGGCCTGGTAGCTACACTTGAAGAGGAGGGCGGGTCGGCACCAGCTGCTGGGCGCCTGATTCCCACGAAGTGTCTTCTTTTCAGGACTGTGTGGGACGGGACACACATGTCCAGTTTATGAGACTCCTTCTAGCCTCCCCCCCCTCCCCAGTTAGGACCCACACAACAAAGTCATGCACAGGGCCCGGCTTTTCCATCCCCAAAGATATGTCCCTCTGCTATCCAACTCTTGAGTCAGCCTTAAATGGTGCCAAGGCTCAGAACCTGGGCGAGAGAAGCAGAAGTGATTTCTAGCTCAGGTCCTTACTCCGCCTAAGGTGCAGGTGTCTAAGGTACTCTCCTGAGAGCCTTACACACACCCCACGACACCGCTAGAGCACACTGTCCCCTCACCGTCTGCAAATGCAGGTGACTTTCCCAGGTTATTCTGCACTCTGTGACAGCACTAGGGTCAGAGCAGTGTCCCTCCCATAACCCTCTCTCTCCTCGTGGCTCTGTCGGGAACTCAGTCTGGGATATAACTGAAGCTTGGCTTTAGCCAGTCACCAATGCCTCAGTGGGAAGTGTGGGCCAGTTCAACTTCGCCTTTTCTGTTCCCTTGTAGTCTGTGACAGAAGAGTTCCTTTAATATGCTGGGTGCTGGGAAGGTCACTGAGTATTGAGGGGTGTGGCATGGGTTACTGGTCCTTCTATCTTATCCTTGGATGCTAAGACTTAGGGGGATTCAGATGGTGTGAGTTTCCTGGCAGTGGGGTACTGCAACCCTGATGGTACAAGACCCCATGTGTGGGAGAGTAGGCTCCAGCCCCCATGCAGATCAGTGCTTCTCTTGGCCAGACCCCACCCACCAACCTGATGTTGCTCTTCAAGAGATGTGGGGCCACCCTGTAATCAGCTCTGCCCAGAACTCCAGTGCCCCTCTCCACCCCCACAACATACACATGCCTACACAGACACATTTGGTCAGCTCTAGCAGAAAGACTAGAGACCATGTGGCCACGAGACAAGACAGACCTCCTTCTGAGATCTCCCCTCCCCAGCTTCTCTTCCTCCATGTCACACCCCTGCTTTCATTCTCCTTCCTCTGCGTTTCTAATGTACCCCTCTCCTGTCACCACACACCCCTCTTCCGTGGGCCCACCAGGGCTTCAGCTGTCTGGCCTGCCTCCAGGCCCCTATGCAGTGGGGTTGGTACCACACTGGCCTGCTGTTGAGAACCGAATTCCCGGGGGCTCTTTGCCAGGTTTCTGAGTGGACGCTTAAAGCAGAACTCTGTTGGTCCATCTGTCTCCCTAAATATTGCCCCCTCCTAGTACTGGCCCCCATATCACTGTCTAAAGGCTGTGGGTACCCAGAAGCATCCGAGTTCTCTTGGGCCTCAGGTCTCTCCACAGTAGGAGCTGAGACTCTTAGTCACCAGGCATGGCCCTGTGGCCAAGGCTCCCTGAGCTGAAAACACCTGAGATACGCCTTCACCACTGGTGGCTGATGACTGGGGGACAGTTTAGACCATAGGGTCTTAGCCTCATTCTCTCTTGATGGTCTGTGTCTCAGTGTGCATCTGAGTCAGGGCAAAGCTGAGCAAAGAGAAAGGCAGGTGTGTTCATGGGAGGCCTGAGGGTTGCCCTGGCCAGGAAAGAGACTAATGTTGCCCCAGGCGGCCACACTCTGAAAGCACTCATGGCGCCAGGCTGTGTGTGTTGTAAGACACCAGAAGACTGGCGTCAGCCAGCCAGGGATCTGGGTTCAGACATAGGTGTTAAGCCCCAGAGATAAGAGCAGGCCAGAGCTAGCCCTGCTTTTCATCTCCCAACCAGGATTCTTGTGATCTGAATAGGCGGAGCCTTTTCAACCTTAGCCCTGCAGCTTCACCAAGGCCAGCCAGGCAAGGTCCCAAAGACCCTGCTGGAGGAGAAAGGTGACCCCTGTCTCGGTCTCCACTAGCTTCAGCTTCCATCCTTTCCAGACCTCACCAGGATGGGAAGCCCTTTGACTGTTGGCATCTTTGTAAGCGTAGAAGCATGACGGGAAGGAAGGCTGGAGAGGGCACAGAGGGAAGGTCTGGAGGGGCCAGGCAGCCTTCAGCTAAGTGTAAAGGAAAGAAAGCTGTGGCCTCCATCTAGGCTGCTTCCTTCAGCTGTTCTACTTTAACCTCTTAAAACACGGGCCCTGGGGGCTGAGGCTGGCTCCAGACGAGGGTGTGGCCTCTGATGGTGCTGTCACAGTTAGCAACAGTCTCAGCCAACACCACACCATCTGTGTTCCCCCCTGAACAAGCCTCTACCTCCTCAGTCATCCTCCAACAGCGATCGACAGGCTCTGAGCTGGATGAGACAACACCTCACCATGTCTGCCAGGTCCAGTCACTTCCCAGGTGACATCAAGACCATCGGTCCAGGTCTCAGCCCCTGGAAGCATTCAGGCCTCCCATCTTCCCTTTATCATTATCTATCTCTCTCTCTCTCTCTCTCTCTCTCTCTCTCTCTCTCTCTCTCTCTCTCTCTCTTTTTCTGTGCTGTCTGTGCCTAGCTAGTTCTAGCCCCTGTGAGCAAGCTTCTTGCTAACAAAATGCCTTGCTTGAGACAGACCCCATCTGAACTTGTATCTATCCTGTGGTCGTCTGGTCCCCTCACTTTTATCCCTTCAAGGGGAGATGCTGGTCAGTCTGACTTCTTAATGAGGGGACACCCCTTCCCCCCACCCAACACACAGCTGCCTCTCCACCCAAGAACCCTCAAGCAAAAGGAACTGAGAACTGTTTGGTTTTTTTTACAAATCTTTTCTTGCGCTGGGCAAGACAGGGGCACATGGCTGGCCTCTCTATGTCGCTGCCTTGAGCTCCCACCAAGCCCACCCCAGGCAGGGGGTCTTTACCACAGCCCCCACTAAAGTGGAGAGCTGGGAGGTAGACGTAGGAGGGAAATCAATGCATGTCAACAGGGCTGGGAATTTATTCTCCATCTTGGGAGAAGGTGTTTGGAAGGGGGCAAGGAAGGAAATGAAAAGCTGTAAACACGAATCCACCGTCTTCCTCCCTGCACCATTTCTTGATTAAAAAGAATCTCTGCCCAGACTCCAGTGGAGGCAGAACTGGTGGGGGCTTGGGTGGCAGGGCCACCTGCAGGGGGAGGAGGCTGGAGAGGGCCCTCGAGTCCTGGGGATAATCGCAGTGACTGATTCGATTGCAGCAATAATAGTAACTCACATTTGCTGACTGGAGGCTCTGAGCACTTTGTGCTGTGCTGTACATACATTATTTAATTTCATTCCTATGGCCAGGCTCTGAAACAGACATTGCTGTCCTTATGTTCAGGAACCCAGGGCACCTGCCCAAAGTCGCCAGGAAGCAGGTGGCCAGAGTCTCTGCTCTTAACAGCCTCCCTGCACTGCTTCCTCCATCCCAGGTAGAAGGGCGGCCCACCTGCCTTTCTTCTCCCGCTGAAGTTCTGAGTCAGCCGCTTAGGGAAGGTTTACCCCCTCTTCGCCACAGGAAGTGGCTATAGTCTCAGCAGGAGCAGACTCCTCCCACCAGGTCTAATCCCACTCCTACTGGGCAGCCTGGGTGGTTAGTTTAGGGCCTCGGGTACGTGGCTACAGCCAGGACCTAATAAAAGTGCTCTGCTAATCCCTGTAATGAGCAGCGTCTTGGCACTCATGTGTGCACAGAGCACAGAGGCTGACTCCCAGGGCATGCAGTAGCTGGGGCCGCCTATCCTTTTGCGGTGGTGGAAGTCCCAGGACTGCCCCAAGGCTGAGCCTGGTCCCTCCCCGGGGTACCCTCTTCCAAACACACACAGGTCCAAGGGGGTTCTTCTGGGTCCTGGAGACTTGGGCTCCCTACAACCAGCCAGGAGCCAGGAGCCCTCCAAGGCTCAGACCCGAAGAATGCCCAGCCCATTGCAGAATTCACTTTGGCCTTCTGCCAGAGCCCTCCTCTCACTAAGGCTGCCACAGCTGTGCCAAGTCTCACTAAGGCCTAGTGTCCTCTGTGTCCTCCTCCCTCTCTAGAGAATGGGGAACCAGACCTCACGTGGCTCAGTACAAATAGCTAATGTGCGAAAAGTCATGCCATCACCCCTAAAACCCCATCACTCGTCGGCATCCACACAGAGCCATGGCACGGCGACTCAGGCTTGGCCAAGTGGCCGTACCCACTGTGTAGGATGAGGATCAGGGGCAGCTGTGCCTGTCTCCTCACGGAGACTGAGTACGGCCCCTCTTGGTGTGTACCCGGGCTGGTGCTTCCAGGTAACCGGAGTCCTTCGAGAGGCTAGCCACCTCTCTTTGCCCTGAGACAAGCACCATGTGGAATGGGGGGTGGGGCGGGGGTGACATACAGACAAGGCCTCCTCCTCTTTAGGCCTATTTATTTTGTGAGAGCAGAGACCTCCCCCTTCTCCTTGTTGCCTCTGCTGTCCTCTCCTGTCCCCTGAGGCCTGCCCATCCCAGCCTGTGCCATCGGGAATCAGCTACATAACAAGCTTGTTTTCTGGCAAGACCAGTAGGGACTGGGGAATGTGGGCAGTAGCGGGCATTGGAGTCTGGCATTCTGTGGCCTGCCCCAGTGCTAGTCCTCCCTCTAGGGTGAACCCAGGGCCCATGGCTTCCCGTTTGTCCTTGGTGTTGCTGTATGCAAGACAAGGCTGTCACTCCTACCTTCCAGAGTCACCAAGTCCCTGGAGAATATGAGGGCACAACTGAGTCCAAGCATGGGGGAGGAAGGAGTGTGAGGGGTGGCAAGCTTTCTTACAGCCAACCTTCCCATGAGCCAGACTCAGTGCTGCTGGGGGAGCCTCTCTAGCTGCCTGGCCCTGGCCAGTTTCTGCTAGGCTTCACTGGGAGAATACGTACACTGCAGGAAAGCTGCTGAGAGCTGGGGAGGATGGGATGGGGGTAGGGGTTGAGCCAAAACCAGGCCACTAAGTCAAATGTCCAGGGTTCCCCCAGAAAACTCTTCAGCCTGCCTCCTTCCTCTTCCTCTCCCAGCAATCCACCTGCATGGGGCCCCATCTGGCACTGCATGGGCCGTAGGTCCCTGTGTGTCCCCCTTGTAGAAGCTATTGTATTATGCTTACTGTGTGACTCCTCTTCCCTCACCCGGTACTGAAAGATTCACAACACCTCTACCTCTGGGCCTGTCCCCCCATGACTGGTCAGTCTCCCGCCGCCTCACGTGCATGTCAGTGTCCTGGACAGCAGAACCCCTCAGCGAGACCGCCCTCCTCCCGTGTGCCACCCCCGCACCTCCCTCCACCCTCTCCTTCTGCTTGTGGAGATCAGTGTTCTTCTGGATCATTGTCCGTATCTCTCAAAGGAGAAAAAGAAAAAGATTCCTCAATGCTTTTCTTTTCAAAAGGGAAAAAAAAAGGAAAAAAAAAACAATGCCAACAGCCCAGCGTCCGCGAACAACCCAACAGTAACAAAGCATGCGTTCGGGATGGAGGAAGGTAAGGCCACACGTTTCCGCTCGCCGCTTGCTCCTAGGGCTGGGTGGGGTGATTCAAAGCGGGGGTCCAGCGTGCATCCACCCCTCCTCCACGTTCACTTCCCACACACTGTCACTCTTGCGTCTTTGGAGGGACAAAGAGAGCTCTGGTTTGACCGCAGGGACGGAGGAGAGCCCCCCAGAGACTGTCCCAGAACCAGCCAAGCCCCCAGTTCTGCCACTAGTGAGTCCATGCTGGAGAAAGGCCCCATCTCTCCCTACCACATCGTTCATTCCAGAAGTTCTTTTTCTGCACAAGCTGGGAATTTCAGTCCTGAGAGTTGTGACTGGGGAAGCAGAGATGCGGCCCACACTCCCTGCCAGGGCCTGTCCTCCGTGG
Source organism: Microtus ochrogaster (assembly GCF_000317375.1). Taxonomy (NCBI): domain Eukaryota; kingdom Metazoa; phylum Chordata; class Mammalia; order Rodentia; family Cricetidae; genus Microtus; species Microtus ochrogaster. Next base: position 61,989,619 of record NC_022014.1, read on the forward strand.
GCGGGGGTAATGCACTTGGATGCGTTCAGGGGACCTAGCTGGAGTTCAGTAGGCCTAGGGGCTCTGCGGTGCACATCTCGGTTCACAAAGGAATGGACCCCCATAGACAGCTTAGAGAGATGAGCGGGCACTGGGTCCCCGTGGCCTCGGGCTGCCCAGACACGCTCCTCATTCAAACAGAAAACACCAGTGCAGCCTGGGGTGTCAGGCTGCACACAGCCATTCGCTAGTGCCAGGGAGTTTATGCCTAGGGACCCTGAAGAGTCAGTGGCAATCTTTAAGTGAAGGAATAACAAGATGTTGTAGAGTGTCCTGGCTTTCGGTGGAAACGTATGGAGATCCGGGGACCCAGTGACCAGTTCAAACTAGCCTGGGCAATACTGAAAGGAGACAAAGTCAGCAGAATCTTAGGTGGCCCGGATGTGGAGGCAAGGAGGAAGCTGGCCAGGCCCCTCTCTCTCCCAGGCCTAAATAACAAAGAGAAAGCTTGAGCCAGGCAGTTGAGCCATGCGTGGCCTCCCCGGGAGCAAATCCATCTTGTAACCCTCTGGCATTTGTCCCTACACTGTCATTTGACGGATGGGGTGCCTTCATGCAGACTCCTGTGGTGGGGTCACCAAGACAGCTTCAGGGTGTTGCCAGGGCCTACACCAAGGGTCAGTGGGTTGCCGGGCTTGGGCCTGCGCTGTGGACTCCTCAGCTTCCTTTTGGCAGTGTGGATATGTTGCACTTTGTATCAAGCCTATTGGGGCTCTCCCTCTGCTCGGCAAAGGAGCTACCCTTCCCTTCCTGATGGTCTCTCCTGCTCCTTTATCTGGGACCCGCTTCTTTGGGCCTGCATCCATCCCATCTGTATCCTGAGGAGGCCCCTGCCTTTCTCGCTACTGCCTGCTTCTCTCTGCCCTTCTGGCCCTGCTGTCAGCGCCCCCTAGTGCCAGGATGGCTGCGCAGGAGGGCATGGGCCTCTGAAAGCTACCTGGGTCCTTGGGTTTCTCTGGGAAATTCTGGGCTTGCTTGTGGGGCAAACAGAGAGGAAGAGGAGCTCTCCTGGAGTCTGCTGCTTGCTCACTAATGCTCAGGGCCTTCCCTTGGCTCTCCAGCACTGCCCCTCTAGTGGCACAATGGCTGTATCCTGTATGAAGGCGAGGATGAAAGCCCATCAGGAGGAAAAGATCTGAGGAGCCCCCCTCCTCATCTTTCTGCACATACAGAGCTATTTCATGGCTTTCCCAGGACCAAGGCCTCATAGGAAGCCAGCATCCAGCTCCTAGCCTGTGTCCCCGCCACCACCATCCCCCTTACTTACAGTGCTCACAACCTGATGGGAATCTCTAATATCCTGGTGTGCTCATCTAGCCTGGGCTCAGGTCCAGACATGACTGGCATAGTTACCATTTCCCTGTCCCATTTTATGGCGGCTGCTGCTGCTGCTGCTGGGCAGCCCAGCTTGGACTGTAGTGTGTCTTCAGAGTGTGTGAGTAGCTGGCTGGTGATGGCCAACCCAGTGGAGGCCATGACCCCTCGCTCCCTAACCAAAGCCAGCTGCGCTGCATGTCAATGGCGGCCAGGGCCTGGGGCAGCTGCAGCCTGGATCCCGGGCTCTGAAACCATATCAGAGGAGTGTATTGCTGGGTGTACCTCGATGTTTCAAGTAACTCCTATGAGATACTACACTCATGAGGCAGACAAGCAAAACTCCATAGTCGCAGGCATCGGGGGAAGACGCTACCCTCAGATGGTAGGGTCCATCTGAGCTTGGAAGACTCCAGAAACTGTCTGTGCACATACTCGCCACCAGTGAAGAGGAACTGACCACCCTGAGAAATCCAGCGAGCAGGGAGGTCCTATTCCCAACCCTCTGCCTGCCCCAGTTACTGTCTTGGATGAAGAGATGGTGGGACAGTTAAAGTTACCATAGCTAAGCAAGATAGGTCTGTGTGCTGTTTCCAGAAGAGCGGTGTGGAGGTCCAGGGACTAGGGCAGCAGAACCTTGCTTCTCTACAGATCAACTCAGCACATCCACTCTATGGGTCGCCAGGAGACTTTGGGCAAGCTAAGAGGAAATATTCATGCAAGGAGAGGACCCTCTCTCCAGTGGAATAGGTCCCCCACCAAGGGAAGGCATATACTTTCTAGAAGCTCAAGCCTGGCTAGCAGGGAGCTTTTGTAGGTGGGAGTAAGGGAACAATGGATAGCCAAGCTGGGACAGAGCTCTGGGGACAGGTCAGCAAGAAGAGCGACAGATCTGGTAGGCAGGCTTCTCTTCTCCTGACCTAGCTTCTGCCCACCTGCTGATCCTGGATCGCATGCACTGAGGAACTGGAGGAGAACGCTGGCCAAAGCAGGAGTGCAGGTGCTAGCTAACCCACAAGTAACAGAGCCATCCACACAGGATGGCAGGGGATTATACTCCTGCCCTCAAGGCTTCCCCACAGTGATAGAGACGCCCAAGTCAAAAGCTGGAGTCTGCTAGCCAAGGGCGCTTCTTCTGAGTGAGCCTCCCTGTGAGCTGAGTTGCCACTTGGTCCATATGGCAGGCAGGCAGGTGGGCACGAGCCTCCCTGCAAAAGAGTATGAATGGGGCTTCATGGTGAGCAGCCAGGCCCAGGGTGCGCCCCCACCTCCAGCCCACTCTGATCAAGCCTGCACCTCTCCTCTGTTTTGCAGAACTTCAGCGAGAGGGAAGCATCGAGACTCTGAGTAACAGCTCAGGCTCCACCAGTGGCAGCATCCCAAGGAACTTTGATGGCTACCGATCTCCGCTCCCTACCAACGAGAGCCAGCCGCTCAGCCTCTTCCCCACTGGCTTCCCATAGACACCAGCCACCTGCTTCTGACTGGCTGAGGGACAGGGAGAAGCACCACACCCCACCCTACCTTCCTCCCACCCCACCCCATCCCCGCACGCCTCTGGTCCTACCCTTCTAAGTCTCTGCTCCTCTTTCATCAACCCCACCTTCCCTAAGCTTAGCAACGACGGCTGCTCATCCTCTCTGGATGAAAAGAGACTTCCAGAACTGCTCAGCACACCCTGACCTCAGCCACTCCTGTCATTGGGGGCTGTGGCTAAGAGACTGCAGAAACTCGGTCCCTTCTCTCTTTGCACATAATGTCCCGCATCGGATCCGCTTTTGTATTTTTTAACTGTACCCACAGGGGGACTGGAACAGTGGCCAGATCGTAGGGCCGGGTGAGGAGAAGTTGAATGGTCCAGCCAGGTATTTTGGTGGACAATGTCAGCCCTAACCCACTTCAGGCTGTGATGCACACTGCCCCCAGATATCCCTGCTCAGTTCCCTCCCAAGACAGGAGCGAACTGAAGCCCAGAGTGATAGGGAAGGAAGAAGGAAAGAGGCTCCCTTTGCCCCTTGCTTCCCTGTTGGCTCATGGGGAGAATTTGTCTGTCTTATCTTTGAGCCCTTGTACCCTGGTCCTGTACTGTTGAGTGAAGGAAACCGTGGTTACTGAGGCCATATCAAAAGTGCACGTCTTGTCCAATAAATCACGCTGCAATTGGTGTCCATTCCTGAGTTGCTGGGGTCAGAGTCCTCTCCAAACACTGAGGAGAGTCCTATGGGTCAGACTATGGGCAACTGCTCCCAACACCCACACCCACACTGTATGTACAAGGGAGCCCGTGTTAGGAAGGAAAGGGGAGGAAAACCTTCCCGCTGGACGTTAGGTGGGGCTTGACTGAAGTTCAGCCTCACGACTCTTGCCTGTTACCAGAGCCTATGATTTGTGGAGGCTCCAAGCTTGGGCCTCCCCACAAGTGGACATAGAGGGCAATCTAGCCCCTGGTGTGTCCTGGGTTGCTCTGGAATAAGAGCTTGCCCTTGCCTGTGACCTTGTCCTAGGGCACTTGGGAATCACCTCTCTCTCAAGCTCAGAAGATGAGAGCTTGTGAACTAGAGTAGGGTGTGTTGTGGAAGTTGGCTAAGATCTCAGATAGCAAGCTTTTGGGTTTTGTTGTTGTTTTGTTTTGGAGACCAGGTTTCGGGTAGCTCACTATATAGTCAAGTATAGCCCTGATCTTCCTGCCTCCGCTTCTCAAGAGCTGGAATCGCAGACCTTTGCCACCATACCCGGCCTGAATTCTTGTTTCTATCCCTCCTCCTGTTCTGGACCAGCGCAGTGGCAGTGCACGGGAGCAACCGAGAAGTGTGGTGAATGGGAAAGAGGCTGATACAGTTCTAGCCTCTCTGCCATCTCCCATACCTGAGGCCCAGGGAAGGCCTTGAAGGAAACCCGCTGAGCCAGGTGTGCTTTAGGATGAAGGATTTTAATGGAAGAATTGGATTCACAGACGAACAGCCTTCCCATCCAACCATCTGGTCAGAGCTGGGGCAGCTCCTGGGCCCCTGGCCTCTCCATATTTCCCATCCCACCCCTGGTACCTGAAGAGAAATGTAGTATTCAGTTACCTCCACCAGATCAATGGGGAGAAGACACAAATCACTCTGTGTCTTCTGTCCGGGCTCCTGAGGGCTAAAAAGCCCCTTATCAGATGGGAGCTTGCTGGGAACACAAGGCCTAGGCCCAGCAAACTGAGACTCCACAGAAGAGCAGCTTTTCCCCATTTGGACAGCGTTCGACATGGATGTGCCTGGCACAGCCCCCATCCCCAGCTGGAGCACCCTTTTAGTCAGCAGAGGACAGAAGGGGGTGCCGTAGGCTGCTCTCGCATACAGCTGGTGGCTTGGCTGCCCGGGCTTGGCCACTGATGCTCTAGAAAGCATGACCCCTCTGCACCCACCCTTGGGCACATGGATGGGACATTGCTGCCAGGAACTCTCAGCCATGCACGGGACCGGCCCACCCTGGTCCGGCCCTTCCCTTTATAGTGGGGGGTGGGGAAACAGATGTGGCCTCCTCCAGTCAGGGAAAGCGGTGGGTGTCCTGCGGGACTGGGACTTGTGGCTGAGCTTGCAGGACAATCTGGTTATTCATCTGCTTGCAGTCAGGGCAACTAGAAGTAAGTGGGGGAGGGGGAGGATCAGAGAGCCCAGATAAGCTGGCCCCACAGCGGCTGCCTTTGGAGTTCAGGTTATCTGAAAGGCCCAGGGCCTGGCCTCCAGCTAATTGGGAAGGTTAGGGACCCAGCCACAGCCTGTAATCAGCTGAAGGTGAGAGCAGGAGAGGCTGGGGACCTGACTGCCACGAACCCTAGAGCAGCCAGCTTCTTATCCTCGACAGATAACGTCCAAAACAACCTCCACCTCCTCATTGCAACCCCCCCCCATGATAGCATCACTCAGAAGGTCATCAGGACAGGAATCTAATTGTGCCCGGGCCAGGTGACCTTGAGGAAGGCAAGTGACCTCCCCATTCTCACGGCACTGCCTCCCCATTGGGCTCCCTCTCTCAATTTGACGGAAGAAAAATATCTTCTTGGTCTGCAAAGAGGCTGCTGGGAACTGGAATGGCAACTCACGCGGCAGGAGGGCACTGTCTGCGAGGAATTCAGTAAAAGGCCCAGTGGTCCAAGGGCAAAATCACACACAAGCACAGATGTCAGGGGCAGCTCTGCCAGGGGCAGCTCTGCCAGGGGCATGCAGAAGCCAGACCAGACAGCCACAAGACTACAACTGAGGGTAATTTCTCAGTGCTCTCTTCTGATTTTTACAAATCACAAACTGTAAACCCAAAGATGTCACCCACCCACCTTTTGCGATGACAAGCCTGAGCCCCAAGAAGGGCAGGGCCTCTTGCAAGGTCATGGGTTCACACAGCTAGTCAGCTGACCTCTGTCTGCACCTTGCTGCTCCTCATGCCCTGGCCAGTTCCCATACAGCCACCTGGATCCTAGCTGACCTCTCCACCTGGTGCCCCTCAGACAATCCCAGACCCATCTCACTGAATCCTGGGTCCTAGCTCCTCAAGTTTTCAGCTGGAGCTCCTGGCTTTCTTTGAAGCTGCTTCCGGGCTACCCATCTTTCCCCCACCCCACCCTACGCCCTGCAGATCTGCTCCTAAAATCCAGAGCCCAGTGGAAGTCTTGGAATGCCAATGTGGCTTTCCTCTCGGTTGCACGACAGCAATGCCTTCCCAAGGAGTGGATTTAGGGTCTGAGCACACCCATGCTTTTTTGAGGTTTCAGGGTTCCATTCTAGCTTTTCCACCTGGAGCTGTGACCTTAGGAAGGTTACCTGCAGCTCTAGGCTTCGGGGTTCTCATCTGTTGGAGGGGGACTTGGAAGAACTCAGCAGGGGCAGCCTTGCCTGTCAGAAAGGCAAAAGGGTGTTCAGAAGCTGCAATCCAGGGAGCTCACTGGTGGGAACAGGACTGCGGGGGCAGAGCAGATTGTAACTGCGCTGTGCCTTAGGTGCCCCAGAGAACCCTCCTCCCTCCTGGTGCAGGCCTAAGCAAAGCAGCCTGTTGAGTGCCCACCGACCAACCACGCCCCGCTGTTGCAGGTGGGCCAGTCCTAGGAGCCCTTCTCAAGCCGGTTCACTCTCCCGAGGTCCCAAACACCCACGTTTAGGCTCAAGTTCAAGACTCACACCTCAATCTTGCAGCCCTGTGTATACGAAGAGCCACAGTTGCACTTGGTGGAATCAAGGCTCAGGGTAGCGAGTAGTTAGCAGCTTGGGATTCCTAAAACTCTGGGGAAAGTCGTCCAAAATCGACGAGGACACAACCTAGGTTCCTAACCACGTGATCTCTCAAAAGGCAGGGAGATGTCGTCCCCCACACCCTAACTCACGGTGCAAAGTGTACCCCGGGCAGAGGCAGCCTAGCCGGCCTCGTCTTCGCATCAACGTGACAGACAGGGACTGGGCCACACAGTCGGTAACTGTTACAATGCTAGAGCCTGGTGAGGAAGTGGCCCCGTGGCTAGTCCTGACAACAGACTAGGGCCATACCATGACCAGGAAGAGGGTCGGGCAGCCCACTCCTCCCGTGTCATCTGCCGCACCCCAGCCTGTTGGCCAGACCCTGCGCTGGGTAATTGGGACGAGAGAGGCGACCGACGAGCTGCGGCTCCAGGGAGACTGCGCGCCTGTCAGCCGTAATTTGTTTAAGTGGACGGGACAGGCTGGGCCGCCGCGGGCTGGGGTCACCGAGGCCGCGGCCCCCAGCCTGGCCAGACCCGGGACCGCGGGGGAGCCCAGCCCCACTGCTTAACCGGCCTAGCTGGCGCCAAGGCTCCGGGAGGCGCGGGTCCGGTGGAGAAGCTGTGGAAGGGAGCACGGCTGCGCCTACTGTCTCCCCCGACCACTTTTCCTAAGCATAGGGCCACATTTGTCACCCCAGCTTTGCCCAGGCACATTCATTTGCCAAGACGCGCTTAGCACCCAATTACTGGCGCTCACGTTCCCCTCGCCCAACTCTGCCACAGGACCACACATCCTCCATCAGTCTGGCATTCACTCCGCGCGGGCTCAGACAAATCCACTCCAGGTCGTGCATGCAGATACCCACAGGTGTTGTGGACGAAGCTTTTTCCACCTACACACAGGGACCTATGCGATTTTTAGGATCAACTCAGAAGAGAGGTCTTTTTCTTGTCTCTTGATCATGTTCAATTATTACCGGGCCAATGGAACCAACAACAACAAAAAAAAAAAAAAAAGGCGGGGAGGCGGCAGCTCTGCCAGACTTGGGACTGCAGCCCCATCCGGGCCAGGCTACCGGTGCTCGATTTGGTTGTTGCGGGAAGCCAAGTGTACGGGCCATGCGAAAGGGGCCTGGGACCCCGAAGCCAGCGCCCGCCCGACGCCCCCTCCTAGGACCGCCTGAGAGAGGGAGGGGCGACTGAGCGCGCGTCCCCCACTCGTCTGCGGGTCCCGGCCGATGCGAAGTGACAGGGGCCGGAGCTTTGTTGTGGAGCCTCGGCCGCCTGGCGCCAGCCGCCCTCGCCTGTGCCCTCCCCCTCCAGCCCCGGGCGGCCCGCGAGGCGCCCCCCGGGGCCTCTTAAAGAGACACGCACACTCTGCCCGGGGGACTCCCCCGGGGGCGCCTGTTCCTGGGAAGGGGGAGATAGACCCAGGCGGGGGTAGGGCGGAGCTGGAGCTGCGAGCCGCAAGGCGCCGCTCGAGAGGCTGCTAGGGCCGCCCCAGCGCCAGTTTTCGATGATCCAAGGGTATTCTAAGCAGAAGTTTGATTGGGGAGGGTCGATAAAGAATCTTAAGAGTGGCTAAGGCACGTCGTCCGGTTAACTGCCTGATGGTGGGCTGGAGCAGTTGATGGAATCCCAGCCTGCCAGGAAAGCCTGTGACCAGCCGCAGGGCAGGTTCTTAACTCCTTAGGTGGGATTCAGGTCTCCTGTGAAGCAACCACCGCGCCATAGCTGCCGGGTTTCTTGAAGTTCGTGGACAAATAATTCAAACCTTCGTGTTTCAAATCTCGAGTTCAGACGGGTAGAACAGCTGTTCTATGCTACCCAGGAAAATATCCAAAATACATACTTCGATACATACACAATTCTTTCAAGTACTGAAGTGCCTGTCCACACGCGCACAATTTAGCAACTGTATTGCTGATTCGAAAAACTGACCTGGCTATTTTTTGTTCACCTCAGTAACTACCCAAGTGTGTTCAGATACATCTCTCCTGGAGGAGACACATCCTGTTTAAGTTGGAATTTATGCAGTGGGTCTCTCCCCAGCTGAGAAACACTGCGAAGCTAGAGCTTACAGGTCCACTATGGGCAGAGACGAGAATGAGAGGAGCCACCTAGACAAGAGTAAGGAAGGTCCTTGAAGAAAAGAAAAACCGTGTGGGGCAGACGCGCACGCGGCTATGAAGAATTACAAGCGCCTGGTATTGGCTCAGAAACATAGGAAAAAAGGTCGTGGAGGCCAAACGACTCCTGCTGGTCTCAGCCACGCACTACCGGGGACGGTTGGCCTTTAAACGCCTTTCTGGGAGGTCAGCTACCGAGTGCCTTGAGTCCTGCTGTACGCAGCGGAGGGCCAAGCTGCCTGGGCTTTGCCATTGATGGATTTAGGTGCCCACCATGCGGACACAGGACACAGGGCCGGTGCGGCGGAATTCACTTGTAGTGGTTATTTGGGTGTGAGTGTCGACTGTGGCTACTTTATACCCTGCCTTGCCCCCCCCCCCAAACAAGCATAAAGGGCCGTGCCCCAACTCTATTTGAGGCAAGTATATGATCTTTTTACTCTGGGCACACCTGATTATGGCTCTGTGTACCGAGGGCATCACACTGGGCGCGAAGTACAACACACACACATACACACACACCACACAGACACCACACCACAACACGCACACGGATGCACTGGGGCTGTCTCCAGAGAGAAAACAAAGACTGATCGTCGAAGCGGGTGTTCACAAATGCTGGCAGACACCCCGATTCCCACCCGCACTTCTCAGCATTCCTGAACTAGGGTTCTTTGAGCTTCCAAAAGACGGAAACAAACTCTAGAGAAGAAAGGTTGCCGGTGCCTAGGAAGAGATGGGTTTGCATCTCCAGTACCGGATGCGACGAAAATTCGTTCTAGAGCATGTGGAGAATCTGAAGTCTAGGATCAACCCGCGCGTACCTCCTTGGGCTCAGCAGAAGGTGCGCTCACCTACCTGGCCCCAAGGATCCCATTCGCCAGAAAGCTTTAGATTGGGAACCTGACACAGACCTACTTTGGGCAAAATGCAGGGCCCGCCTGGAACCACAGGTTCCTCAGTCTGTGGGGGTAGACGCAGGTGTGTGGGGGGGTCTCCTCATCTCCCCAGAGCAAGGCCGCATCCCACTCCCGCCCTTGCAGGCCCCATCAGGGTTCTACCATGGCTCCCCACTCACCGGCTCCGGCTACCTGAGTTCGGCTCCGGGCCCTCGGCCGCCCGAGTCTCCTGACTTGCCCGCCCACCGGCCTCTCTTTCCAGTGCCCGCAGCCTCCCTCCGAAGTGCATGGACCCGGGGCGGTGACCGCGAGTGGGGTGGGAGGCCAGGCTGGGGCGCAGGCCAGAGCCGCCGGGCCTCCCGGCGCGGGAGGGAAAGGGCGCCCCCTCTCCTCTCCGGAACGTGTCAATGCTTTGCACTTGGGGCCGGCACGCGGCTAGGGGTCCTTCCCCCAAGGCCCTGGGACCCTGGCGCCCCCTGCCTCAGGCCGTTTCTGCGGGTCAGGTCGGCCCTCCGCGCTTCCCAGTCCTCGCCCAGGCAGCGGCCGGGCGCGGGCGGCAGGGTGGGGGCCAGGCCAGGGGGAGGGGTCTCGGGGCCCGCTGGCCCGTCATTGGTTAATATTTTATTCTGTTGACATGTTTTCTTACTGCTGAGGCTTCCGACACCTTCTCCCTGGCCCCCCCTCCCGTCCAGAGCTTGGCCTGAGCTGTCAAAACCCCGCCCCCGGAGACCCACAATTGGTCCAAAAAGCGTAAAATCAGCAATCAAGGGGGGCCTGGCTCGTTAGCGCAGGGGATCCGAGCAGGGCAGGACATGTGAGATAGTCACAGTTTTCCAGAGATCAGGACAAGATCTAACCAGTCGCGCGTGGTCTCCGGCGCCGGAGCCGGCCAGCCCAGCCCAGCCCCGCGCAGAACCCCCTCCGCCCCCGCGCCCAGAGCCCCGAGCCCCTTGAGGTGCGCGGGACGGGGAGCCGGGAGAAGCAGCTGCAGCGCCTGTCGCCGGTGCCGTCAGTCCTCCGCTCGCGCCGCCGCCCGGGCCGGGGGTCCGAGCCGCGCGCCCCCGGCCCCGGCCCCGGCTCCCGGGTGCCTGGGCCGGATGTCCCGATGAGAGAGCCGGCGCTGGCAGCCAGCGCCATGGCTTACCACCCATTCCACGCGCCACGGCCCGCCGACTTCCCCATGTCCGCCTTCCTGGCGGCAGCGCAGCCCTCCTTCTTCCCGGCGCTAGCGCTGCCGCCCGGCGCGCTGGCCAAGCCTCTGCCCGACCCGGGCCTGGCGGGGGCGGCGGCAGCGGCTGCAGCGGCCGCAGCGGCCGCCGAGGCGGGGCTGCACGTCTCGGCACTCGGCCCGCACCCGCCCGCCGCGCATCTACGCTCACTCAAGAGCTTGGAACCCGAGGACGAGGTGGAGGACGACCCCAAGGTGACGCTGGAGGCCAAGGAGCTGTGGGACCAGTTCCACAAGCTGGGCACCGAGATGGTCATCACCAAGTCCGGGAGGTAGGGTGGCCGGCAGGCCGGCGGGCGGGCGGGCTGGGGGACCGGACAGCACCCACCAGCACCCGGAGCCGGTGCTCTCGGCTCCCCCGCTCTGGCTCTGGCGCCACGCACCTCTTCACAGACAAGCAAGCTGACGTTTTTCTCGTTTGGCACTGGAGCGAATTAAAAAGAAAAAGAAAACCAAGCATCCCTCGATTGAAATAAAACGAAAACACTCTCCTAAAGAATAGTCCCAATCCTTCTTAATCTCAAAGCCCCAGTGGCTTGGCCCTAGCGGATCTCCTTCGCCCCTTCAGGTCTCGCTTTTCTGCCTCCGGGCCGATCTAGGAGTTCCTAGGAGAAGGAACCTTCCCCGGATTCTCCGCTCGGTTCCCTGGAGTCCATAGCAGGACTAGCATCCTGCCTCCTGCTTGCTCCAGACGGACTGCTGGGTTCCTGCAGCAGGTCTTGAGTTGTTGAGCCTGCAGCTAGGCCCTAGAGAGAGTCTTGCTTATCTATGGAGCTCAAGACCAACTACCTCCTGAGGCCTTAAAGCCGGAAGAAAAAAACACAATGCCCAATCCTCCCAACACTTCAGGCTCTGAGAGTCTAGGCCTCAGGTTCACCCTGTTCCCCCGAACTCCAGACACAGGATCCCTGATCAAGGTTACGCCTAACGTTTCCCCAGACAAGGGCCTTGCTAATTTATTTCTATGAGCCCTGTACGAAGAGCGTGTTTCCCCTGAACGAATTTCAGGGCAATTCAGAAAAACCCAGCGTATTTCTAAAGGGCCTAGTTTCCTTTCCTGGGCACCAGCCTTAATCCCAGATCAGAATAGAAGAAAGGTCCACAGACCTGCGTGCAAAGCTCATTCAAGACTACAAAACAGGGTCTGGCCAGCAGAAATGAGATGTCTCGGGAGTAACAACCGCAGGTTGGGTCTTCTTCCCAGTAGCAGTAAGAGCACAGCACAAACAGAGGGTTATTGCAAACATAGATGGGGCAATCAGGCAGGGGTATTCTGTCATCAGGACGGTAAAAGGGGTAAAGAAGAGCCGGGTCCCAATAGCATGTTCCCCTTCCCTCCCTCCGAGGCGGATGTTCCCCCCCTTCAAGGTGCGAGTCAGCGGCCTGGACAAGAAGGCCAAGTACATCCTGCTGATGGACATTGTGGCTGCTGATGACTGCCGCTATAAGTTTCACAACTCACGGTGGATGGTGGCTGGCAAGGCCGACCCGGAGATGCCCAAGCGCATGTACATTCATCCGGACAGTCCGGCCACGGGGGAGCAGTGGATGGCCAAGCCTGTGGCTTTCCACAAGCTGAAGCTCACCAACAACATTTCCGACAAGCATGGCTTTGTGAGTTGGAGGAGAGTGGGAAGGTGTTGAGCACCTGGGTTTGCTCACTACAGTTGAGCGGGTAGAGGGAGGCTACAGAATTTCTAGGACCCCCTAGAGTGACCTTGTCTGGGGCACTGGGCCACTGGGGAAGAGCATGTGGACAGTTGATGGGAAGTTCCAGGCTGTTCTCAATCTCAGATCCTTCTGTCAGGGTTTTGAGAGCCCCTCAAGCCAGAGGCAGGTGCTACGGGCAATGGGTCAAGAAGCGCAGGCCCTGTGGGACGGGATATGCTGAGCTTGGAGAATACCAAGACTTACTCCTGTAGCTAACCCTCACCTAAGGCTAGAGAATCCAGAAATTAAGCCCGCTCTCTTCAGGCCATTTTGGAGACCATTCCCTCCAGCAAGGCAGATGAGACAGTCTGAGGAACTCTTCATTTCTGCTTAATCCCAGTCAATGGTGGGGGTTCACTGGGCAAGGGGGGTGCTATTGCACTGTAGGCAGTCCATGAGCCTCTCCCCCCCCACACTTCTCTTTCCTTAGTATTTCAGGAGTTTGCCAAGGTCAGGGAATGTGAAGTCAAAGCACGGAGTTGGGTTTTGTTTGTTTCTGTTTTGTTTCATTTCTATTTTCGACTGAGGGGTGTAATAGAGAGAGAAAATAACTTTGGAAAGAAAAGCAAAAGAAAAGTAGAAAAAGAAGTGCAGGTGAAAAAAATGAGAGAGAGAGAGAGAGAGAGAGAGAGAGAGAGAGAGAGAGAGAGGATGAAAGCTGTCAGTCCCCAGTAATAGAAAGGTTTAGGACAGGGGCAGGGAGCCGCTAGCTGAACCTCGCGCTCTTCCCAGACCATCCTGAACTCCATGCACAAGTACCAGCCGCGCTTCCACATCGTCCGAGCCAATGACATCTTGAAGCTCCCCTACAGCACCTTCCGCACCTACGTCTTCCCAGAGACTGACTTCATCGCTGTCACTGCCTACCAGAATGACAAGGTGTGCTGGGCGGGAAGTGAACTTGGCCCCTACATCCATCTACATCCCCAAACATGTACGGGCTCCAAACCTCCATTCAAACACACCCAATAGCAGGGGCATCTCAAAGAGCTTGAAGAACCCGCCACCCACTCAGATTTGCAAGAGCAGCACCCACATAAATCCCCTGGGCTCCCTCTCATACCCACACAGACACACATACTCCCCTGAGGCACTCAAACAGCTGGGCCCTCGCTGGAGTGGAGATGTTTACTTAGCAATTAGTAAAGACTCAGGCTCCCGCTGACATTTTTACATTTTATTCGTTCATTTCTTGGCTCCTGACTGGGAATCTAAATGAAAAGAGGGCGCCTGGGGCAATCTGCCCAAGTTCTACAGATGCTAGGAATGCAGGGTCCAATTTTGACTCTCCGAGAGAGGCAAAGAGTGGGACAGGTGGCACAGCTCTGGTGAGCCCCTTGAAGCCACTCGTCTGGGTCTATCCAGGCCCCAGGCCCTGTGGGAAAAACTAAGACAATTCTCCTTCAGGTGAAAAGGCTTTCTCCACTTGTCCATGCCTTCATAATCATAGTGGATTAAATGAGAGGGTCCCAGTGTCTTTGCTTGTGTCTTTGTAAACCAGGGGTCTTGCCTAGTCTCTAGACCATATATGGAAGCTAGTGAACTCGTTAGATTCTATGGGCACTTGTTTATTTATTTTTATCTTTTGTAAACTTGCCCTTCTGGGCCTGTGAGTGCAGTGATTTGCCTTTGCCTGGACCTGCGGGCTTGGGTGTGCGGGCGCTGTGTTCAGGTACCGAATAGTTTAACAGGAGCCTGTTTGTTTGCTTGGGCCTGTGTGTGCGTGTTGAGGGATTATTTTTGAGTAAGAGAGAGACCCTGTCACTTTCCTAGATGCTTGCCTGCTGGCCTCACCTCCCGGCTTCCTATCCCTGGTGGGTGGCACGACCCCACCCCCTACCTCCGGCTCTCTATTCCGTGGCCCGTAGTCGCTGACCTCAGGGTGCCCCCGGCCAGGCTAGAAGAGCCAGGTCTTGACTTTGTGCCGCTTCCTCGGTCCCTCAGATTACACAACTGAAGATCGACAACAACCCGTTTGCCAAGGGCTTCCGGGACACCGGGAACGGCCGTCGAGAGAAAAGGTGAGGGATCAGAGGGTGGCCTGTGACGCGCCGGCCACAGGAAGCCATGAGGGGTGCGTTGGCGGCTGACATCTCCCTCTGCTCTCTCCCAGGAAGCAGCTAACGCTGCCGACTCTCCGCTTGTATGAGGAACACTGCAAGCCGGAGCGTGATGGCGCGGAGTCCGATGCCTCGTCCTGCGACCCTCCGCCTGCGCGTGAACCACCGCCCTCCCCCAGCGCAGCGCCCAGTCCCCTGCGTCTGCACCGGACTCGAGGTAAGCGACTCGTTTGGTCCGAGTCTGGAAAGTAGGAGTTGGAAGTGTCCCCTTAGGGTGCCCCTTAAAGTAGACCTTTTTGTTCAGCGCTCGGCTAATCTTAAAGACCTGGATAAAAGTGACCGGGATGTGGCTAGAATTTCCAGTTTGGTACTCCCATTTAAGGACTGTCCCTGGCAGCCAGGACATTTGGTAGCCTTTGGAGTTGGATCCCCCGTGGGATGTGTGGTTAGAAATGAGGTTTTCTTCTTAGGGCTGGTTTTCTTTCAGTGTAAGAATGGGTCTTGGATTTATGTGAGCTGCAGCTAGCTGCCCATAGAAGCTCTCCCAACTTGACCTTCCCAACAGCTGGTCTGTCTAAAGTGTCGACGACCCGGCCCAGGTTCCCGCGTCCGTCTCCGCCTGCTCCCTGTAACCCGTGCTCCCTCTCTCCCCGCAGTCGAAGAGAAGCCATGCTCAGCCGACAGCGACGCTGAGCTGGAGCGACCAGGCGAGGAGCGCGCAGCAGCGCCCCTGGGCCGCAGCCCTACGCGGGACGCCAGCCCCGCTGCTCGCTTGACCGAACCCGAACGCGCCCGGGAGCGGCGCAGCCCCGAGAGAGGCAGCAAGGAAACAACGGAGGGCAGTGGGGACGGCCCGTTTGGCCTGCGGAGCCTGGAGAAGGAACGCGCCGAGGCCCGGAGAAAGGACGAGGGGCGAAAGGACGCGGGCGAGGGCAAGGAGCCTAGCCTGGCGCCGTTGGTGGTGCAGACAGACAGTGCGTCCCCACTGGGTGCGGGCCACCTGCCCGGCCTGGCTTTCTCCAGCCACCTGCACGGGCAGCAGTTCTTTGGGCCGCTGGGAGCTGGCCAGCCTCTTTTCCTGCACCCAGGACAATTCGCTATGGGCCCCGGAGCCTTCTCCGCCATGGGCATGGGTCATCTGCTAGCCTCGGTGGCAGGAGGCGGTGGCAATAGCGGAGGCGCGGGACCCGGAACCGCGGCAGGGCTGGACGCAGGCGGGCTGGGTCCCGCAGCCAGCGCAGCAAGCACCGCGGCGCCCTTCCCGTTCCACCTCTCCCAGCACATGCTGGCATCTCAGGTAAGGCCTGTGATCTGCCGGCAGCAGAAGGAGGGAGGCCAGCTTGGTGGTGACTGAGACCGGCAGAGAGCTTGAGAGATACTGTAGGCACTCATCCTCCGAGAGACCTAATCCGGTCTACAGGAAAGCCTTCTAGGTCCTGAGAGGTTAAAACCGAACGCTTGCTTATGATCTAACCCGGACATTACTTCTGAACCCTGTGTGACCTTAGGAAAGTCCCTGGTCCTCTCTGGGCCTGTTTCCTTCTCTAACCCCAGCAAAGGGTGAGAGAACACCCCACAACACTTTTCTGACTGACCAGTTAAGATTGCTCTTGGGTTTTATGGGGTTCGCTTTTCTGGCCCTAGGAAACTTTTGAGAAGGGAATCCTTGACCTCATGACTGGCTCTAAAAGGCTCTGTAGACTGGACGAACGAAGGAGGGAATTTTGCATTATTTTCTGGACAGTGACTACCAAAGTGACTCACATCACAGGTATCCCTGGCCCCTTTGAGGTCCTCTAGGAAGCTGTCTGCCCTGACAAGTAACTGGCTTGGTCTTTGCCCTATTCTGAGTCCCCCAACTCTTCAGCCACATCCAGAGAAGGGGGCTTAGTTCCCCCACCGCCTCCTACTGAAATTCTGAGTTCCCAGGGGAGAGTTGACGAAAATGTGGCCAGCGGCACAATAAGGAGATCGGATGTAGAGCGGCCTCTTTCCTTACTCGGGTGGAATATTCCCTGTGGAAAGATTTGGAATCCCTTCATTCAGTTTCTTCCCTCTGAGGTTTCTGGCAAATTGAACCCTTGAGATCTTATCTCCGGGGAAGGAAAATAGGAGTTTAGATTTTTGAAAATGTGGCTTTTGGTTCAGAAGCGAGTATGTGTAAAGTCGGGGGTGGGGCTCTGAAAAGAGTTTTGAACAGAGCTTATCATTACCAGGGCACCCGAACCACCGTGACTCAGTTGATCTGTACCCCCTGGCTTTCTGTGGATGTGAACATCCCCTCCCCAGACAAACTCTGGTGATTGTGGGAATTAGGGAAAGTCAGGGTTTCTGGACACAGCCTGGTCAGGAGGTGCAAATCCAAGGAGGGCATACTCCTGAGCTATGAGAAATCAGTTGATACATTGGGGATAAGCCCGTAGCTGTGTGTCAGGTGAAACCAAATCTTGGGAAATTCAAAGCTTCCTCGCCTCCTCCCAACCCACAATGCCAGGTCTGAAGTGTACAGTGGGGACTTGCTCTTGCATTCCTCCAGGCTAAACTGCGTCTTGGTTTCTTCCTGTTTGAACCAGGACTGGAGCTTTCTCCGACTCTAGTACTGTCAGCCCCCAATCACCTGCTCCATGGGCACACACTCTGGGGCAGAAGCCATTATCTCAAAGGTCAGATAATCTCAAATCGGGAGCCTCAGGAGCTGAGTGCCCTGGTTGTCCAGAGCTTCCTGGCTGCTGGGCCCTCCACCAGCAAAGACTTTGCATTCTGTCCTCAGCTGCCACAGAAGTGCCGCCAGTTCTTTGTCAAACATTCAGGCCAGTTTATAAACTGATTAGCCCTTGCATACAGATCCTGGCTGAGGCAGGAGACCCCTGGGCAGGCAAGAGATGTGAGCATCCTGCTTCCCAAGCCTGTGTTCCTGCAGCAACTTGGACCGTGCAGACAGAAGCCATGGAGGAACCATTGTGCTAGATGAGCCGGACCTTATATGACAGCATCAGCTGCCTACTAGCCACCTGACCTCATGTCTTTCCTATGTCTTCCCCTCTCGGCCTTTGCCCATACTAGTTCAGCCAGCCCATGCTTATTCTCTTACCCCTACCATACCAGCCAGCTCAGACAGAGCAGGGCAACTCCAAGCCTTTGCATCTCACCCTAGGCGATGGACACGCTGGGTTTGGCCCTGGCACACGGGCTCATCTCTACCTGTGAGCCCGTGGTTTTATAGTTATTTGACTTCTGGTTCGAGTAGGGCAAGGTATATCAAATGTAGATTTAGGGCTACCACCCTTCCGACAGATCTCTAACCCTTGTTTCCTTCTGTTTCTTCCAGGGAATCCCAATGCCCACTTTCGGAGGCCTCTTCCCCTACCCCTACACTTACATGGCAGCAGCGGCCGCCGCCGCCTCGGCTTTACCCGCCACCAGCGCTGCAGCTGCTGCCGCGGCCGCCGCTGGTTCCCTATCACGCAGCCCATTCCTGGGCAGTGCCCGGCCTCGCCTGCGCTTCAGCCCTTACCAGATCCCGGTCACCATTCCACCTAGCACTAGTCTCCTTACCACCGGGCTGGCTGCGGAGGGCTCCAAGGCTGCAGGCGGAAGTAGCCGTGAGCCTAGCCCACTGCCCGAGCTGGCTCTCCGAAAAGTGGGGGGCCCATCCCGTGGGGCCCTATCGCCCAGCGGCTCAGCCAAAGAGGCGGCCAGTGAACTGCAGAGCATCCAGAGACTGGTGAGTGGGTTGGAGAGCCAGCGAGCCCTCTCCCCGGGCCGGGAGTCGCCCAAGTGAGGGGGTTCCTTGGCTACTGCGCTCCCACACGGGCCTCCCAGGCCGGGCTGCCTGCCTCGGCTGCCTGGGACGTGTACGGCACAGAATGGGTATTTATTTAAATAAAGAAGCAAAATCAGGCTTCAGCAGTCAGAATAGAGCCTCGTGTGGCAGGTCGGGGATCTGGGCCGCTTCCCTGGGACCTCAAGGAGGAATCAGTCTACCTGCAACACGGTCGCACTTGGAGCCACTGGATTTGATTCAGATCTGCTCGAGAGTCAACTACGGGGGGTACCTCCTTCTTTCAACATATGGGGGTGGAGATGGTCACCTTTAGAGTCCAACGTCCCTTCAGAAGCCAGAATGTGCATAGGGCAGAGGTGTTCGCTTTAGACAGTATCCCACTGTCCCTGGCCTTGGGCCAGGACGTCGTGAGAAACTGGGGTGGAGGATGCTGGAGCCAGAGAAGCCTGAAGTCAGTGTAGACTTGAGCTAGGAGTCCTGTCCGTTTGGTCTTCCCACTCCACCTAACCAGAGACAGGCGCCACTCCTACTTCTACTCCTGGGTCAGCGGAGGAAGTTGCACTTCGGCTTTGAGTCCCCAGGGGGCAAAAGATATTTATGAAATAAATGGTAATTTGTGTAAATAAGCTTTAAGGTTCACAGAAGATGCAAATTCGTATTAATTTATTCAAAGGTGTACATTACTGTGTACATATATTTAGAGATTAACTCATAGTATTTAATTTTTTTTTTCATTTTACATGAGCATCTATATTGTACAGGGCCCCAGGATCCTTGGCTGTTGGGGAAGGGGGAGGCACCGAACCCCAGGGAAGGCCCATCCCACGGGCCTCTCAGCCTCTGCGCCCCGGCTTTGCCCGCCAGGCCCACGGGCCCCCACCTCAGGTTTTCACTTTTTGCTCCAGAAAGAGAATGAAGCGAGTAAATAATAAAACGCTACGATGCGAAGTGAACCGCGCTGTGCGCTCTGTGGGCAGAGCGGGGCTGGGGCTCTGTGGGCGCAGAAGAAGGGACTAAGGCGGGTAAAAAAAAAAAAAAAAAAGGCTGTGTGTCCCTATCTGCCGGGCAGCTGCACCTCGGCCACGGTGGCGGCACGACTGGGAAGGCTTGCAGGCCTGCGAGGCTTCGAGGCGCCGGTGCCGGGCACAGGCTGGGCCTGGAGGCGCCGCTCAGCCTCTCAGTCCCCCGCGACCCAGGCCCGCAGCCTGGGCTCCCTCTGCTGGCCACTAACTGTGTGTCCGCAGCTCCTGCTGCTCCTGCAACCTGGTCGCTAGAGCCAAGCCAAGCGCAGAAGAGCGGCCTGGTCTCTGACTTCTAGGACACTGTGAAAAATTCATCATCACCTATTTTCAACGTTTTCTGGGTGCATGGTCTGGGAAGTGGGTGCTTCCCTTTTCTGGGTGCATGGTCTGGGAAGTGTGTGCTTCCCTTTTCTCTTTCTCCTTTCTAGTGTGTGTGTTGGGGTGACTGTGTTCCTTTAATACCACGGCCCCCAGAATTCCGTCCCATCACTCAGCCTTCCGGAATTTTTCTGTGTTTGGGCTGCTGGATAGAGTGCAAAATCTGCCCTAAAAATTCCTCCTTAGACCTCGACTAACTCCAGGGATGTGAGTATGATGGTCAACAAGCTGGCCCCCTCCCTGCCTCGGGCTGGTTGGTGACTTTCAGGGGGTCGCATTGTATCTCACCAGTTCCACTGGGCTAGTACTTCCCAAGACCCACTCATCAACCACAGCTACTCCCATCCATTTCCCTCTAGAGGGCCGCAGCCTTCCCTTCTCAATATCACCAAACTGGCATGTGCCTTCAGTCCTTAACCGACGTGGTCGGGGTGACTCGCAAGCAGTTACTGCTTCAATATGCCCCTGGGTTTGTGGTCGTTGAACACCCCCACCTTCCTTCCTTTAAATCCAGGGGGACTGACCAAGGAGATTGGCTCTTTAGGCGCTGTGCACCCCTGGGGCTTGTATGGCCTCCAACTAGCCCAGGGACATCAGGGACAGGGGTTTGACAGGGAGGGTAGAAATGCAGGTGGAACTGAAAATTCCGGGGCATCAGATGATCAGGACTCCTTCCTGGGATGACACACTTATCTAACTTCCTGGGAGAAGGCTGCCCCAAACTACGCTGAATTCCATGGGCTGAGGGAAAGAGAGCTGGGCGGGGTTTGGGTTGAGAGGTAGAGGATCATCCCAGCCCTAGGTGGGTATGGCTTCCCTGTCTCTAATCTACTTGGACTGACCCGGCAATGTGGTCCACGAACCAAGCAGGAACAGAAACGCTTCCTCCCCTAGTTCAAGTAGCATCTCTCCTTAGCTCTGCCTTTATTCGAGGTCTCTCTGGGCTGAAACGTCCGGAAAATTCACAGAGCAAGGCCTGCACTGGCTTCTTGCGGCCTCTCACTTTTAACCCGGAAAGAAGCCTGGGAGTTAGCTGTGGGTCCCAGCCTGCGGACACCAGGGGGCACCACCTGAGGTGGTGGGCGTGATCGCAGCAGAACAGCCACCCGAGAGGGTCTGTCTAGGAAGGCCCGCTGCAGCAGCCCGGCCGCTGTTGTATTCTGGCGGTTGCTGTAGTAGTTCGGGTTGGGCACTACTTCAGATCCTGGAGCGCAGTTTGGAGAGTCCTCTGGCCCCCTTGCTTTCACCCTTACACGCCCCCCTCCCGGAGTTGCCCACCCAGTGCTCCCTGGGACCCAGTTGCTTCAAGGCCAAGTGCAGCATGGAGATCCTGCAGCCTACGAGCTGGGCCTTGTCCTAGACAAAGGCCAGGCTTCTCCCAGGCCCAATTAAGCTACCAGCCTTCCCAGCCTTCCCAGCCTTCCAGCCTTCCAGCCTTCATTGTCTCTGGGGTCGCCAATTAGCTCAGGCGCCCGTGTACCCGCTGCTCCGGTACCCCACGGCCTTCTTAACCCTTCAGGACCGGCTACCAGAGGCCTTGGACGGCAAACCTGTCTGCAGAGGGGCGTGTGTGAGTGAAACGGGTCGAGGGGCCGTTGAGGCCTATTGGTGGGTGACCTACCGTGTCGCCTAGACTCTCTATGGGGAGTGTGGGGTCTGGCAGAATTGTGTGCTGGTTTAGGATTGACTGTGATTCACGGGAGAACTGGGAGATTCAGAATTCGGGGGCTCGATGAGACCCGTAGCGGCTCAACTGCGTGGATCCCGAGACCTAGGACACGGCATTTCCCTCGCGGTTAATCCGAGGCTTCTGGACGGGGTCTGAGCCTCGGTGAAAGGCCCTGCCCTCCGGGGGGCGTGGAACTGGGCTCCACCTTCCCAAGCGGCCACCGGACTCTCGGGCTGGGGGAGGAGCGCGCCGCGCTGGGTTCTCCCGGACACTCGCCCTCGACTGCCGGGGCTCAGATCCTGCCCTGCTCCCTGCTTCTAGAGGAGGAGGTGATTACCGAGGGACAGACCGGTCTGGGAGAGATCGGAGTTGCAACTCTGAGCTCACCTTCTTTCTAGTTAGTGAACGACCCTAATCCAATCTTGCTTCCTCTTTCCGTATCACCTCCGCCTCTCCGCCCTTGACCCCGAAGTTTGGAGCACTATCCCTGTAGACAGGGTCCAGCCAACGGTCCAGAGTCCCGGGCTCTAAGGACTCGGCGGCTGCGGGGAGGACGACCCCGAGCATTGGAGGAGGCCAGACGCTCCAAGTGGTCTCTGGGCTTTGTGTCACGTCTGCCAGAGCGCAGGCAGGTGGCCCCGCGGGGAAAGCGTTGGTGTCCGGAGTACTGTTTGCCTCGCGGAGTTTCTTTTTGGGCCCTCTAGGGGCGAGTATCTGTCCATCGAGTTTGTTGGTGCATAGAACCCCCAACTCACTTCCTTTTGAGGCTGCTCGGGACGCGGATGCCTGTCCAGTTTCCAGGAGGCAGGAACTCCCAACGTACCCACGAGATGGCGCTCCAGGCCAGGGGCCGATCCGCAGGCATTGGCACTCTGCCAGAACCTGAGATGCTCCTGGGTCAGGGAAATGGGCAGTGAGACAGAACCTCGCTGTAGGTCCAAGCCCAGAAACTTGCAAGAGACTACTGAAGACGGCTGTGGCTATCAACTAGAGAGCTCAAAGCGTGGTGTGGGGGATTTCTCTTTGGAACTGTCCTGCAGCGCCTCCTCCCAGTCCTGAGAGGCCGGACTGGGAAACAACCTGTGTCCTTCGATGTGCCTGCCTGGGCTGGGGGCCTCCGGATCTCCCTTAGGACAGGGAAGGAGCTTGCCTCTGGCCTTCCTGGTCTCTCTGAAGCACAGTCAGGGCTGGCATCGGTGAGCACTAGAAGACGCGCCTCTGACGTATTAGAGTGTGGGGCTCCACTGAACCGTGCAAGGTTGGGTTCAAGGTCACACGAGGAGACTTTGGGGCATACACCTGGGAACAGTGTACTTGAGAACCAAGGGTCGTGTTTTACAAGACTACCAAAGGCCCAGGAGAGACTTTGGATCTTCAGTTTTTCCAGCTGGAGAAGGTGCCGAATAAGAGAGGCACAGGGAAGCTGGGTCATGGTGACCCAGACCTTTAATCCCAGCACTCCGGAGACAGGGGTGGGTGGGTGAATCTCTGTGAGTTCAAGGCCAGCCTGGTCTACAGAATGACACCACCACTACAAAAAAAAAAAAAAAAAGCCTGTCTCCAAAAATTAACAACAAACAGTGTTTCAAGAAGGGTGCTGGGGTGAACAACCAGAGGTTCAGGGTCAGGTTTGAGTTGGAGACTCAACATGGGGGGGGGCAGGTAGCTAAGAAATGGCACATTGAGAGTGAGGGTGATTCTTGGATGCTAAGCACCGAAGATCCCAGCAGCTCTTGCCTTTTAAGAGCACACAGCTGGAAACCTGTCCAGTTACCACCAGTCTTTCACCACGTCCACTGCCAGCAACTTGTCACGTGACCCTGGTCAGGCTCAGCATCTTCCCCATCAGGGGAAGAGAGGCTCAAACCTTCGGGAGTGTAATAGCCACCAGGGACGTCTATAGCAGAACAGGGGCTCCGCAGGAAAACGGAACAGGAGATAATAAATTCAAGGTCAAGCTTCGCCTCTAGCTGTGGGTCTTTGGACACCAGGACTCTCTTTTCTGGGCTTTCAGAATCCTCGCTGGCAAAGTAAATGGTGTGGACTAAAACCAAAGTGATATGTGAACAGCAAGAAGTTGGGGTGTTCCCCTCCCCAACTACAACTGCCCCCGACGAGCACATAATCCTTGAGGAACCTGGGCTGGAAGGGGGGGGGGGAGAGAGAGAGAG
>NC_022014.1:62013327-62029290 GCF_000317375.1 Microtus ochrogaster
AGAGAGAGAGAGAGAGAGAGAGAGAGAGAGAGAGAGAGAGAGAGAGTCACAGACCTTGGGGACTTTGGCTGTTGCTAAGATTCTTGGGGTGGGGGCAGGATTGGTGGCCTGGATGAATTCCCAATTAGGAAACTGCATTCCAGGTTCAGAAACCCTCAGGGAACCAGCTGGCTCCAGCTGCCTCCAGTCCCTGTGGGATGTGGCTGTCACCGGTCAGCCTTCCCACCAAGCTGAGTTTGGAGAGGGCAGATCCTGTGGCTTCCGAGGAGGTGGCTGTGGCCTCCAGCCCCAGGGTTTGCTGACAGACTGTGTGTAGCTTCTCCCTAAAGAGAGAAAGGCGATACCAGTGGAAGGCTTTCTGGGGTCCCCCAATTAAAGGGTATTCCCCAAGATCTGGTCTACTTAAATGAATTCATTCCTTCCCTCTTGGTATTCAGACTACTTGCCCAAGAGGGCTCTTGCTGAAGGTCAGTCCAGGGGCAGTAGAGTGATCATGACCCATACAGGATGACACGGGGGGGGGGGGTGCAGGGAAATGAAGGACTTCAGGATGGCCAGGCCCGTAAATAAAGGACCGGGCTCTTTCCCAATCCCTTGGGTAGGGCCCTTGGCAATGGCAGTAATGAGGTGATGACGGGTACGAGTCAGCCTCGCTGCTGGGAAAGGACAAAAGGGCCTGGCGCGTGACCTTTGCTGCCGGATGCTGAGCCCTGATGTCCTGGCCAGAAGCTGTGTCTGTGGGAGAAGCAGCCTGAGTTGGAGCCCAGACTCAGTAGACCAAGATGGCTGTTGGCATCACATTGGGCTAGCAGGGGAGCTTAGGCATGGCCCACCTTCTCTCTTCTTTTTATTTCTGGAAGAGAACAGGATGTCCTCTGGCTCCATGGCAACTGCTTCTCAGCTTGATGGAAGGAGCTGGGGACCACCCACCCACTGCATGTCAAACATGGTTCTTCTTATTCTCAGGAATGGGAACTTCCGTTTCAGAGAGAAAAATCAAGGCTTATACCTGTCCAAGGCCAAGGGAGTTAAACAAATCATGGAGTCTTCCCCATCCAGTGCGCTTTCCCAGAGCCCCAAGGGTTCCTGCTCTGTGCTCTCTGGGCGTGGGATGTTATAGGAATAATTTTTATTAGTTCTGGAGTAGATGCTTAGACCCTTAGTTCTCTTTGCCACACCCAGCCTGGGCTACTCCCTTCTCAGATCAGTTATCTCTGCTTCTAGCCTTTCCCGCTTTGCCCATAAGGTTTCTGGTCTCGGCGTTAATATCCTGCGCAATAGAAACCTGCACGAGTCATCCCCTCCCCCCATCTCCACAGTCACCTATGCTTACGGGAACATGGAGACTACATGCACTTCATAACCAAACATAGACATTTGTAGGTGACCCCACACTTGACTGACCACATGCAAACAGTCCTGTAATTACAGAGGTTCATCTATATACAGATACACTCAGGCATAGGGGAAGCTGAGGCAGGAAGATCAAGTTTGAGGTTAGAGGCCAGGCGGTAGTGGCACATGCCTTTAATCCCAGCACTTGGGAGGCAGAGGCAGGTGGATCTCTGTGAGTTTGGGGTCAGCTTGGTCTACAGAGTGAGTTCCAGGACAGCCAGGGCTATACAGAGAAACCCTGCCTCGAAAAAAAACAAAAACAAAAACAAAAAAGAATTTGAGGTTAGTTGGGTGTAATCATGCCTGTAATCCTGGCATTTAGGAGGCTGAGACAGGAGTATTGCCTGGACTACACAGAGGGAGTCCTGTCTCAAACAAACAAGCTCTCTCTCCAAACCAAAAAAAAAAAAAAAAAAAAAAGAAAGAAAGAAAAAGAAAGGGGGGGGCAGAAAAAGAAAAGAAAAGACCCTGAGCCAGCCTGTACAATATAGTGAGATCCTGTCTTAAAGACAATCAGGTGGCTCTCCCCTGCCCCTGCTTTCTGGCATCAGATCGAATGCACTGCCGTGTCTCTTCTGGGGAAAGAAAGGATTTCATCAAACCTCTGTGTCCTAAAATCTCATTGGCTTCCCTAAGGGGCAGCTGGTGTCTCATTTGCTCATTGCTGGGACCCCAGACCTAAAACTGCTCAAACAAACAAGAAGGGTCCCGAAAGCATCTGAAGAAGAAATGGATGAGTAAATGAAGCAATGAATGAATTTCACCCTGGAAGCAGGGCCCGCAGGAGAATCACTCCTGGACAGTCCCGCTTCAGCCCTACCTAGACCAAAGACCTTCCTCCAAGACCGCTGGGAGTCTGTGGTTGAAAGCTCCCAAGGGCATCCAGCTTAGTCCTAGTTAGACAAGGCTTCCTCAGAACCAAGGCCCAGGTTGGGTGTCAGAAGTGTGTGTGTGTGTGTGTGTGTGTGTGTGTGTGTGTGTGTTCCCTCTGCTGTAGAAGGTTCCAGGCTAGCTTCATACAGGTACCGCTAGCCTTTCAACTCTGCTCTATAGCGCAATTGTCTGCTCTACAGATAATCCTCTGTGTGCCCTGGAGGTTAGGTACTCTCTGGGTTCGGGAGGAAAAAGCTTGCTCCGCCCACTCCAGGGCATACCTGCAACCACTGTGGAGCATGTCCTAGCATGGCTGCTGGGGAGTGTTCCCTGGGTATCCTGATAATAAGGTGGCAATCCTGCAAACCTCCTAAAGTTTGCAGAACTCCTAGGGTGACCCAGGCTCTTTAGCTTGGCCATAGGGCGTGTGGGTCCTGCCTACTCCTGTACCCTATTCTAGGCCCTGCTCTAGGCCACTCTTGGGGACCTTCTGCAATATGCCATGCTGCCCTCCTTCAAAACTGGGCCCACCGGTTCCTACAGGATTCTTCTGGTCTTTGTTCTCAGTTGGACACCTAGCATAGGGTTTTGTAGTTAGCAATCGATGACTGTGCCATTGTGCCCTCCCCAGTTGCTTCAGCAGAGATCACAGTACCTAACTTTTGGAGGGTTAGGCCATACTGTGTGTAACTGCCTGGCAGAAGCTGTCAGGGGTGCACTGCGCCTGAAAGGCAGCCTGAGGCACGTAATCTAAAAGTGTATAAATTCCCTCCCCCTCCCCAAAGGAGGGCTATGAATGTTAGTGCGTGTGCACTGCTGGTCGGACCCTTCCCCGCTCCCCCTCCGGAACTCAGGCTCACAGGGAGGAGTTCATTTCTGGAAGGTGAGACGATCTGATTGGATCAGTAGCTACAGATGTTTAAAAAAGCGATGGCTCTCTATGACCACTAGGTGGGGATCTAGTGTCGTCCAGACAACTTGTGGCTGCCTCTCCAGCTACAGGCTCGCTAAAAACTCGTTTCCTTGCCGATCTGGCTGCCATCTCTCTGGAGGGGTTCTGGCCCTCTCTTGGTGCCTCCGCTCCAACTCTGTTCAGCACCGCTGCCAGTCTCAAACACTGCAGGATGTGACTGAGAGCACGGATCTCGTGCAGCCAGCGAGGCTCCAACTTAAATCCCAGCTACATGTCTGGATCTATGGTTTAACCACCACCACCACCACCTCCTCCTCTTGAGACAGGGTCTCACTATGTAGTTCTGACTGTCCTGGAACTCACTATGTCGATCAGACTGACCTCAAACTCAAAGATCTCTTCCTGCCTCTGTCTCCCAAGTGCGGGGATTAAGTCCATGCTCTGTTTGAGGTTTGTGGTTTAACGGTCTTGAGCCTCAAGTTTCCCTCTGGGAATAGACTGGATCGTCTTAGTTTGAAGAGGACAAAGGGAGATACCTCCGCTAAGGTACAGAGACTGCGAAGCAGCCATCTTGTTTCGTCACAAGCAGCCCTATCTTTCCTTCACCATGGACCAGACAGACGGTGGGTGAGATCTCTGCACTCGATATGCTCTGCACAGTGTCCTGTGGTGTGTCCCAGTCCTCCACCGTCACCTGGCTGGCCTGTGTCCTTACCTGTCCTCTGCCCTGAGCTCCCCAGAGACTCTTTTTGGAGCCCCCTTACCCTTTCCTTCACTGGGAACACCGACCTGTTCAGCACTTCCGTTCTTTAGATCTTGCTGGGAAAGCGGTTGGTCAGCTTCATTGATTCATCATCCTCTTTCCAGGTACCAGGCTTCTGGCTTCCGTCAGTGCTGTGGAGGTCACACTCTGGTCTGGGTTCCTGACAACATTCCAAAACCTCAAAAGACTCTCCTACCGCCAGGGTAAGCGTTCTCAGCCTCTCTCTCCTACCCCCCTCCAGAGCTGGGGTTTCTCCTTCATGTCAGGTGTCCTTGATTCCTATTCAGGCTCACTCACGTCTAAGCGGAAGGATTCCTGTACCTGCCTCACCCAGAGGGAGCCCTTCCTCATGGTTCTCTATCCCCTTGGTGAGCAGAGGTTGCCATGTATGACCTTGCCACATGCCTTGAGCTCGGCTGCACCAAGGGCGCCAGGCACACTGCCAGGCACACTTCCTCTCGCTGAGGCTCTGTTTTCTCAGGGGTTCTTCTTGCTTGTAAAAAGATTGTCATTTTGTTTCTGATGTGTATGGGCATGATCTTCCTGGGTTAGTTTGTGTGTGCCACAGACATGCAGGAGCCTGAGGAGGCCAGAAGAGGGCATGGGGTCCCCTGGGCCTGGAGTTATAGGTGGTTGGGAGTCACGAGTCTGAGAGGAGAGAGAGAGAGAGAGAGAGAGAGAGAGAGAGCGCTGAGGAAATGGCTCAGTGAGTAAAGTACTTGCTTCCCATGTGGAAGGGACTGAGTTCTGATCCCCTGAACCCATTCAAAAATAATTTTTTTTTGAGACAGGGTTTCTCTGTGTAACAGCCCTGGCTGTCCTGGAACTCCCTTTGTAGACCAGGCTGACCTCGAACTCAGAGATCCACCTGCCTCTGCCTCCCAATCCTGGGACATCCACTTATTTTCTTTACATTTATTTATGTATACCTGTGCCTGTGTATGTGCCACAACACACATGTGCAGGTCATAGGACAACTTTTGGAAATCACTTCTCTCCTTTGGCCATGTGGGTCTCTGGGATAGAATCCAGGTCTTCGGTGCTTTAGCATCTTGCTAGCTCCAAAAGTCACCCTTCTAAAGTGCACACTTCAGTGAGGTTGATTTGGGGGTGCTGTTTTGGTTTTGGAAGGAGTAACAGTGTCTCACTATGTTGCTCAGGGTAGCCTCAAACTCCTGTGCTCAGGCGCTTCTCCTGCCTCAGCCTCCTGAGCAGCTGGGCTACAGGTGTATGACCGAGCAGCTGGACTTTTCATTGGTTTTGACAAGTACTTTACTACTGAGCTATACCCCGTCCTTAAAGATTTTAATTAATCTTTTTTTTTTTTTTTTTTTGGGTTTTCGAGACAGGGTTTCTCTGTAGCTTTGGAGCCTGTCCTGGAACTAGCTCTTGTAGACCAGGCTGGCCTCGAACTCACAGAGATCCGCCTGCCTCTGCCTCCCGAGTGCTGGGATTAAAGGCGTGCACCACCACCGCCCGGCTGATTTTAATTACTCTTATTTCATGTGTATGGGTGTTCTACCTGCAAGTATGGCTGCACCCTATGTGTTTAGTACCAGTGAAGGCCAGAAAAGGGCACCGCGTTTCTGAAGCTGGAGTTGTGAGTCATGCAGGTTTCAGGAATTGAACCCGGGTCCTCTGCAAGAGCAGCCAATGCTCTTAACCACTGAACCATCTCCCTAGCCCCTGTGATTAACTGCTTGAGAAATTAGTGAACTATTTCCAAAATGGCTATACCACTTTGCCATCCACTCTGCACTTTCTGGTCATGCCTTGAGTGCTCTTCTTTGCTCCCCAATTCCTTTCTTGGAGATGTTGCCTTTGGTCATCACTTCACCTTCTTCATGGCCACCCTTCTTTCCAGTGTAGTTGTTGATATCCGTCATGCTATGCTCTCTCTACTTGCTTGTTTGTACCCCTCCCCACCACAATGCTAGCTTTATTTTGTTCATTGTTCTATTGTGGCTTATGAGACAGAGCTTGGTATACAATATGTGCTCAATAAATACTCAATGACACAATTAAAGAAACTTAGGCCGCTATGTGGGGCACATAAAGTAGGACATAGATTGGAGCACAGATAGGTGATCTGAGTTGTCATTTAGGCCCATCACAGGGTATTTTTCTACCTCTTAAATAGGCTAGAAGGGGCTAGAGATGTGGTTCATTGCTTGCCTACCGTGTGTGATGCTATGGATTTGGGCAAAGATTTTAAGGTGGCAGAGAAGAGTACAAGTGCATATCAGCTTTATCTGTTTCTGTCTAAGACTGGCTGCTTCAGACAGTTGGCAGGAGCCTGGCAGCAAGAGCCACATAACCAGAAGTGTTGCTGGCCTTTCCTATGCCATGAACAAGGACAGAATGTCCCAGCTATCCAGTAGTGCCCGTTTATAACCCTGGACACCAGTCAGGAGCACTCCAGCCACAAGGACAGAAGAAAATGGACAGCTGGTCTTACAGGCTACCTGGGAAGAGCAGCTGAGGAGGCCAATCTGCAGAGCCTAAGGCCCCAGCCATATGTGTGCTGGGCTCTGGTACTCATGCCTTCTCCTTCGTTCTTTTCTCTGTGTTGGTATCACTCTCTCTGCCCACAGATGAGCTTCTCAAGACAGGGAGTCTGGCTGTAGGCAGCTGGGGTTATGGGACTCAGCAGAGTGGCTGAGAGGGAAGGAGACAGCTCTCCCCCACCCCCAATTCCAGGGCAATGCTGCAATGGCCCTTGTTGTGGAATATTAGTTTAAAATGTGTTGCATTTGTTTATGGGCTGGAACATTTGTTTAATGATTGATGCAAAGATGGGTTGCATTCTTTTATGTTGCATTTGTTTAACTCTGTGAAGCTGTGTTTCTTTGCCTGTCTAAAGCACCTGATTGGTCTAATAAAAAGCTGAATGGCCGGTAACTAGACAGAAGAAAGGATGGGTGGGGGCTGGCAGGCCGAGAGAATAAATAGAAGGAGAAGAGGGAGGAGTAAGAAAAGGAGAAAGAGAGGAGGACACTGGGGGCCAGCCACTCAGCCAGCCACAGAGTAAGAAGTAAAAAAAGACATACAGAATAGAAAAAGATAAAAACCCAGAGGCAGGGGGGCTGGAGAGATGGCTCAGTGGTTAAGAGCATTGCCTGCTCTTCCAAAGGTCCTGAGTTCAATTCCTAGCAACCACATGGTGGCTCACAACCATCTGGAATGAGGTCTGGCGCCCTCTTCTGGCCTGCAGACATACACACAGACAGAATATTGTATACATAATAAATAAATAAATAAATATTTTTTAAAAAAACCAGAGGCAAAAGGTAGATGAGATAATTTAAGTTATGAAAAGCCAGCTAGAAGCAAGCCAAGTTAAGGCTGAGCACTCAATGTAAGAATAAGTCTCTGTGTGTAGTAAGGAGTCCGCTTGTTGATTTCCCAGCCACCCAGCAGCTCAGACCCGAAATAATCACACAGAAACCATATTATCTAAATCACTGCTTGGCCCACTAGCTCTAGCTACTTATTTGCTAACTCTTAAATCTTAATTTAACCCATTTCCATTAATCTGTGCATTACCATGAGGTCGTGGCCTACCAGCAAAGTTTCGGCACATCTATCTCTGGCAGAGACTCCATGGCTTCTCCTTGACCTTTCTTCTCCCAGCATTCCATTTAGTTTTCCCTGCCTACCTCTATTCTTTTGCCCTATCACAGGCCAAGATAGTTTCTTTATTAACCAATGGTATTCACAGCCTACAGAGGGGAATCCCGCATCATCTGTGTATTTATTTGGGAGCTGCGTGGCAAACCCCTGAAGAGTTTAAAAAAAAAACCTCTGTAGTCACATGACTGTATCCCTCCTACATACCCTCACAAGCATCCCCAGTCATCACTGCTGTCTGGGATGGTTACAAAGTCAGACTTACCATGCTTTCCAAAGGCCTCCTAAGAGCCAGATGCTCCACAGTATCACTGCCTTTAATGCAGAAAGATGTACTGGTCAGAGGTGCATGAATTCCTACCCACTGAAACCCAACTCAGAGTAACCTAAGTCAAAAATGGAAGGTATCTTTCTACATGAGTGAGAGAAACAAGAGCAGACTTCAGGCTCAGCGGGCTTAAGCCTAGACGGCGGGTCATTCACTCTAGCACATAACCATATATTTCTGTTGGCTCAGCTTTCAGGCACCGTCTCTCCATGCTAACAGAAAGAGAGAATCAAGTCAGCTTAGGTCCAGACGGCCTCTAGAGCCCACAGTTTCATGGGAAGAGGATGTCTCCTGCTCTTTGCATATAGAAGAAACCGCGTGAGGACTGCCTGGCCCCTGTGGGTTAGGCCAGGTCATCTATCCACCCTTTGGAAGAGAGGCTGGAAAACAGGGTGTGGCGGGACAGCCACCAGAGCAGGGAAGGGACAGACAGATGGCATGTGGCCGTCTTTAGCTGGCATGACTGTTCTTCTATAGGCCTGGAGAGTTGTGGAGTGGAGACCTAGGTCACTTGCTAGGGTCATGAAGTTGGAGACACACCTGGCCTTAAATGCAGCTCCTTCCAGAGCCTCACCTGGTGTGCTTTGACCTCTAGTCCTTTATTATGTTTCATTTTAAGGTGATATTTAAATTTGTGTAAATTTAAACTATTATCCTTTAAGGAGAGAAGGGCTTGTTTGGACTGCTGCTTTAAGAAGGAACAGCCACCCACGGTGAGGGAGGCACGGCAGGGAGCCGGGAGGTACAGGCCCCCATGAATGTCTGTGTGAGGGTATAGAATCCCTGGAACTGGAGTTACAGACAGTTGTGAACTGCCATGTGGGTGCTGGGAATTGAACCTGGGTCCTTTGGAAGAGCAGTCAGTGCTCTTAACCACTGAACCATCCCTCCAGCCCTGAAGTGATGGTTCTGTAGCCAAATGGCTGATGGAATTCTCAGAAGTTGGATGGGATGGAAGGATTCTCTCCTCAGTCTTCAGAGGCGTGTGGCTCTGCTGGATCCCCCTCCACAGCTTCAGAACTGTGAGTTGATGCCTGCTCTGTGGCCCTGTCCTGTTTGGATGGTTTGCTCTGGATGCCCGAGGAGAGAAGCGCACCTGTCTTTGTGTCTGAGGGAAGGCAGGCCAGCCTCAGTTTCCAGTCACAGCCCTGCCCGAAGGCCCACATAGCTGCCTTCCCCACAATGGGACTGCCCGTCCTCAGAGACACTCACCATGGCCTTAGAGAGAGGGAAATGACAAATTAGGTGAAAGTCTCTCCTTTGGAGTCACTTAACCCTTTCCCTCACACACCTGTATGCAGAATGTGGCACTGGTGGGGTGTAAGAAGACATCTGACTCCCTGGTGGTGTCCCTGGCCAGGCAGGCTCCACCACAGAGGGCAACTCTTCGACCAGGTTCATCACATAGCCACTCATGACGAGAGCTGGCTTTGCTCCAGCTTTCTTAGCCTGGACTTGCAAGGCTCACACACAGTAGCCAGAATGAATGTTTATTGACTTAATGGATGATGGAAGGTTGTTTCGTTTTTCCTGATGTGCCAGTCCTGGCCCTCTCTACCTTAGGTCTAGAAAATTCTGTGAGAAAAGAAAATATAGGTCCAGGCAAAGACTTGGACACAGATGTTTACAGAAGGCCCTCCACAGGGGGATGAACAAATTATCCGGTCTACGGGCACAGTGGAACACTACGCATCAGCAAGGACTGGCAGCAGGAATGAAAACTGAAGCCTTGCAGGGTTGAACAGGAGCCAGACACAAAGGGATATGCACCACGTGGGACCATTTCCCTGGAGTTATCCAGCATGCAAATTAGACTCCAATGACAGGAAGATCGGAGGCAGTCTCTGGATTTGGAGAGCAGGGCTGACCACAAAGGGACATGAGGGGACTCTTGAGGGTGATGGAAATACTCTGTTGTCAATGTAGTCATACATACGAGGCAAGACTTTCTTGTTTTGTTTTTGTTTTTCGAGACAGGGTTTCCCTGTGTATCTTTGGTTGTCCTGGAACTCACTCTGTAAACCAGGCTGGCCTTGAACTCACAGAGAGTCTCCTGCCTCTGCCTGCTGGGATTAAAGGTGTGCAACAACACGCCTGGCTCAGGCAATATTTTTGTCAAAACTCATCCAATCGATACTTCAATGAATGTGGTTCATTGAATGTGAAGTTTGTTTTTGTTTTGTTTTGTTTTTTTCGAGACAGGGTTTCTCTGTGGCTTTGGAGCCTGTCCTGGAACTAGCTCTGTAGACCAGGCTGGTCTCGAACTCACAGAGATCCGCCTGCCTCTGCCTCCCGAGCATGAAGTTTGTTTTTAAAAGGAAGAAGGGGCTAGGGAGATGGATCAGTCAGTCAGGACCCAAGTTATGATCCCCAGCACCCAAGAAAAAGGTGGGCATGGCAACCAACACACACCAACAGCCCCACCCCGAAGGATGGAGGGCAGAGACAAGCAGATCTCTGGAGCTCATTAGTTATATAGCTAATCTGTGAACTCCAAGTTCACTGAGAGACCCTACCTCAAAAAATAAACGGTGATGAGGAAGTCACATATACACACATGTATACACACATGTGTTTACACATAAACATATGTACGTATATCACATACACATAATTTTTTTATTAAAAGGGAAAAAACTTCTGCTAAACCACAGACTATATATTCAATACAAACAGGATATGGCGGTGGAGGTTGACACTGATGATGGAGAGCGCAGATATGTGGGTGGGGCCATACGACCGAATTTTTCCTTCATTCTGTTGTCAGCTTAAAGCTGGAGATGGGGCTCAGTTGGTGGAGTGCTTGCTCAGCATATACAAACCCCTGTCTACGTCTCCAACACCTCCCGGCAGAAAACATAAGCTGGGCTCACTGGTACACGCCTATAATCCCTGTGGTTGGAATGGGGAGCAAGAGAAGCAGAAGTTCGAGATCACTGACCACACAGTGAGTTGAAAGCCAGTGTAGGATACAGTGAGACTTTGTCTCAAAAACAAACAGATATGTGTGTGTGTTTATACACACATGTGTGAATACATAGATGAATATATATATACACACCAGGATTTCTCTTTTGAGCCACCAACCAGCTCCCAAATCATGACACAGAGACTTATTATTACTTCTGAATGCTCAGCCTCGCTTAGGCTTGTGTCTGGATAGCTCTTTTAACTTAAATTAATCTGTTTTTCTTTATCTACCTTTTGCCTTAGGGCTTTTTACTTCTTTCCTTCTGCATATCTTACTTTCACTGTTTCTTGTGTCTGGCTGGAGGCTGCCTGGCTTCTGGCCCTGGGTGGGTACCCTGTCCCCTCATTCTTTAGTTCCTCTTCTCCCTCCAGCCTAGATTTCTTCTCCTATTCATTCTCTCTGCCCACCAGCCCTGCCTATCCTTTCTCCTGCCTAGCTATTGGCTGTTCAGCTTTTTATTAGATCCATCAGGTACCTTAGGCAGACAAGGTAAAACAGCAACACACCTTTACACAATTAAACAAATGCAGTATAAACAAAAGTAACACACCTTTACACAGAGTATTATTCTGCAGCATAAACAAATGTAACACATCTTTGCCTAGTTAAAATAATATTCCACAACACACACACACACATATTTCAAAAGGATGGGCATTTTGAAAGTTACTTGACAACTTATTTTGCCAACAAATATGTATTAGGCTCCATTTCAAGGCAAGCTCTGGTTGGCACAGGGGGTGGTGATGATGCAGGTGGCTCAGAAGGACCAACGTTGCATCAGAACTTGCCAAGTTCTCAAAGAGTCGGGGAGCTGAGATGGAAGGGACCTGCCAAAGCCAAGGAATATGAGCTTGGCTCCACCATGTTTCCAACCTTGTGCAAGGTATTTATTAAAAGTATTAAAAACAGCAGGGCGGTGTTGGCGCACACCTTTAATCCCAGCGCTCAGGAGGCAGAGGGAGGCGGATCTTTATGACTTCGAGGTCAGCCTGGTCTACAGAGTGAGAGCCAGGATATCTAGGACTAAGGCTGTTACACAGAGAAGCCCTGTCTCTAAACACACACACACACAAAAAAAGGATTAAAATCATATGGTGGTGGTGCATGCTTTTAACCCCAGTAAATTTGAGGCCAGTCTGGTCTACAAAGTGAGTTCTAGGACAGCCAAGGCTGTTATACAGAGAAACCATGTCTCAAAAAAATAAAATAAGATAAAATAAATAAATAAATAAATAAATAAAGTATTAAAACCACCTGGACGACTCCTGGGATTACTGAGTCAGGAAGTGCCTCACTGGGTCTCCAACTCAGGCCTAGGTCAGAGTCACTGTCCAAAGCTAAAGACCTTTGAACCAGGAAGGAGTGTGAAAGGTCACGCGTCCATCCTCTGCCCTCCTCCCTCCTCCCAACTGGAACATCTCTCCATTATCACAGCCTCATACCCTTGCTGCCAGGCTCACACTCTTGAGCCTGTGCTCAGCCAGAATAGAGCCCTCCCTCTTCATCCCACTTTCAGAGGGCAAAGGCTGAGGAAATGGCTCTGTAGAATCGGCTCCTGTGTGGATCCTTGGAGGGGACCAAGCTTCTGCTTCTTTGGCCTGAGGACTCCAGGCTCATCTAGAAAACCCCCAGGCTGGGAATGGTAAGGATAAAGGTAGGTGGAGAAGCTGGCTTTGTTTACTGGGGACAGGACAGAGAGAGCTATGGCATCCTGTAGACTGCAGCAGCCATTTTGTTCTCGTGAGTGACGCCCATTCATTCACAAAGACATGTGTTGACAGCGGAGAGACTGGGAGGGAAAGAGTGAGTCACAGCCAGAAGTCACCTGACACTGCCGAGTCAGCCCCTAAATCCTCTGCGAAGACCGGGTGAGGGCGCCTCAGATGACAGGTTCTGGCCCGGGAACAAGTATTCAGATTTTTCCACTAAATACCCCCCACCTTGAGTCTTGGGGATTGACTTTGGGACCTTGTTATGTTAGCCAAGAATTCTAGCAGGGAGCTGCCCTTAGCCCAGGGTTTCATGTCTTTGATGTCCTCCAGTCCCACGGAAAAGGACAACTGCCCTTTATGCATATGTCAGAGACCAGATTTTAAAATCACAAGTTAGAACATCACCCAGTGAAGAATTCCTGAATGGATGTGACATCTTTCGAAGCCTTCCGTCTGTGTGTTTCCCTCAGTTATGACTTCAACCAAACAGGAAATATTTGGGAGAAAAGTGTGTCTACGCTGAACATATTCCGACTTTCCCGTTACTCCCTACACAGTCCAGGATAATAAAGCCAGACATGGTACTGCACGTTCGCAACGCCAGTGACAGGGAAGCCTTGTTAACCAATTAGCTTTAAGAGGTGGGACCAAGAAGTTATGGCCACCATGGGTATTCCTGCACAAATAAAGATAGCCAATGGTCCAGCATATATACCTAAGAAAATGAAACAGGTTTTTGCTTATTATAATATAAAGCATATTACAGGTATACCAAATAATCCTACAGGTCAGTCCATTATAGAAAGGTCAAATCGAACTATAAAGGATAATCTAAACAAACAGAAAGGGATGGAAAATACCCCCAGAAATAGGTTGCATAATGCTTTATTAAGCTTGAATTTTCTTAACGCTAATGAGAAAGGAACAGTGGCAGCAGAAAGACACTGGATAATAGAAAAAATTTCTGAATTGAATCAACCAGTGTATTTCAAGGATGTGTTGACTTCACAATGGAAACCAGGAGATGTACTACACTGGGGAAGGGGATTCGCTCTTGTTTCCACAGGAAAAGAAAAACTATGGATACTATCACAATGAATAAAGATTCACTTTGAAAAAGAGAAACCTCTTGAGAAAGAGAAACGACACCTCATCCACAATGGTGACAACCATACAGGTGGTAAGGAAACCATATAGGGTTGGGGCAGGGTTCTGTTCTTGTGTTTACAGAAAAATTCACATCTTTAAAAATTCAAGACACCCTGGATGTTTGAATGCTGACAGAAGGAAAAATAACTATCCAATAAGGGTCATTGAGAAAAAGGAATATGACTTATGAGGACAAGTAATCAAAACATATACATTTAAATATATATATTTATATATATTATTAAATATAACTATATATATATAAAGCTGGGTTTGGAGTTGGACAATACCTCTGTACTTCTCGAAATCCAAGTGTGTTGTTAAAAGGAACATTCAGAGTTTCTGTCTCATGTCAGGAGCCATCTGGTATGGGACAGAAGGAAGACTTTAGGAAAAATTTTACTTTCTCCATGTCTATTTTGTCTATATCATATTCTTCATTGAATGTATGTCTATATGAACAATGTTTAAGTTTTCCACGGTGAACAATAGAATTTCCTACAGATCCTTTTCCTGCAGTAATCTCCAGGAAGAAGATGGGGCCCCACAACAACAACTCCACCTGGTTGAGATGACATCATGATGCTGACAGTGCTGCTATAAGACCAGTTTTTGGGTACCAGCTGCTGACATGGTGCACCTTCTCATGATGCTCTGGCCAGAACTCCAGATAAGAACTTTGGAAAAAACCCTATCGACTACTCGGAAATTATTTGTAACTATACTAGACAGTAATCTTGAAACTTAACCATCACTTTACTTTTGCAGGATCCCATAAAGAGAACATCACCCCCATGACAGCAGGAAGCAATTCTAGAGGATGATGTTCCCTCTCCCCAAAAAAGTTTGTCCTTAGGGTTGGGAATAAAGTTTAGGAGTTGTTGATTATTATTTGTATAAGGTAGAGGGTTGGGGTAGAAACTATTTAGGTTCATGAAAAAAAGGGGGATCATAATAGTGGGCAATAGAGTGAATACTTGTGAGCTATTATTTATGGATAATTTACAATGGTATAGTTTTTGTATATTAATACAAGTTCAAATTATATTTGTTATTTCTGTTTACAATATTTGTATACCTATGCAAAGTTATTCTGTCAGATTGTATACATGCATGATTCTACCTCTGTTTAGTACATTTTGTATATTGATATAACTTTAGGATATATTTTCACATTGCATTATATATTAGTCTTACCTCTGATCAAGATACTTATACATCGTTTACATTTTGAGATCATTGTCCTCATTTGCTGCACATTTGTTTACAGATTATTTGATATTCTGACATGAAGTCTTAGTCTTTAAGTTATACAGGTATTAAATATTATAGGTCAATAGTTGTTCATGTGTGTTATACATATAGTCAGATTGATTAGGTTCTTTAGATACATAGAGATTGTATTCTGCCTAGATAGGTAATCTTCAACCACTACAAGGATCTGTAAAACATGGCATTCAAATAACTTGAGGTTCTGTTGATGTGAGACACAATTGCTCCTGACAGCACCAGTCTATTCCCTATTCCCGAGAGAATGTTGAGCACTAACGACACTCCACTCAGAGTTTGTTTTCCTTTTGGCACTACAGGCCTTTGGGCAAGGAAATTCCCATGCTTCAACCACTGACAAAGTACATGGTATCCAGACTGGATAAGCAGGACACAAGGAAATGGACTGCCAAACCTTACCAAGACAGGGTAAGACAGTTCTGAAAAATTCCCTGCCTCTGAAAATGGTCTGTCAGTTACGCTAGGCCTTAGCCAAAGTTGGTTGCTTCAACACTGCAAATGAGACTTTGGGTGATTTCTCAGGCAGCCAGTTATCTTCATCATATACTGCTCACTTTGGAAGTTGCTTGATTG
Organism: Microtus ochrogaster; assembly: GCF_000317375.1. Lineage (NCBI taxonomy): Eukaryota > Metazoa > Chordata > Mammalia > Rodentia > Cricetidae > Microtus > Microtus ochrogaster. The sequence continues at coordinate 62,028,928 of NC_022014.1, forward strand.
CACTTCCTGCCTACTCAAGTAATATTATCTCCTTTCTCAGGCCTTCGATAGGGTTCAAGATTAGATAGTCATAATTACTTTCTTCTTATGATTAGCCAAGCTTACTTTCAAAGCAAGAGTTAGACTCTTTGGAATAGAATGTTTATTAAAACATTTGTCATGTGTTTCTTGCTTAATATTGTTTATGTTTTTTGTAATTTTATACTTGATATCTGTTCCTATTGTATATATACTTTTGTATTGGGTTTGTTTGTTTTTTTTTTTGTTTTTGTTTTTGTTTTTGTTTTTGTTTTTCGAGACAGGGTTTCTCTGTGGTTTTGGAGCCTGTCCTGGAACTAGCTCTAGTAGACCAGGCTGGTCTCG
>NC_022014.1:62029390-62038046 GCF_000317375.1 Microtus ochrogaster
AGGGTTTCTCTGTGGTTTTGGAGCCTGTCCTGGAACTAGCTCTAGTAGACCAGGCTGGTCTCGAACTCACAGAGATCTGCCTGCCTCTGCCTCCCCAGTGCTGGGATTAAAGGCGTGCGCCACCACCGCCAGGCTTGTATTGGGTTTGGATCACTCTTGTTTAGACAAAAGGAGGAGGTGATAGGGAAGCCTTGTTAACCAATTATCTTTAAGAGGTGGGACCAAGTTAGGGTGTGGCTTTCTGGGACCCAGAGAAAAACTCATGGCCCAGGTGCTCTTTCTCTGTGGCTCCCTCGAAGCACAGCTGAGCTTGGACTTCTTGTTCCTGTTTTGTGAGTTCCCCCCCCACACTTTTCTTTTTCAAGACAGGGTTTCTCTGTAGTTTTAGAGCCTGTCCTGGAACTAGCTCTTGTAGACTAGGCTGGCCTCGAACTCACAGAGATCCACCTGCCTCTGCCTCCTGAGTGCTGGGATTAAAGGCATGAACCACTATCACCCAGCTAGTTTTTCTTCTTATAATAAATAAAAATATAATTGCTTATCTGTTAGCTAGTCTAGTTATTTCCCAAATTGAGCTAATTTCTACACACCAGGACTTGGGAGACTGAGCCAGGAGGATGAAAAGTTGAAGATCAGTCTTGGCTGCATGATAAGACCATATCTCAAAAAGCAAAATAAAAATAAACCAAGGGGTTGGAGAGATGTGGGTAAGAGTGCTTCCTGTTCTGCTGGAGGACTGGAGACCCCAGCACCCATACTGCGTTCTACAACAGGGACTTACTCCAGGGTCTCAAAGGTAGTTCACAAATGCCTGTAGCTCCATATCCAAAGATGGCCGCCTCTGGACTTCGTGGTCACCCACATCTCTATGTGCACATGTACACATGTACTTAAAAAAATAAAGAAAATCTGAAAAAAAATCTCAAGCCCTCACAATAATTTACACAGTACCCACATTGCCATAGGCAACATAAGCAGTGAAGACATGATCCGAGGTGCACAAGAAAGTATATGAAGGTTCTGTGCAGATGTGGGCCCATTCTAGACAAGGCACTGGACGCTTGTTGACCTGGGTGTCTTTGAGACCCTGGAGTAAGTCCCTATTGTAGAACGCAGCTTTCCCAGGAAAGCAGCTGTGGTCGCCATTCTTTCTGTGGCCCCTGCCTACAGCTGTCCATCACGAAGCTTCTTGACAGTTGACATTTTCTAGAACAGTGGAGTGTGAGTCACTGGATCCACACCTGAGAGTCCATTTGTGGACAACTCTGCCATGACTGCATTGGCCCACGTAGTCCGCGTGGCAGGGAGGCGTGGCAGGAGGTGTTAGAGTGCAAAGGCTGGGGAAGGTTACTAGAAGGAGCCATGAGGAAGCCATCATCTGAGGGGGTGGACTTTCCAGTGCGACAGCTCTGGGATCATCTACCATCCTCTCTCCCGTGTTCTGTAAGGAATCACAATCAACTCATTGGTTCCCCCAAAATGAACTCTGCTGGAATTAGACATTGGTTGGTCCCTGGAGCCTCGTGAGGAGGGGGTAGACATTGTTTACACCTTCCCAGGTAAGGGGTGTCCTCATCAGTTCCCTACAGAAACCAACCGACAGCTTGTATATAAGTCAACTCATAGTCTACATTAGTGAAACCGCATCCCTGGAAAACAATACAAGTAAGATAAATACCACAACAGACAACCTAGAACAATGGTTCTAACTGGGGGATGATTTGGTTCCCGAAGGGACACGTGACTGTGTTTGCAGACGTGTTTGGTCTTCACAGTCTGGGGCAGAGGCTGGTTCTAGTACCTAGAGGGAAGAGGTCAGGGATCATGAATATCCTGCAATACCCATGATGCCCCACCACATAGGATCAGCACACCAAACTCCTATTGTGTCAACATTGACAGTGTCAAACTTGAGTAACCCTGGCTCTTGGGCACAGGCCCCTGGGTCTCTGTCCTGGCATTGGTTTCTCCTTACCTACAGTGGTCTTGGCCTTGAAGTTGCTGTTAGTGAGGAGGAAATCCGGTCTCCTCAGCTATTTGTTTCTTCCTTGCCATCTTTTCCCCTCTCCTCCTCCTCCTCTCCTTGTTCTTTTGTTTTGTTTTTAATTATTTATACATGTTTTATTGATATTTATTGAGCTCTACATTTTCTCTGCTTCCCTCCCTTTCCCCCTTCAATCCTCCCCCAAGGTCCCCATGCTCCCAATTTACTCAGGAGATCTTGTCTTTTTCTACTTTCTACTTCCCATGTAGATTAGATCTATGTAAGTTTCTTTGTCGAAGATCAGGTGTTTGAAGATGTGTGGATTGATATCCTGGTCTTCTATTCGGTTCCATTGGTCCTCCTGTCTGTTCTTATGCCAGTACCAGGCTGTTTTCAGTACTGCAACTCTGAAGTAGAGTTTGAAGTCAGGGATTGTGATGCCTCCAGACCTTCTTCTTGTGTGGGGCTCAACCCCCAATCCTTGTACATACTATACAGACCCACAAGCTGCGTTTCTTTCTTCTTTATAGGCAGAAGCACAGAGACAACTTCCTCAGAAGAGCTTCTGGGTCTTTCCCCGGCTTGGAAAGAGGTCTTGAAAGAGCGTCTTTCCCTGAAGAGATGACATCAGTTTGGTGTAGGGGAGAGACGCCTGTCCAGAGGAAAGGCTGCCTGTTTCTAAGTGGTCCCTTCATCTCCACCTCGGTTGCTTTCCTTGTATTTAGCTTACAGGTTCCTCACCTGCCTCAGAGGTTCATTGGGAGCCTGAGGGGAGATGAGGGTTGTCACGGTGAGGGAGATAGAAAGCACAAAGATTGGGAGACAACAGCTGCCCAACCATAGTTGTGAGTGCAGGCCGAAGTTTCCCAGTTGGGGTAGGAGGTTGGAAGGTCATTTTGAACCAAGAGAACAGACACTATAACCCAGTCTGCCCTCCTCATTCCCACAGTTACAGAGACCTACCAACAGCCCAGTCCAGAGAGGAGCAGCCGGCTGGTCACTAATGGGCAGCAGGTGGAGCCTTATGCCTGAGGATGCTGCCTTACTTTCCTGCCCTGGGCACAGGGAGCTGAGGTTCGTGGTCAGGATACCTCCTGTGGAGGGGAGAGCTGCTGAGAAGGGCTGGGGTAGTCAGAGCCTGCATTTATTGCCACATGCTGACCAACCTAAAGTGTAGGTCTGGGAAGCCATGAAGTCACGTTCAGGTGTGACTTTGGAAGTATTAGTATTTTTAGTTTCCTGTGGAATGGTTCTGGAACCTTCATGTACCTTAAAACATTTCTTTTTACCTTTTTCAAGGCGTTTTAAACATTTTTATTTATGTATGTCCATGTCTGTGTGAATGAATGCCGTGTGTGTGCAAGTTCCAGCAGAGGCCAGAAGAGGGCATCTGACACCCTTGGACAGGAGCCCCAGGCAGCTTCGAGCTGCTTGGCGTGGGTCCTGGGAACCAACCTTGGGTTCCCTAGAAGAGCAGGGAATGCTCTTAAACACTGAGACCCTCTAAAACACCCCCGACCTCAGATTGTTGTTATTGTTGGTGGTTGTTTTTGAGTCAGGGTCTCACTATGTAGCCTTGGCTGGCCTGGAACTCTCTATGTACCCTTAACTTCTACATCTTATAAACACTTTTAGTATTGTAGCAGGATACAAAATTAACTCGAAGAAAATCAGTAGCCCTCCTTTACATAGATGATAAATTGGCTGAGAAGAAATCAGAGAAACATCACCCTTCAGTAGCCACAAATTGCATAAAATGTCTCAGAGTAACTCTAACCAAACAAGTGGAAGACTTGTATGACAAAAACTTTAAAGCTTTGAAGAAAGAAATTGAAGAAGACACCAGAAAATGGAAAAAAATCTCCCATGTTCTTGGGTAGATAGAATTGACATAGTAAAAATGGCAATCTTACCAACAGCAATCTACAGATTCAATGCAATGCCCATCAAAATCCCAGCAAAATTCTTCACAGACTTTGAAAGAACAATACTCAACTTCATATAGAAAAGCAAAAGACCCAGGATAGCCACAAAATCCTATTCAACAGAGGAACTTCTGGAGGCATCACAATCCCTGGCTTCAAACTCTACTATAGAGCTACAGCACTGAAAACAGCCTGGTATCGGCATAAAAACAGACAGGAGGACCAATGGAACAGAATGGAAGACCCAGACATCAATACACATATCTTCAAACACCTGATTTTTGACAAAGAAGCAAAAAATATCAAATGGAAAAAAGAAAGCATATTTAACAAATAATGCTGGCAGAACTGGATATCAACATGTACAAGAATGAAAATAGATCCATATCTATTGCCATGCACAAAACTCAAGTACAAATGGATCAAAGACCTCAACATAAAACCAACCACACTAAAGAGAAAGTGGGAAGTATACTTGAACGCATTGACACAGGAGACCACTTCCTAAATATAATGCCAGTAGCACAGACACTGAGAGAAACAATAAATGGAACCTCCTGAAACTGAAAATCTTCTGTCTGTAAAGCAAAGGACATGGTCAACAAGACAAAACGACAACCTGCAGAATGGGGAAAGATCTTCACTAACCCCACATCAGACAGAGGTCTGATCTCCAAAATATACAAAGAACTCAAGAAATTGGTCATCAAAAGAACAAATAATCCAATAAAAAAATGGAGTACAGACCTAAACAGAGAACTTTCAACAAAGGAATCTAAAATGGTTGAAAGACACTTAAGGAAATGCTCAGCATCCTTAGTCATCAGAGAAATGCAAATCAAAACAACTCTGAGATTCCATTTTACACCTGAAAGAATGGCCAAGATCAAAAACACTGATGACAACTTATGCTGGAGAGGTTGTGGGGTAAAGGAAACACTCCTCCATTGCTGGTGGAAGTGCAAACTGGTACAGCCCCTTTGGATATCAGTATGGCGATTTCTCAGAAAATTAGGAAACCACCTACCTCAAAATCCAGCAGCACAACTTTTGGGTATATATCCAAAGAATGCTCAATCGTATCACAAGGACATATGCTCAACTATGTTCATAGCAGCTTTGTTTGTTGGTCATAGCCAAAACCTGGAAACAATCTAAATGCCCCTTGACTGAAGAATGGATGAGGAAAATGTGGTAATTTACACAATGGAGTGCTACACAGCAGAAAAAAAAATGATGGCAGCTTGAAATCTGCAGGCAAATGAATGAATCTAGAAAATATCATACTGAGTGAGGTAACCCAGACCCAGGAAGACAAATATCACATGTCCTCACTCATAAGTGGTTTTTAAACATAAAGCAAAGAAAACCAGCCTACAATTCACGATCCCAAAAAACCTAGACAACAAAGAGGACCCTAAGAGAGACATACATAGATCTAATTTACATGGGAAGTAGAAAATGACAAGATCTCCTGAGTAAACTGGGAGCATGGGGACCCTGGGAGACGTTAGAAGGAGAGTGGAGAGAAAGAGACAGGAGTGGAGAAAAATATAGCTCAATAAAAACAGTGAAAAATAGTGAAAATGTGCCCCTTAGTTTTTATCTTATAATTTTTGTGTAGATTAGCAAAAACTTGGACTGACCAATAATAAAGCATGTGTTGTGACAAATAAAATACCCAACAGAGAAGATTTACGGGAACACAACACACACACACTCCATGGTTTTAATACCTCAGGTGTTTGAAACTTTCTAATTATTTATTTATTCAATGATTTGCATCGTGATTCTATGGAGAAACAGAGTCTAGGACCTAGTGCATGTTAGGCAAGTGTTCTGTCTCTGGCCTTGTTTCCTGTCTGTCTGTCTGTCTGTCTGTACCAAGCGGCCTTATGCATGCTAAGCATTCTACCAACTGAGCCCCTTCAGGTCATTGTAGTTTATTTTAATCCTTGATCTGACTATGACTTCCTTTTCATGCCCGTGTGTGTTAGGAGTAGCCTCACAGTGGCTTATCAGCTCCCAGATGTCAGCAGTGTGGTCCCGAGGCTCTTTTCAAACGACTTTAGTTTGTCATCTGTTAAAGAAGAATAATAGTGACATTTTATACAAGGGACACAGATGCCAGCCAGAAGAGCACTTAATGGCCAAAGGGGGGGGGGGGGAAATTCGGGTAACAAAATAAATGCCAATGTGCCGGACTCTAAGTCAAAGGACAAACTATTATCCAAGACTACACTGATGTAAGAAAAAGACAACAAAGACATTCACGACAAGACAAGAACGGCAAATGTCCGCACAGACTTCTTTCACACAAGGCAGAGAATAGAGCTCTCTCCTCATCTGTGGGCTGTACACAGTGACATCTCTTGATGACAGCAGCCTTGGAGCAGGTGCAAGCCTGGCAGATGATGGCACAGTCGAGCTATCAGACTTTTGCTAGGAGGGGAAAATGATGCATCTCTTCCTGGGTAGTGCTTCCTCAAACCACAACCCCAATCTAATCATACATCAACAGAAATCAAACAAAACTCCCAACCAATGGACATTCTCCGAACTTTGTGGCTAGCACTCCTTAAAATTGTCAAGGTCATCAAAATCTGCCCTTGGGAGATGGAGGCAGGAGGAGCAGAAGTTCAAGGTCATCTTCAGCTATATAGGGAGTTGGAGGTCATCCTGGGCCACAAGAGATCCTGCCTCAAAACAATCAAAAAGACAAATGGATCCAAGAAAAACAAGACAATCTGAGAGACCATTATAGGCCAGAGAAGCCTAAAGAGACTCGGTGACTGAGTATGTGGTATCTTGGGTAGGGTGCTTTAAAATATTTGTTTACGCTGTGTGCAAATGTGTCACTGATTGGTTTAATAAAGAGCTGGATGACCAATAGCTAGGCAGGAGAGAACAGACATGTGTGCACACGTGCCCTGTCACTCATAGAGGTCAGAGGACAACTTTGTAAATCTGTTCTCTTTTTCCATCTGTGTGAGTTCCAGGAGTCACACTCAGGTGGCCAAGTGACAAGCACCTTTACCTACCACACAATCTTGCTAGCTGCTGCTAGCTGGGTTGCCCCTCTCTAGACCTTCCAGCCCTTGAGTGAGTGTAGGGTTTGGCATGGATGTCCCAAATGCCATGGCCTTGTTGAAATGAAGGATCAGTTCTTAGTTCTTCCAAGACCCAGAGAGCAGGACGGTGCCACAGGCCTTGGGCAATCAGGAGCAGTTGGTGGAAGGGGAATTGTCCAGGCCTTGAATATGCTGGATGCAGGTCCACTCTGCCACCTGGGCTCCTCCTGAGCTGTCCCTGACCCACAGTCGTTTTAATTTGGGGACACAGAGTCTCTCCTTTGGGGTTGTCTGGGACAGAACTGCGGGTGGTAGGTTAATGTGACACACAGACAATCTCTTCTGAACAGCCTGGTCAAAGGTGGGGCTCGTTTCATTTGGCTGGAAACCTGTGCAGATCGACCAGGGAGGGATCTGTGCTTAGTCCTCCACCTCTGTCCTCACCAATGAGACCCTCAGAATGGCGCCAGGTTCAGAAACAGGAAACGTTTATTCTTAAGATAGATGGCACTGAGCAAGCAGAGGCAGGAGGATCACAGGGGTGGAGGTGTTTTAGTCTGTCTGTGCCTCTGCAGCAAAATACTTGAGACTGGGTGACAAAGAACAAAAAAAAAAAAATTTTTTTTTTCACAGTTCTGGAGGTTGGAAGCCTGAGTTCAAGGTGACAGCAGATTTACTGTCAGGACTGTGAACGGTACAAGGTGAAAGTGGGCATGGGCAAACGCAACTCACACAATAGAAGAGCCGGGGAATGCCAGCCCTTTGATAGGAGCCATCTGCTCAAACCTGGTGATTTAATCACTTCCCCTAAGTTTCCACTTCTTTTTCTCCTGCCTCGGTCACCAGAGGATTGGGATTTCACGTGGGGATGGCCGTGTGGAGACCCACTTCTTGGAACTACCACAGTGGCCTCACAGGGAGACCATTGCCGCAGGACTCGCTCTAAGATCTGATTTCAGTCCCTTGGGAAGAGAACTCAGAAGTGGGATTGCTGGATCATGGTAGTCCTAGTTTTACTTATTGAGGAGCCTCCTTACTCTTTTGCATAATAGCTGTGCCAATTCACATTCCCACACAGTATAAAATTTCTCCGTATCCTCACCAATACTTGATATATACTTTTATAAGGTCACAGACTGGTTGTGGTGGGTGGTGCACGCTTGTAATCCCAGCATTTAGGAGGCAGAAGTGGGAAGATAGCAGTTCAAGGTTGCCTTTAATCCTAACACTTGGGAGGTGAGGCAGGGGGAGGGATACTAAGTTTAAGGCCAGCCTGGGCTACAGATCGCGATCCAGGACAGCCAGGGCTACACAGAGAACCCCTGACTCAAATCAAAACAAAACAAAAATAAGCAAACAAAGAGAGGCAGGCGGATCTCTGTGAGTTCGAGACCAGCCTGGTCTACAGAGCTAGTTCCAGCACAGGCTCCAAAGCCACAAAGAAACCCTGTCTCGAAAAACAAAAAAAAAAACAAAACAAAAAAAAAAAAGTTCAAGGTCATTCTAAATTTTAATAGTGAGTTCAAGGCCAGCCTGGGCTATGGGAGTATCCTTCTCAAAACAAACAAGAAACCCTAAGTAAATAAATAAAACCATTCTCATGGGTGGGAGGGATACCTCATTGTGACTTTGATTTGCATTTCTAATTATTATTCTTGCTAAGCAATGTAGTTGGT
>NC_022014.1:62038625-62039421 GCF_000317375.1 Microtus ochrogaster
TGCGCCACCACCGCCCGGCTTCAGGCCGCCTTTTTAATTCTTATTGTTTCCTTTGTTGTGTAGACACTTCTAACTTTGCTGGTGTTCCACTTGTCTTTTAGTGTTGGTTGTCTCCGTATTTGGTGTGGCCTCCAAAGAAACTTTTGCCAATATTAACAATTTCCCCTGGGTTAAGTTAACTTCTAGGCTATCTTTGGTTTCATATCTTACACTTACGAATTTAATCCACTCAAGTTTTTTGTTATATTTATTGTGGGGGTGCACACACTATGGTGTGCATGTGGAGGTCAAAGGGTCATTTCTGGGAGTCAGTAAGCTCTCTCCCTCTACCCTGTGGGTCCCAGGATTGAACTCAGGTCACCAGTCTTGGTAGTAAGCACGTTTACCGGTTAATGTCATCTCACCAGCCCCTTGAATTAGGGTTTTTTTTTTTGTTATTGTTGTTGTTTGTTTTGTTTTTTTGTTTCATGTTTTTCAAGACAGGGTTTCTCTGTAGCTTTGGAGCCAGTCCTAGAACTCACTCTATAGATCAGGCTGGCCTCGAACTCACAGAAATCCACCTCTCTCTGCTTCCTGAGTGCTGGAATTAAAGGCATGCACCATCATCTCTGCCCAGTTGAATTAGTTTTTTTTTATCTTTTTTAATTGATATTTATTGAGCTCTACATTTTTCTCTCTGCTCCTCTCCCTGCCTCTCCCCTCCCCTCTTCAACCCTCTCCCAAGGTCCCCATGCTCCCAATTTACTCAGGAAATCTTATCTTTTTCTACTTCTTATGTAGATTAGATCTATGTAAG
>NC_022014.1:62039521-62045988 GCF_000317375.1 Microtus ochrogaster
TCTTTCTGTGTCTGGGTTACCTCACTCAAAATAATGTTTTCTAGCTCCATCCATTTTCCTGCAAAATTCAAGCTGTCGTTATTTTTTTCTGCTGTGTAGTACTCCATTGTGTAAATGTACCACATTTTCCTTATCCATTCTTTGGTCGAGAGGCATTAGGTTGTTTCCAGGTTTTGGCTATGACAAATAAAGCTGTTATGAACATAGTTGAGCACATGTCCTTGTGGCATGATTAAGCATCCTATTTTTATCTACCCAAAAGTGGTATTACTGGGTCTTGAGGAAGGCTGTTTCCTTATTTTCTGAGAAATCGCCACACTGACATCCAAAGGGGCTGTACCAGCTTGCACTCCCACCAGCAATGCAGAAATGTTCCTTTTTCCCCACAACCTCTCCAGCATAAGTCGTCATCAGTGTTTTTGATCTTGGCCATTCGTACAGAGCTGTTTTGATTTGTATTTCTAAGGAAGTTGAGCATTTCCTTAAGTGTCTTTCAGCCATTTTAGATTCCTCTCTTGAGGGTTCTCTGTTTAGGTCTGTACTCCATTTTTTTTTATTGGATTATGTGTTCTTTTGGTGTCCAATTTCTTGAGTTCTTTGTATATTTTGGAGATCAGACCTTGTCTGATGTGGGGTTAGTGAATATCTTTTCCCATCCTGTAAGCTGTTGTTTTGTGTTGTTGACCATGTCCTTTGCTTTACAGAAGCTTTTCAGTTTCAGGAGATCCCATTTATTAATTGTTTCTCTCAGTGTCTGTGCTACTGGGGTCATATTTAGGAAGTGGTTCCCTGTGCCAATGTGTTCAAGTGTACTTCCCACTTTCTCTTCTATGAGGTTTAGTCTGGCTGGCTTTATGTTGAGGTCTTTGATCCATTTGTGATGTGGGAGTGTCATATATCAATCTGTTGATTTCATTGATTAAGCAATAAAGAAACTGCTTGGCCCTCATAGGTTAAAACACAGGTGGGAGGAGTAAACAGAACAGAATGCTGGGAGGAAGAGGAAGTGAGCTCAGACTCGACAGGTCTGCTCTCTGGAGCAGAGACGCCATGCTCTGCTCTCCCGGGTAGACATGATAGCTCTGCTCTCTGAGGCACACGCGATGAAGCTCCGACCCAAGATGGACATAGGCTAGAATCTTCCCGGTAAGACTGGTGCTCACAGATTATTAGAGATGGGTTGATCGGGATATCAGAATTAGCCAGTAAGGGCTAGAGCTAAAGGGCCAAGCAGTGTTTAAATGAATACAATTTGTGTGTTGTTATTTTGGGGCATAAGCTAGCCAGGCGGCCAGGGTGCTGGGGATGCAGCCCCACTGCTCATATTACAACACATTTGGAATTGAGTTTTGTACATGGTGATAGATATGGGTCTATTTTCATTCTTCTACATGTTGATATCCAGTTATGCCAGCACCACTTGTTAAATATGCTTTCTTTTTTTCATTTGATATTTTTTGTTTCTTTGTCAAAAATCAGGTGTTCGAAGCTGTGTGGATTGATATCCGGGTCTTCTATTAGTTTCCACCAGCTGAATTAGTTTTTAGGCCAACGGAGTACAAGAATCAGGTTTCTTTTGTGTGGATGTCCAGTTTTCCCAGTAGTTTTATCTTAGCTTCTCTATTGGGTCCAAGTTCATGAAACCCCTCTGGGGCAGGTGAGAACTCCAGTGACCTTCAGGAGTCTACTGCTAAGCCTCTGGCGCTGCCTGTGAGGGGAGGGGAACAGTATTGTGACCGAGCTATAGCACTTTCCAGAAGTCCAAGGGAACCAAGAGTGCAAACCTCTGTGATGGTGGCTGATCCTAAAAGAGGCAGCATGCATGCGCATTTGATGCAGCAGTGGGGGGGGGGGTGGCACCATCCACAATGGTTTGGGCCTGTCTCATGGGTCACTAGTTAAGAAAAGGTCATACAGGCTTGCCTGTAGTCTCCATAAGAGGCCCTTTCTCAGTTGAGGCCCCCTCCTCTCAGATGATTCTAGCTTGTGTCTAGCCAGCCCAGGGGCCCAGTCTCATTCAAATCGCACCAGGATTTTGAATGTGGAAAAAAGGAAATAGATCCTGAATGTGCACAATCCATTACACCCTACTTGAAAAATCTTTCTGGCTGGGTAGTGGTGGTGCACGCCTTTAATCCCAGCGATTAGGAGACAGAGGCAGGCTGATTTCTGTGAGTTCGAGGCCAACCTGGTCTACAAGAGCTAGTTCCAGGACAGCCGGGGCCATACAGAAAAACTCTGTCTGGAAAAAACCAAAAGCTACAACAACAAAACGGAAAACAAACAAAATTTAACTGGGCGGTGGTGGTGCACGCCTTTAAACCCTGTACTGGGGAGGCAGAAGCAAGGGGATCTCTGTGAGTTTGAGGCCAGCCTGGTCTACAGAGGGACAGCCAGGGCTATACAGAGAAACTCTGTCTTGAAAAACCAAAAGCAACAACAACAAACTGAACAACAACAAAACAAAACAAAACAAAACAAAACAAACAAAACAAAACAAAAAAACCTTAGCCGGGCAGTGGTGGGGAACGCCTTTAATCTCAGCACTGAAGGGGGGAGCAGAGAGAGGCGGATCTCTGTGAGTTCCAGGACAGTCTCCAAAGCTACAGAGAAACCCTGTCTTGAAAAATCAAATCAAACAAACAAAAAACTCTTTCTGAGAATTGCCTTCCTCTCACAACTCCTTGAGGTCAGTCCCCACGATGCACCCTACCTTACCAACAGAGGTCTTCTAAAATACAAATCTAATTTTCTCAAAGTTTTGCCTCTTCTTCCTGGATAAAAATTCTTCACTGCTCCCTCCTGCTCCTTAAGCAGGGCCTCCCTGCCTCTGGGCACTCTTCCTTCCTCCTGCTACCCTGCATTTTCTCTGCCTTGCAGGCTCCCAGTCACCCTCATCTCTCAAGAAACCTTCCTCACCCAGCCATGATGAGCAGGTCAGTCCTGGACTCATATCACTATGGACTCGACTTTTGCCTGGAGCTGCATAAGCTTGTGAGTCTGTCTCACTGAGACTTGGAACACTCCTAACTGTAGAGCCTGCCTGTTTCCCCCCAGTGCTTAGCTCTGTGAGAAGCTCGTAGCGTTTGGTGACTCTCCAGTGAAGCTGTTGGGACCAGGAAACTGGAGCTCTCAGGGGTCAAGTCACACACACGAAGGCACCAGCAACTTCTCACGTGGAAATGGATTCTGAGTTAGGTAGTGCCAAACCAGATCCTGGATGTGATAACCTGGGCAGCTGGTAGAGACTGGAGGGGAAGGGCGCTCACCAGCCACCCTCTTAGAGGGAAAATAGGTGAAGCGGACTCCTGCTCCGGTGGGAGGAGGGATTTCGGTTGAATAAGGGGAAGAGCTTCTCGCTCCTGGTCGACAAAAGTGGGCTGACTCGGAGTACTTGGCCTCTGGAAGCTTTACTACACAAGATGGTGTCTATCTGAGAGACTTCCAAGTTCTATTAGAAGTAGGCAAATGGATGAGCCAACCTAGGGAACCGCTGGCCTTTTGAGGTAGCCCACCAGAAGCAGAGGAACTGGCTGAAGACTCCAGGTCTCTAGCCATGTTCCCATGGTGCTCCAGGCTGCTTGGGGGAGGAGGCCCAAGCGAGGGAACCGGGCTAATTAAGCCTATACCTACGAGCGAATGCAAGGCTAATAAGGCGGCCCCATTGCAGGGTCCCTCCTCACCAACCAGCCGGTCTGCCTGTTTATTGCCCTTATGGAGATCATTAATGCCTCCTGACACTGGGGTCACTCTCAGGGTCAATCCCAGAGCCTGTGCTGCAAGACAAGGGGAAATGAACTTCCCAGCACATGTGGCCCAGGCGTGACAGGGAGGGGGGTTTCCAGTAACCCCCCACTCTAGGACAGACCAGCACCCCCAGTCAGTGAGACCCTCCCCACCCCACCAAAAGCAACCCCTTTGCCCCACACTGGTCTGAGAGTGGGGAGTCTAAGGAAGGGAGAAATGGCGACCCTTGTCTGGCCAGGACAACCCCCACTGAGGCTGTCCCCACCAACAGACGGACACTAATCCCCTGGCGACGGGCTGGGGTGGCGTCTGGGAGCTGCAGCTGCAGCTCGACAGGGCCAGACTTCCAGCCGCAGGTGGCGGGAAGGCACAGGTCTGAGGCCACGTGGTGGCGCACTCCTGGGCCCCGGCCCCGCCCTCTCTGCGGTTTTTTTCTCAGTGATTGGGTCTCTCACCCCTCCCGAAGGATCAGTGCTGTGATTGGTGAATCTCGCTCCCTTTGAACTGAAGGACAGACCCAGCAGCCACTGAGCGGTCTCCCGCTGGTGGTGGTGGAGGAGGGCGTTGGCTGCAAGCTCCCTCGTCTTCTCTTGGATTTAAGCAACTGAGAAGGCCTCGTTAGTCCGCCTTCTGAGAGCTGGGAAGGGCATACGACAAAAAAGAAACTTCCAGATAGTCCTCTGGGCAGGCACTTTCCTTAACCTAGGATGTCTTCTCCGGTAGTGATCAGAACTGGATTTCAGTCTCTAACCAGGCCAGGGAGAAAAATGGGAAAACCTCCAACTATCTTGGAGGAAATCAATAGGATTATGAGGTTAATGCCCGAGCAGACTGAGTGACAGTTACCAGATAAATGATCCCAGAAGGACATGGTTGAGGTTAAATGAAGCCCAATAAATAAAGAACGTGTTCAAAGAACGGACTTCAGAAAACTCAAAGAGGCAGTGTCCAGCCTGGGCCTATTGACTTTCTTGAAGAAGTTACAGTTCCCAGCCTGCAACCCAGGATCTGTGTCCTTGGCAGTGCCAGCATTGCCTTAGCTTCGAGGCATGGCATTCCTCGGACAGCTCCATCCCCCCAGCTTCGTGGATGGCATGAGGGAATGGAAACTCTTACTGTGAAAGTCTAGCTAGCTAACAGAACTCCAGCCTCCCTCTGATTCCTTAGAGCAAAGACCAACTGCAGCCAGAGGAGCTGGGGCTGGATGTTAGAAGGCGTTTCCCGAACGTTAGATGGGCGAAGCTTATGGGTCATGGAGGCAAGGACCAGTTTCTCCTCGGCCTCCAGTTCAACGTCTCCCCATCCTGAGATATACTAGAGAAAGGTGTCCTTCACTGAACAGTGAGCAAGATGCCTTTTTAATTTCTCCCAAACTTGCCCAACAATGTTCTTGGCAAGCATCCTAAGGGTACCCTTTTCTAGAATGAGGCTCACACAGGTCCTGCAGGTGACAAAGGTTTGGCATCTTTGTCACAGCCAATCAGGTTGGAGGAGGGTGAGGAAGATCAGAGTCCTGAGCCCTGTGCAAACCTGAGTCCCTCCAGGTCTAGAGGTGACTTTCCACTAGGACAGTGTGCCTGGGCCCAGGGATATAGGGTGTGGCCTTCAGCAGCTTGTGGTGAAGGATTCAATCTTCTCTTGCTTGTGTTTAGTACAGTAAAAATCTAAATTTCTGGGTCAAGGCTGATGTCCCTCCACATCCCCTCTCTGCCTAAAAGCTTGCTGTAGAGTGTGTATGTGTGTGTGTGTTAAACTCTTCTTCTGTCAACAACAGGGCCAGGGGAAGGAACAGCAGGTGCTCTTCAACAGCTGACTTGGTGGCTTCAGCAGGATACAGAACATGACACTCCCTAGGCTGTGGGGGCACACGCCTTTAACCCCAGCACCGGGAGGCAGAGCAGGTGAAGACCAGCCTGGTCTACAGAGTGAGTTCCAGGATGGCCAGGGCTACACAGAGAAACTCTGTCTCAAAAAACCAAAGCCAAAAACAGAGCATGACACTCTTGGGATCATGAAGGATGATAGAGGTGGTTCTTTCTCCTTTATCTTATTATTATTTGATTGCTCATGTGGAGGTCAGAGGGCAACTTTGTGAACTTGGTTCTCTCCTACCACATTTACATGGGTTCTGGGGATCATTTGTGCTGCAAGCATCTTTACCTGCTGAACCAATCACCTTGAGATCCAAGAGGCGGCTCCGTTTTGTCTGAAAAGAGAGGGAATTAAGTTTTTGGTCTCTGAGTAGTTATTTTTTTTATTAGAGAATTTATCATATCCAGGTATGAGGCTTATACCTATAATAGTAATAACAATGCAAGGCTAAGGTAGACGATTGCTAAGTGCTTGATAGCCTGGACTACGTAGTGCGTTCCAGGCCAGCCTGGTTTATAAAGTGAGACCTTGCCTCAAACTTCAAAAGGAATAGGAGGAAAAGAAAGAAAGTTTAGTATCTACAAAGGCCTGGGTTTGCTCTCCAACACTTTTTAAAAAAAAAACAAGACATGAAGTAGTCAAGTTAGCACATCAAGCTGCTATCACTCTAGAAGTCTCTTCCTGTGAGACCTTGGGCAATAATGTAGTTCTTGTAATAATGGCACTGGTGGCAGAGTGCTCCTGTGTATTAGGTACCTTCTTTTCATTTTAAGAGGTAAAGCCTCAGCCGGGCGATGGTGGCACATGCCTTTAATCCCAGCACTCGGGAGGCAGAGGCAGGCGGATCT
>NC_022014.1:62046088-62061039 GCF_000317375.1 Microtus ochrogaster
GAGACCAGCCTGGTCTACAGAGCTAGTGCCAGGACAGGCTCCAAAGCCACAGAGAAACCCTGTCTCAAAAAACAAAAAAAAGAGGTAAAGCCTCCCTGTGCTGTCCAGATGGGCTGTGAACTCCAGGGTCCAGATGATTCTCCTGCCTTGGCCTCCTGAGCAATTAGTCCTCCTGTTAACCTGACAGCAGCGGCGTGAGGAAGGCACTGTTGCTCCTGTTAGTAAGGAAAGCTACTGCGTTAAATGACTGAGTTCGTGTTCTGCTGCTATGACAAATTCCCCAGGAGAAATGGTTTGAAAAGAGGACAGTTGTTTTGGCTCATAGTCTCAGGGATTTTAGACCATGGTCACCGGTTCCATTGTTTTTAGAGCTTGTTGAGAAAGGACATTATGGACGAGAGAGTTTAGTGGAGCAGAGCTGGTCACCTGATGGGAGACAGAGAGGTGCTGAGACCCAAGGACAGGCCCTAGTGATAGTCTCTGCTTCCTCCCACTTAGATTCACTGCTGGAAGTTTCCATCACTTCCCAGTGCTTCCACCAAATTATGGACTCATCAGTGATCCATCCATTGATTAGGTCAGAGCCATCCTGATCCAGTCACCTTGTAATGATTGGCTTACCTGCTGGGGACAAGCCTTCAACGTGTGGGCCATTCAGGGAGACACTTCCCATGCACATCCTCCTGGTGGGCACAGGGCAGTGCATCCGAAAGCGGGGTGCTTAAGATTCAGACCACCGGATTCATTTGCTGCCAGGCTGACCTTCGCAAGTGGTCTGACCTCAGTTTCTTTATCTGTAAAGTTGGGTTAATGATAGCGCCCACCTGATAGGATGGTGGGGGTCTCGAGACAGAGCATCCTCAATTCTGTCTGCCATGCTGTAGGTGCCCAGGACATGTGACCTGTTCTATGAGCCAGCCCTCAAGGCACCTTTGTCTGTGGGATTAGCATCCCTGCCGCTCCTCTGCTACATTGTTAGCGTCAGAATCATCCGATGGATGAGGAGTGGCCTTAAAGCTCTTCTGGCTCCAGGTCTCTCTTCAAACAGCTTGTTGAGGGCATCAAATCGGGTGGTTTTCTTTGGTTTGAGACTGCACCTTACCCTGTGGCCCAGGCTGGCCTTGAACCTCTCAGGTCAAGTGATCTGTCTGCTTCTGTCTTTCCTAGGCTAGGGTTAAAGGCATGCCACATGCCCAGCTCTAAATTCTGTTTTTTTATTTTTTATTGTGGTGTTAGGAATTGCACTCAGGGCCTTTTACTCATTGGGCAAACTTTCTATTTTTGAGCTGTACCCTCAGCTCTATATTCAGGTTTTATAGTTTTGAGCCCAAGGGCTTTTTTTTATTTTTTTAATTTAATTTTTTTTTTTGTTATTCATGCTTAGAAAAATGGAAGGAAGAAAAGGAAAAAAATAAAAAGGAGTTATGTAGCCAGCTGGCCTTGGTGGCTCATGCCTTTAATCACGGCACTTGGGGAACAGAGGCAGGCAGATCTCTCTAAGCTGGAGGCCAGCCTGGTCTACATAGTGAGCTCTAGGACCTCCAGAGCTACATAGGGAGACCCTCTCTTGAAAAAACAAACAAAAATTATGAAATTTATTTCTCTCAAAATTTTTTTTAAACTCACCAAGCCTAGCACTTAGACTCATGTATTTCTGAGAAGTCTTTTTGGTGTGGACAGAAGGAAGTGGCATTGTGGGAGACTCTGGTAATATGGACGGGAAGGCTGAGATCCACATAGCTCAGGCTACCCACACCCATACCGAGCTCTGTCTCAGCGGGTGTGTCTGGGGAAGATACCAGTGGCCCTGGGGAACCCTCCCACAGAGAGGACTGCCTAGCCTGCCATCCCCAGCTCAGGGACCCAGCAATGCAGACCTCCATTTCTTCTAACTGGAAGTTTCCTAATTCTAGAAGGCCCTGGGAGACTGGGGTGAGAGGTCAGGTGAACAGCCCTCATCTACGGAGCAAGGGGAAGCACCTGCAGCGCCAGCTGCTGCCACCTTCCCCACCCCCACCCCCTAGAGTGGGCTTAAAGCCCTGCCCCCACACAGCTGTGGGAGTTTGCTAATCCCAATGGGATGTGGGCTGGGGAACGGAGACCCTAGGCTACTGGGTGATAATAAAGCCGCAGCGGGGCACCCATCCTTTCCCTTCGGGAGGCTAAATAAGGATCTCAGGCCTTACACAGCACACACAACGTGAAATAGCTGGAACGGAGGGTGGGAGGGCTTTGTTTTCCTGGACTTGCGTGGGAAGGCATCCTGCACATGCAAGAGCCACTCAGACCCTTAGCTGGGTCTTTCCCCGTGCAGCGCCGCCTAACAGACTCACCGGGGAACTGGTACTTAGGCAGTGGTCTTACAGGTCTCTCTGGCCAAAAGAAACAGATCCAGGTGATGGGAAGAATTATGTTTCGTTCTCTCTCATCCCGACTGGCAAGGGGACCTGGCTGGCCTGTGATGCCCCAAGTGCCCCAGCGCAGTGATCTTCGCCCTTCTTCATTCAGGCTCTGAAGTGTGGGGACGGGAGAATCTCACCTACGAGGAACCGGGCAGGAGGTGTGGAGGGTTGAAGGGCGGCTGTCTTCACTGTGTTCCCTTCTGGAAAGAAAACAAGATAGTTTTTAGAATATTCATTGCTCCAGCCTCCCGCTTAGGTGTCGTCAGTCTCCCGCCTAGGTGTCGGTGCAGACCCTGCTGCCTGTGCCGGGTCCTGTGTGTTTCCAGCTGCAGAGTGAAGGGCAGGGCTTCCGTGCCTGGCTGTAAGTGACATTCTCACGGGCTTGGCTCACAGATTATGACTCAGAGAGTCTGAGTTGAGGTTGGCGTTACTAAATGTTCCCCCAAACTTGCTTTCTTTTTAAGAGGGAGTCTCATGGAGCCCAGGTTGCCTTTAAATTCTCTGCGTGGCCAGCCACGTTTCTAGTGTAGCAGAGAATGACCTTGAACTCCTGATCTTCCCGCCTTTACTGACTTCTGAGAGTGTAGAACCCAGGACTTCCTGCACGCTACACTTTACTAACTGAGCTGCAACCCAGAACAGATTTTTCCAAAAAAAAAAAAAAAAATATATATATATATATATATATATATATATATATATATATATATATATAGTGGCTGGCTGGGTGTAGTAAGTAGCACATATAATCTGAGCACTTGGGAGGTGGGGCAGGAGGATTAGTTTTTTTTTTTTTGGTCTTTGTTTTAAAAAGGCAAAATAAGGAGCTGGGGAGATGGCTCAGTGCATACTCATGGTTGTTCACAATCATCTGTAACTCCACTTCTAGGGGATCCAATGCCCTCTTCTGGGTTCCCCAGGCACTTGCATGGTTCAACACCATACAAAACACCCAGGAATGGAAAATAAATAAAACAAAAAATTGTAATTGCATCTTACGTACTACACTGCTAGCTCCAGCACTCTGCCTTGACCACATCTGCCCTGGGTTTGGGCAGGCAATGACTGTGTGCTGGCTGGCGCTCCCCCGCCTATCCAGGAACCCTGCGTTCTCCACAGTCATGGGAATTAGTGAGCTTATAGGGTATTTGCTAATGGTTTGCATATAATTAGTTGGTTAACTAATAGGATCGCTGATTGGCCTTTCCTCTCATTTATGAATCTGGCACACAGTAAGCACTGGGTAAATATTTCTTTGGATGAATAAATGCATAGAATAAAGATTAAAATGGAGTTCTAAAACAGTATCAAACAAGAGTGAAGCCACTAACCACTTTTTACCAAACTGTGCAAACAGAAGAACAAACATTTACATGGGGAACAACTACTTTCAAAATTTAGGGCTGGGGAAATTTGTTCCTACATCCTTCACCAAACACTGCTGCTTGTGGGCTGGGGAGAGAGCTGTGCTGGTAATGGGCTCGCCTTGTAAGCCTGGGGAACTGAATTTCAGCTTCAGGACCCATGTGGAGAAGCCAGGCATACTGGCACAGACTTGTAACCCTACTGCTGGAGACAGGTGGATCCCTAGAATTCGGGGCCAAAGCCAATGAGAGATCCTGTCTCAAAGCAAAAATCAGCAGAGGATGTCTGAGAAAAGACACCCAAGGTCGCTGTTTGCCCTCTGTGCATAATCCCCCGTACACATACACAGTAAAAACAAAAAAGTGTTGCTTGTACATTGCTTAAATGGAATAGCACCATTCTTTTCCAATCTTCTTCCCTGATGCTTGATTTGGTGTCGATTACAGTCCTCTTGTCAGTAAGAAACACACTTTCTCCTTTGCCTTGGCCCTCCTTTGCCTTCCTATTTGTGTTTTCACTAGCTTATGTTTGTTACAAAACACCTTGGGCTTTGGAGGAAGAGGGGAATAGAGTAATATTTAGAACGGCCAGGAGCTTTAGTAAGCACCCATCACATGTCAGGCACTTACACGCACTAGCTCAGCCGGTCCTTATTATAGCTGGTAGGCTCTGATCACCCCATTTGGTGTGGGTGGCAACAGACTTGCCTAAGGTCGCACAGCTGCTAATTGGTGCTTCAAGACTCAGAACCTGGCTGCAAAACCAAGGCCAGCCTAACACCAAACCTGAGGACTTTCCCCTAAGCCAGTCCAAACCAGCTTGCTAATGCTCGTTAGTGATATTGTTTAGCTAGCTGAGGTGTGTGTGTGTTCGTGCGTGCTCATGTCCATGTATTTGGAACTTCTAAAGGCCGTTTTAGAGGACAAGGGGAGGTAAAGATACTTCTTGTGCATTCTTCACAGAACGTCATACTTCATCTATTACAAGCTACTACATTTATTTATTTATTTATTTATTTATTTATTTATTTTTGGTTTTTCGAGACAGGGTTTCTCTGTGCTTTTGGAGCCTGTCCTGGAACTAGCTCTTGTAGACCAGGCTGGTCTGGAACTCACAGAGATCCACCTGCCTCTGCCTCCCAAGTGCTGGGATTAAAGGCGTGCACCACCACCGCCCAGCTAAGCTACTACATCTATGTACCTACACTGTTGACTAAACTACAGGCACATTCCCAGTTTCAGAGCAGTATGAAAAATCTGTGTGTTAGAATTATAGTCCAATCCTGTAATGGTGTGTGTGTGTCCTCTTTTTCTCTCTCACTCACTTGCTGGCTGGTTTGCTGCTTTAATTTCACTGCCAAAACCTTGCCTGCCTCTTCCATATCTCATGTCTCCACATCCTCATGAACCAGTTGATACTGATTTAGACCATCTCCCGTGAGCCTCCAGAAAGACGAACACTTACCGGAAGACCGCGGTCTAATTTTTTAAGAGCTGAACTACATGGTGTCATTAGGAACTTCCTTCAGCGACTGTCAACAACTTCTTTCCAGGGTCTGGCCTAGCTCTAGCCTTCAGATGTACCTGTTAACTCACTACCAGTTCTGTCTGCCCATTCCACACAGCCGCTGGGTCAGCCTGCCCACTGTAGGGAACGATTTCCCTCCAGGCTGTTGAAGAAGACAAGGGAGGGACTGGGGGCAGCAGCTGAGGCCTGTCATCCAGTTTTCTCTAGCACAGGAAACATGGCTCCCCAGACATTCTCTGAAGCACCAGGGCCTTCCCTTTCTTCATTCCAGAAGGAGGCAGGGTGGGGAGAACTAAGCCTTCCTACCCCTTTTAGATCACGCTTCCTCTCCTGAGCTTGGGACTCTGTGGGAGGAATCTTTAAGGGTTGGAGGGTCCATCCACACTAGGCACGATAGGGACCCTGGGTGGCAGGACGCAGCTGAGCTGGACGGCTAGTTCCTAATAGCAGCTTTTTCTTCTTCTAAGACACTTATTTTGCTTCCTTCTTGAGTATGTGGGGTCAGGAGGTACAGATGCTGCCTCTCAGCTTTGAAAGGGAGGCAGATCCCATTAGGAAAGGATTTGGTGGTATGTCTTCAGTCTGAGGATAAAATCTGTAGAGGAACCAGGGCTGGCTGGGGAAACTGATGACGTCAGTGGAGGGGTTCAGCCCAGGCTGAGAACTGAGGACTATTGCTGGGATCCCCATTAACAAGGGATTTGGGGCCATTGGAGATGGATGGACAGGTTTATTCTTGACCAAGTTTACTGGGCATACAGCTGGCTGTGAAGCCCAGACATGCATGGTGTGGAGTCTCTGTACCTGTGGAGCCTCGGAAGCTTTGAGAGGAAGTAGATGCAAGAGAAAGAAAGGTAAGGGAACCTAGTGAGGGGCCTGCCTTGAGGTCTAGGCTACTAAGCAGGCCTCACTTTCTCAGGTTCTGAGCAGAGAGTACAGCCATCTCAGCTTTGCAGACCGGAGTTGGGTTGGATCTTGGGAACCTGCTGGCCCAAGCTTGTCCCTTGGCTGCAGTCTCAAAGGGTTCAGCCATTTCTGGTACCCCCACCCCAAGTCCAGCTAAGGCTAGGTTAAGGCCCAAGCTCCAATTCAGTATCTCCCTGCAGCCACCAGGCCAGGGCCTGCTCAGCCTGCCCTCCCTGCCCTCCTTGGTGACTTCTAGGCGCACTAGGGCGGCTGCGAGAAGTCCGCGGTCCTCAGGATCAGATTCAGGGTCCTTGGCTGTAGGTGTGAGCATGGGGTGGTTAGGATCCATGCAGGACGGGCCTGCCCTCAGCCCCCAGGACACCGGCTCCCAAGTCCATCGCGTGCAGGCGGGGCTGTGGGAGAGCTGGTGCGGGGAGGTTACCCGGCCCGTGGCCAGGCCCGGGCCTAGCTGTCCAGTCTCAGTGGGAACAGGGCACGGCGACCCGGCCGCCCGTCCCCTCTTCCCGCCTCACTAATCTAAACCATGCGGGGCTCCAGGCCCCTGCCCAGCTCAAGGACTGAGGGAAAGCCACCCAGCTACACTGCCGAGGAGCCTACGGCCCGATCGAGGCTTGGGGTCGGAAAGGACGGAGGAGTCCCAGGACCCTAGAATCCCCCTCTCCGGGGGGCGGCGGGCGAGAACTGATTGACAGCTGCGACGTCAGCACTGGGGGGGGGGCGGCCCCGAAGGGAGGGAGGACCAGGAGGAGGGAGCAGAGGCCCCAAAGTGCAGCCTCGGAGATCAAGGGCCCGCTCCACACCCGGGATGTGCCGGGCCCCGAGGACGCAGCGGGCGTCGGGACTGTAACCCAAGGCCCAGGCAGAGCCTTCATGGTCCCACGCCTCTCCGACCTGAACTGGTTGTGGACCTGGGGCCGCAGGCTCCTCCGCATGCTGCTGTGCAGTTAGGGTGAGTGTGGGCTCCAGCCCGTCGCGGGTGAGTGGGGCGCGGGGCTGGGGTCACCCAGCTCAAGGTTAAGCAGCAGAATGGGGCAGGGGTGGAGATGAGCTGAACAGGGCAATTGGTGTAAGGACCACGGTGGTCAAAGCCCCTAGTAGGACCGCGACTGTGCCTCAGTAGTCAGATCACTGCTTCAGCTGGATACCCAGTGGCAGGGACACAAGCCCTTAGTCAGGAGCATGGGACTAAATGGGTCTAGGGACCAAAGAGTATTGTTGCTTAAGAGGCAGCTTAGTCAGGACAAGAGCGGTGGCCTTGAAATTTGAATCAACAGAATAAGAAAGGCCAAAGGAGAGGGCTCGGGACTGACGGTGAAAACTGAAATTTCATGATGAAATGTAGGTGATCAGAACCTGGATGCCACGGACTCATCAGATTTAAATCAGTGACCGTTACATAAGTAACAATAGCTCAAAACTACCAGAATGTGAGAGATTACCAAAGAAACAGAGAGAATCGGTTAACTGATAGAATACTTAGGATTTTTTTGTTAGCACAACAGTCCTTTTCAAGAGCGAATGAAAATAGTAATAACCATTTGAAAAGGACTGAAGACGAAGTAGCTTCAAATACAGAGACAAAGGAGCCACCATTGTATTAAAGTCCCTGTCCATTGTATATAAGGAATAATACTGATTTAGCAAATTGCTAAACTGAGGTACTGTGGGAAACACGCGAGGAAAAAGATGAACAACGCAAATATTAAGGAAAATTCCTTCAGTGTTGATGCGAGTCTATTATACGATGCATTGCTAATATCATATCAATATTAAATATTAACTATTAACAAGTAATTGTAATACATGTAGGGACACGGTGATGAGGATTACTGGAGTAATGAGAATTTATGATATTATAATTTATTAATAGTCATAACAGTATAAATAATGTTTGAGTAGTAAGTATTATACCAACGTGCTGAAAAATAATCAGAGTAATACGGGCTACAGCAATATTACAAATGATGATAAAGTAGCAAGAAGCGGTGAAGTGATGAAAAATAACAGGCGAATTAAGATCCATACCATTGCAAATAACGGCAAAGTCATGAGCGAGATGATGAATAATAATGTCTAGAGTAGCATGCACAACCCTAACAAAACAAATCATGGCAAGGTAACAAGAAATATTCTAACGATATAAAGAAAATAAACCTGGATATCGGGGACAATAATATTACAATTATGCTAAGTCTTAACCTAGGAAAATTTAAATAGAATGAAGAGCTAGACGTGGGAACATGGATGATATACCCAGCACAAGTAAAATAATTAACGGTTAAAAGGATCAATTGACCACGTATCTAATGACCTAGAGACTGGTAAGGGTATTACTAATGTGCCTGAGAAGGGCTGAAGGACGAAACAGTAACAGCAAAGCAACGTTTTCGATGAGGATACCAAACTCCCATTTCACCCTTACTGCTTTAAAATCACGAATAAAATAATTCCAGAGCTAGGCATAAATATTCCTAATGTTGCCGAACTGATCAGAATTTCACTTCGATGATAACAAAACATTGAAAATTGTAAATATTTTTAAAAATTTTCCTCCTAGTATAAGGAAAAAAATCACTAGTAAAAAATACGAAAAAAAATGCTACCCCTGCCCCCCCCCCGAAAAATGAGGTAGCCCAAAGTAACCATTGCAGGCTCTGAGGCAGTGCAGCCCGCGCGACGTGAAGGGCCTTGGCGCCGAGTCTGGGGCGAGCGCGGGACCCAGGATGCCAGCGCTGGGACAGAAAGGAGAGCCCAAAGGGGAGGGAAAAAGGGAATCTTGGAAGGGGGGGGTGTCTCGAGCGGGGATTTAGTGGCGTAGAAAAGCGATCCGCGACCGCGATGGAGGGGAAGGAGAGCGCTGCGTAACTCTGGCGGCGGGTGTAGAAGGGCAGCCGGCAGCAGCGCAGACAGGGTGAAGAGCGGCCGCAAGGCCGCTGCTTGGTTCTGGGTGACAGGGACCTCCGTGGCGCCGCAGGCATCCCCTGCTCTTGGCTCTGCCAGCCTCCGCACCTGGGGCGGGCGGGGCGGTCCATAGGTACCCATTCTGGTTGGAGCCCAAATAGAATGGAAGGCAGCGCACAAGCCAAGACCCTCCCGGAACCCTGGATTTTCGAAGTCCTACGGGGGAACCAGCACGTGGCTCAAGGCAGGGTGCAGGGGCAGGCCATGTCCAGGGAGCCTTGCTAGTTCTAGGCGGGCTGTGGCTGGGCTGTCAGCCTTATCTTTATGGGCTTTTCCCAGCCCTGGCTGGCCCTGGCCCCCTTTTATCTCCTCGGTTGCACTTGGCTTGTTTACTTTGGAGGCCCTGGGAGCCGAAGTCTCAGTCCCGGTGCAGAGGCTGGTGAGCCGGGTAGGTGAGGGCCTGTGCTTGGGGATGCAGCGCCAGAGAGTTGGGCTAGAACCGAAAGAGCCTGAGGGGACAAAAGGGAGAGATTTCGCCAAGACACACAGCAAGCCCACTAAAGCTTGGCCAGATTCTGAAGGAAGAGTAGGGTGGTGGGAAGGGAAGCGTTGAACAGTATATGGCGGCACCCGGAAGGATGCAGGACAGGCTGGTCCTGGCTAGCAAGCTAGGTTTTTCCTTTTCACTGGAGCTCGCAGGTGAAAAGGCCCAGAGACTTCGGGTAAATTTAGCTGTGCCCCAAGGCAAGGTCAGACTGTGATTGTGAAATGGACCCGCCCTACTGGCCTAGTATTTAGCTAAGAGGTCTTTGAATCCTTTGGCCCAACACAGATTACTTTTTGGAACCGAAGAGCCAGTGTGTGAGCCAGCTTGTGCGAATGTGAGGACAGTTTGAGGAGGCCGCTGGCAGAGTTCAGGGTCTGGATCAGAGGGACCCCAAGACAGAGTGTGCTCCTTGGGTGAGGAGGATGTGGTGTGGGGTTTGGAAGCGTTTGGTTCAGGATGTCTTCACTTGCCTGGACTGAGGTGCTGGATGAGGGCAGAAAGCTGAGCGCTGGACTCAAGCGTCCCAGCTCTGGGCCCTTCTCAGGTGTGGGGCTGCAGGAACCAGGGCCCTGACTTTAGGCCTAGCTCTCCTCTCCCACAAGCCCATGTAGTGTCCTGAGTACCCTGGGCCAAAAGTCAAGAAGACCCAGGCCTTCGGCTCCAGTAGAGCAAAAGGGAGGGACACAGGGTGCAGCTGAGACTGTGCGGGAAGGCGGTCCTTCCTCAAGACCTACTCATCACACAACCTCAAGTCTTGGAGGCAGGCAGACCTTAAACTGCACGTAGACCCTCCCAGGTCCAGAACCTGAAGGGAGGAGGCTAGGGTCCTGCCCTCCCGCATGCTCCCTCCCCTAGCTCAGAAGGGGGCGGGGTCCACGTGTGCCGGGGCACCCACCAGAAGCCCCGGGGGCTCAGCTCCACAGGGCCGCGGGGCCTCTGGCCAGTGTGGGTCTGGCAGAGTAACTCGGCTTGTGCTGTGCCCGCAGGAGATGCTGCAGGATAAGGGCCTGTCGGAGAGCGAGGAGGCCTTCCGGGCCCCGGGCACAGCGCTCGGGGAGGCCAGCACCACCAACGCCACCAACGTCCCCGAGCCAGCGCTGGCCGCGCCGGGTCTTAGCGGAGCAGCTCTTGGCAGCCCCCCGGGCCAGGGCGCTGACGTCGCCGCTGCCGCCGCGGAGCAGGTAGGGGCGTCGAGCTGTTTGTGCGGGTCCTTCGAGGGTCGTAGCTAGGATTCCTAGGGTCCGAGACTGTCAGCCCTTTGGTTCTCCGCTGGGCATGGCTCGTGTTCTCTGATTTCGAGGGAGGGTTCTTCTCCACCCCGAACCCTCGGTGGCTGACTCTGAGGCAGCCCTGGAAAGGGGATCCCTGATTCAGAGAACGAACCCAAACCAATGTCCAGTTTCGAAGACCCCAAAAGGGTGAAAGCTAGGGAGTGGGACAGACGGGAAGGCCACAAAACTGTCACTGAGAGGGCTTTAGAGCCACTACCGTGCACCATCACCACCACCCGCATCCCCCGAGCCTTTCTCGGTGTCCCTCGGTTCGCTCACAGGCAGTGGCTAGGCTAGAGCCAGCTGTGGAGTGTCGTCTGCATGGCATAGTCACCTTGTGTCCTCTGTAGGATCGATCATCAGTAGGTGAAGCCCCAAGGAAGAGAGTTTGAATCTCTGATTCAAAGCTTCAAATTCTCCAGTGGTTCAAAATAATTTTGTGAGAAACGAAATCTCGAGGAGTAGGCTCGAGGGCTGGCTGTTCTGCACGCTTCGTCGGTCTGCGCTCTACTCTATGCAGGCTCCGCGTGGAGCCCAGCTGTGGGCCAGCCAGGCAGACCAGTTCTCCTCCCTCCCATCCCCAGACCATCGAGAACATCAAGGTGGGGCTGCACGAGAAGGAGCTGTGGAAGAAGTTCCACGAAGCGGGCACCGAGATGATCATCACCAAGGCCGGCAGGTCAGTCGGGGAGAGCGACGTGGGGAGAGCGCCAGGTGGGAGCCAGGAAAATGTGTCTGCCAGGAAGGCCCTTAGGGAAGGACTCTGCAGTCCTCTGGGTTTCTGGTCTTCGGCCAGTGGGAAATTTATCAGCCACTGAGGTCCCAGCTCCACGTTCTACAGCAGCCAGCGGGACCTACAGCTTTTGCACCCTCCTTGGACCTGAGGGGGTCTGAAGGGACAGCAGCACGCTGTTGACGTGCAAACAAGCGATGCCACACCCGAAGGCCACCTGCAGGGATGCTTGGCCCTCAGGGGAACTGTACTGCCTCCTAACCTCCCGGTGAGGGTCGGGCTGAGGTAGTGTTTCTCAATCGCCCAAACTTTTTGGGAGCAGCATGAACCCCAAGTTCCTTATCCTAGGGCAACACCCTCCTTAGCCTAGGAGAAGGCACCACCGGGTCAGTGAGCTGTCCGGGCGCCTCCCTAGCTCTCGGTGGCTGCCAGCGAAGGGTGATTTATAAAGTGGAAACATCTTTAAAATGCATTGGTGTCTGTGGGAGAGGAGGGAGGAGAGGGTGAGAAGAGAAAGACACGAGCAGCATGTGTGTGTGTGTTCTTGGGAGCTCACAAGCCTGTGAATGTGTGTAAAGGAGACAGCGGCTGTGGTGGGCCGGCTGGCACAGGACAGGAGTGGCCCAATGGAGCAGTTAGCAAGTGAAGGGGACAGCGATAGACACTTGGAACTTACAGTTTAGGAAGCTCTTGTGGAGACTCTGCCCTTCTCCATCCATACCTTTGGTTTTGGTCTCTGGGAGCAAATTAGGTGAGACAATATCCATTTCCCTGGTGATGAGCCTGGAACTTGTTGTTTGGAGAAATCGGATGCTAAGCCATCAAGGGCCAGGGATGTGGAGTCAGACTATAGTGGGAGGAGTGTTCTCTTGCCAGCTCAACTGTTTCCATCTGTGCAATCCTCAGACAAGGGCCACACTCTACGGGTCTCTACCTGCCTCCCCTTCACCCACAAGAGAAAAAGGTCCTGCTTCATTCGGCTGTCCATGAAGCCCATGACAGAGTTTCGTTTCAAAAGAAATAAAAATCAGTGGGGTACTGTGTGCAGTGCATGGATACTGGGGTCCTTCCTGTCCGCTCCCAAACGCAGGCATTGTGAAGATTTTTTTGTTTTTAATTTTATTGACAATGGAAACATGAACACTTGGTCACCCTCTTGTCTCAGAAAGATGGCATGGTCACTCAGGGCTTCTCAGGGAAGGAGGAAGGTTGGTTTTAGGGCCCCGAGTTTTCTGCATTTGGGGGGATGGAAAAAGAGGACACTTCAGTGTTCTTGGCAGAGGGTGGCCTGGCCGAATAGTCAGGGGTGAACTTGGGCGAGAAACTATTGTCCTGTGGCCCTTGGTGCCAGGTGTTTGAAAGTAACAACTGTAAATATAGCTGCCGTCCTTCCTAACTGTGGGACCCAAACCAGGGGCGTCTGTGAAAGGCGCTGGTAGAGCAAGCGTCAGGTGCATTGCAGCTGTGGAGAAGGGGGGATTGTTCTCTTGTGCCCGCTAACATGGAGAAAGGAAAACAGAAAGAACTCTCCAGACTTTACATTTGTAGATTTTAATCTCTTAAAAATAGATGATGGGTATGTTCTCTGGATAGATGAGTTTTTGGTTTTCTGTGAGCTTTTCTACCTGTGTGGGTCCTCCCCCCCTCCAACAGAAGTCCTTAAATCTGCACTGCAGAGCCCACCCTCTGAGTCAGAAGCCTGCGCCCTCTCCTAGAGATCCTACCTAGGGCTGGGCCTGGGGGAGGGGGGGATGGCGCTGACAGTTTAAAAATGACCGTGAGGATTCTGGTCATTTACGTGGTCCTCACGTACTTTTCTCTGGTGGAAAGTTATACTAAATCTAATTGGAAAAACTTATTAGCCTCATCCACTTCCGCTTCAGATCTCAGAGCCCCAATTCCTCCTGCAAACCTTCCTACTATCTTTTTTTGGGGGTGTGTGTGTGCTAGGATCCACCCCATCTTGCACAGGCACTGAGCTACACCTCCAGAACTCCACTGTCTTCAGAGACCTGCTTCATTGGCTTGCTAGCTGTGTCCAGGAAGTCTCTGGGTGCAGCCTGCTGTGTTTGGGCTTGTGGCTCTTCCACACTCCACCCAGTGTTGTCCCAGACGACTACCAGTACCCTTCCTGGGGCATGCTCATTTCTCAGCAGATGGCCCGGTTCAGAGATTCTAAGATGGAAAAACCTCCTCCATGGCTCTTTTTCTTTTCTTTGCTGATGCCCTGTAAAGTTTGGGATTGTTTGCTCCTGGAGACAGACTCTGGCGCTTAGGGGCATGGATATCTGCTGTCTGGCTGGGGAAG
Organism: Microtus ochrogaster; assembly: GCF_000317375.1. NCBI lineage: Eukaryota > Metazoa > Chordata > Mammalia > Rodentia > Cricetidae > Microtus > Microtus ochrogaster. The sequence goes on from NC_022014.1 coordinate 62,060,070, forward strand.
AATGGGGCCCTGGAGAAGGGAGCCAGAATCTTCTCAAGACAGTTTCACAAGTCTCCCACCCATCGGGTCCTTGAAAGTCTGAAGGCCAGAGGGTGTGTGTGGGGGGGGAGAGAACCAGCCCCTTTGGATAGTGCCTTTGACTAAAATGCTCAAGAACCCAGGGTGCCAAGTGTCACCTGAGAGTCAGACCCTTCCTAGTCAGTCTCAGTTCCTCTCAGAGCAGAGCGCTCATGTTGGTAATGGCAGAGATTTCTCTCTTGGCTTCAGATCCCTTCCAAGCTTGATACATGTGAGAAACTGCATTTTTCCCCCTCCCAAACACAGATAAAAGTGAACTCCACAAAAAATTAAACATAAACCTTCCAAAAATGAACATTTCCTACCCATCTGACTGCCCTTCTCCTAGGTCATGGTTTTGCCACCAGATAAATCTCCACTATCAGTCTTCATAGCCTGTTGAGTTCAATGTTGCTTGTGTTAGTGACAGTGAATTTGCGTTTGAAAAATGAACTACCGATGAGAACTCCTGTTGAACCTGTATTGTTTGTTATTCTGAGGCAAGGATTTGGCCTGGCTTAATCCCAGGCTTCAAAGCCAATTGCCCTTGCTCTGTATACAGAGCGTCAGAGCCCAGTGGCGTGGGTGATAAGAGAAGTAAGGGTTGAAGACACTGGGAAAGTGGGTTGGGGAGAGAGCACTTTGATCTCGTCTTAAAGTATTTTCTGAAAGCAAAAGTCTATCAGAAGGAAGTGCCTTCCAAAAAAAAAAAAAAATTCCGAGCAAAGCAACTGACCTTCCCAAACAGCACCCATTCCACACACCCTCCCTAGACCTTCCCCTCAGGGAAAATATGTCTTTAAAAATGCTTTGGGTGTATTAGAAAGGCAGGCTCGCGCTCTCTCTCTCTCTCTCTCTCTCTCTCTCTCTCTCTCTCTCTCTCTCTCTCTCTTTCTCTTTCAGAAATCATTTG
>NC_022014.1:62061267-62085654 GCF_000317375.1 Microtus ochrogaster
TGTGTGTGTGTGTGTGTGTGTGTGTGTGTGTGTGTGTGTGTGAGAGAGAGAGAGAGAGAGAGAGAGAGAGAGAGAGAGAGAGAGAGAGAGAGAATTTGAGTGGAATATTTCTGCAAGAGAATGCCGGCCCATCTAAAGTTTATAGCCCTATAGAATTCAAAACAAAACAACAATGAACCCAGGGTGTAACCACCATCCAGATAAGGAGAACCTCCCTAGTCCCCTAGCCTTCTTCTTGAGTGCCCTCCGGGTCACCACCGCTGCCACCCTGAAAACCGCTTTCCACACTTCTTGCCCGCTCTGGCGGTTTTAATGCCTGCATTTAAGGGAAGGCACGTGCAACTGCTTCAGGCCTCCACCCTCAAGGAAGTCGGGGGGGGGGGCGTTCAGCTAGGTAGGGAGAGTCTGGTGAGGTTCCAAGATCTTGATTTCCACTCTGTCCCCGGGATGTGGGAGTGTGCACTAATTTGGCTCCTTGCGTTTGTCAACCAGAAGATTCAGGAGCCAGCCATCCCCGCTGCATCCTCTCCCGGCGGGGAGTTTGCATTTATAGATCTGTGGCCAAAAGCACAACGTCCCCCAGCCTCGGGCCTGCACACAGAGGAAGCTTATCCTAGCAGCTCATTCTAAAGCCATTTCCGAGTAAGAAGCAGATAAAGGCTCGGGTCCGGTACCCTTTCAGAGCCGGCTGCTGATCAGAGGGGAGGTCCCGGCTTTCATCTGCTCCCGGCGGGCGGCCAGGCGGCCAGCGTGTTTATTCCCCTGGCGGAGCCGCTTCCGCGCGTGCTGGCCGCTGCAGCTGTCTGGGGACAGCGCGGGAGCGGGGACTCGGGGTGGCGGGGAGAGAGAAGGCGCGGGGGGCACGCGCGAAGGGTACAGAAGGGTGCCGGCCGTGTGGGGCTCAGCAACAGCTAAACCTAGTGACACCCTCCTTCCTGCACTTCCCTTCCTAGCCCTGAGCGACCCCCCCACACACACACTGTAGGGTGTTATTTTCAGGTACGTTTAATGTCAATCAGAAATAACTTACAGCTCACAGGATCATTTCGTGTGTTTCATTAGCTAGTAGAGCGCTAAGGAAGTCACAGCTTCCAAATTCAGTCTAGCCTCTTCCGTGGAGGCCTGCTCACCTGATGAACAGCCCTGCAATTTGGGCGTTTGGGTTCCAGCAATAACCTTTTTCCAAATCAGGGGCAGATGTGAGGTTAGGGGTGATATTCCTCGCCGTGCAGCCGCCCTTCCACCCTGGACAGACAACTGGATATTGGGCATGGTGTGGCTGGCAGCACTTGGGGCCGCCACAGTGTGGTCTGCAGGCCCTTGAAGCATGCCTTCAGCAAGCTTGGCTTAGACCTGGCCATCTGTTTCTAAGAGGGCAGGCCATCCTGCTGCAGGGGACCCACACCAGATATCCTGGTACTCTCCTTCCCCACGCCAGTGCCCCAAGTGGCCTCTGGAAGGGCGCAGACCCTGTAAGCTTTGGGAGCAAAGTACGGGAGTCTGAGTATCTGCCTGGCCCTCTGAGCTGCTGAGCTGCTGAGGCAACATGGGAAGGTCAGGGTCCCTCAGTCCCCTTTCTCTCTCTCTCTCTTTTTTGCCTTTTCGAGACAGGGTTTCTCTGTGGTTTTGGAGCCTGTCCTGGAACTAGCTCTTGTAGACGTGGCTGGTCTCGAACTCACAGAGATCCGCCTGCCTCTGCCTCCCGAGTGCTGGGATTAAAGGCGTGCGCCACCACCGCCCGGCTCCCCAGTCCCCTTTCGTTCCAGTCTACACACACTGTTGTAGTGGCGGCCAGGCATTTCTTCCTGGCCCTTGTATGTGGGTCCTGGCCCTAGAAGGGGGCTGTGGCTGTCCTCTGCTGGTGCCACCTGCAGCAATTGACTACCCGGGCCCAACAGCCAGGGCTGCCCATTTTCTTGCTCTTTCTGTTGCAGTTACGAAACGGTGGCCTGGAGGGGACAGGGAAGGCGAGGCAAGGCAGCTGCTGCCATCCTCTTTAGCTTTAGACCCACCAGGAGTGAGGCAGGGCCAGAAAACAGAGTGGCAGCCGCTCCAGCTATGCCCCTATGCCGGGCTGAGGGCTGGTTTGAAGGAGGAAGCTGGATTGGGTTCCTGAGTTCTCTGGCTCCCCCCCCCCCCGCGATCCTTGGAGAGGGGGTGGATTTGAAAATGTTTTCAATCGACATCTGAGACAAATTCTTCCACACGGTTTATAAGTCCCTAGACTTGCAGTAAGAACTGCCATCCCCCAACTTCCAGGCACGCGTACAGGCACACATGCGCACTTGACCCACAAGCTCATGCACAGGCGCCTGGGCCGCCATAGCCGCCCTTTTCTCTCTGCAGTGTGTGTCCTAGTCTTTCCTGTAGCAGGAGAGGTGCATGGGCTGGGCTAGGCAGGGCCTGGAGGGGAACCTTTCTGCTCAGGGTCCCAGTTTGCTGTGGGGTCTGCCAGCTCTGGAGAACTTTATTCTTTCCGGAAGTCCTACTCTAGTACTGATGACAAAATGGAGGTGGGTGTGTCCAATCTGTTTGAGGTTTTCAGGGCAGCGTCTTGTGAGGTTCTCTGGCTTAGTGAATGGCTTGCTGGTGCTGTTTTGATTCTCAGCACCACAGTGGAGGGGTGGGTTGAGGCTCCCACATCTGTGGCTTCGATCAGGTTTGGATCCTGCTTCTCTCCTGAGAAACCCCTTCATGATTTGGTTTTTGTTTGTTTTTGTTTTTCGAGACAGGGTTTCTCTGTGTAGCCCCGGCTGTCCTGATACTGTAGACCAGGCTGGCCTCAGAGATTCACCTGCCTCTGCCTTGGGAGTGCTGGGGTTAAAGGTGTGCACCACCACCACCCTGCCCTGCTGATTTTTCTTTTTCTATTTCTTTCTCTCTCTTTTATTTTAGTTTATTTTTTTGAAAAGGTTTCTTGGTATATAGTTCTGATTGGGCTCTAACCAGAAGTCCCCCTGCCTCAGCGTCTCTGAGTACTGGAGTTATAGGTCGGGAGGAACAGCCATGCTGATTTGAAATGGACTATGTGACCCATATATAGTGACGGTCATCTGACCCAGTGTGTGCTAAGCAAGTGGTCTACAGCTGAGTTCCATCTCCAGCCCTCTTTGTGGGGAGTCAGCTGGGGAAGGGTGAGGGAGGGGTTCTGGCTTCCCTACTCTGTGCTCCTGCAGGTTTGCCTGTACTGAGTGCTGAACGTTCAATTAGCGTCCTGGACAGTTTCATCACAGGCTACAGGAACTGGAAGACTCACTTTTGTTGGGTCCATTTTCAGAGAACTAGGCCATACCCCTGGCTTGTGGGACATGGGAACAGAGCAGAGACTCAAGGAAATGGTAGTAATGTTATCCTTATCTGAGAGGTAGGGAAACTGAGGCACAGGAGATCTGGGCAGGTGGCCTGAGGCTTAGCTGGTTAGAGATAGGCCCGACTGTGATCAATGGCAGGCTGATTTCTGCTTCCATGTTTTGGCCCATGAGGCTTCTCCACTGGCTTCCTGGTTAAGGTGCTGTGTACAGCCTCAGTGAAGCATGCGCCGTGAGAAATACCCCTGCAGCTCACACAGGAAGAACCAGGCTTAGCAGGGTTTTCCCGAGTTCTCTTTCCTGTGAGAAAGGCATCTCACTGCCTATGGGAGCAGCTGACAGTGGCGTCCAGGCCAGCTGCACTAGTGCCCTATGATGTCACCTCAGAACTCAGCTGTTTGTAAGCTGGCAAAGGACTGGGGACAATTTGAGGCAGCCAGAACGCTACTGAAATGCCCCCTCACTGTCCCAAACAGGGTCTCTATGCTGCCTGCTGCGGTTCACAGCTACCGGGTCCCAATCATGGGGGATTCCCACGGAGGGAGATTTGGACAAGGTGTACGCTGTCTTTCTGGGTGTAGATTGACAGCTGGTATGGGGTCTGGTGTGGTTTGAACAGTTCTGTCCTGTGGGACAGTGAGGACAAGAGAGAAGTGGGTCATGACCTTTGGCTAACTCTGCTGTTTCTCCCACTGTGCTGCCTTAACCCTTGACCCCCTCAGGAGGATGTTCCCCAGCTACAAGGTAAAAGTCACGGGCATGAACCCCAAGACCAAGTACATCCTGCTCATCGACATCGTCCCCGCAGATGACCACCGCTATAAGTTCTGTGACAACAAGTGGTAAGAGGTCCAGGGCCTGTCTCTCCTCCGTGCTGGCGCTCTTTCTTCCTGTGAGTCTTTACTGCCCGGAGTCATTTTGCTGGGGTGCTTCCTGCACCCGGGCAGGGGCTGAGGCTGGTGTATAGGTTTCGCTGCCCCTTGACAGGCCCTAGAACATCTGCCTGGGACTCTCTGGGGTCCATGGTGGCGGAGGTCACAGACGCACAAGCTAGACTAAAGCTCAGAACACGCTCTGGATTTGAGATGTTCCAGCTGACACGTTTACAACATTGAAAAAGTAAAAAACTATACAAGGGTGTGCGGGGGATGGAGAGGGGGTTGGTAGCTCAGGGGTTAAAGCACTGCCTGTAAATAAATAAAACTTATAAATAAAACACACAGAAGTGCCCACACTCCCTGAAGTGTCTCTATAAACAGCCCTAGTCTTTGAAGTCAATGCTGGCACCTTCCTTCATCTCCCCCTTCCTACTGAAGTGAAGGGAGGAGCCGGGAAGCACTAACCCCTCCTCTCTGTTCCCCTCCCCTCCCCCCTGCATCTGCCCTGGGCCTTGGTTTGCTCTCAGGGGGAATGGGGAGTTTGGCTTCACCAGACCCCAGGGAACTCCTCTGCTGCCACTGTCTGTCTGCTTTGTCTGCAGGATGGTCGCAGGGAAGGCTGAGCCAGCCATGCCGGGGAGGCTTTATGTCCACCCAGACTCTCCTGCCACGGGGGCCCACTGGATGCGGCAGCTGGTCTCTTTTCAGAAGCTGAAGCTGACCAACAACCACCTGGACCCCTTTGGCCATGTAAGGACTGGGGTGGTGGTCTTGGGAGAGAGAGCAGCCATGGTGGTGGTGGGGTCTTAAGGTTGGAGAACAGGAGAGACTCCACTTTTTATCAGGCCTCTGACCCTGCACACCAGCTGTGCATCCCCTTCCTCCTCACCAGCTGGCGACTCTGGGCAAGGCTGTCAGCCTTTTTGAGTCTCTGTTTCTGTGTATAGAGACTGGGTTTGACTGTATGTGCCTTCTGTGGTAGTGAGGCCTAGATGGGGGGTATGCAGAAAGTTCCCTAGAGAAGAGCCAAGTGAATGGTGAGTAAGGCCGTGGAGATGATGAGGAAGGTGGTAGTGATGGAAGATGTTGCTGATGCTGGCAGCTGTGATGATGATTGACGGGTAGTGATGATGGCCACACTGGTGATGCTGACCATGGTGGGGGTGGTGATGCTGTGACGGGGCCCCAAAACCTATTCCTGCTAGACTCTACAGATGTGAATTTTGAAGTCCTTCTGACCTCTGGAAAGGGAGCGTTACCTCTGGCTCCTGGCTCAGCTGCTGCCTGGGGTCTGGTTCATAGGTCAGGATGGGGGTGTAGGAGCGGCAGTGGTGGCTGCCCGCAAACATTCTAATCCCAGTTTCTCGGGCTCATTCTTTCCCCATCTGGCCCTGGCAGGCCCACAGAAAGGAAGTTTTTATGTGAAAATCTTTAGCTTAAATGTGTTGGAAACAGAAGCCTGGCAGCCAGTATCGTCTTGCGGGGCATCAGACCCTGATTCTGTAGATGCCTGCGATTCTCTGGTAGTGTGGTGCAGGGGTGTGGGCGAACCTCAGGCAGTGGAAGCCGCTAGGTGCTGCACACCTGAACACAAAGGTCTCTTGCATAGCTCAGTCTCTGGGGAGACTGAGTTAGGGTCAGTACAAGTCAGGGTCCCGAGAAGAAAAGTTCTTTCTGGAGAATGCTGGAAGTGCTTCATCCTGTTTGACAGGAAGCTCCTGGTTTCAGTTTCAGAATCTGATCCAGCTTTCTTCTTGGTCATTGGTGATGTAAATACACATTTAGAGTACAGGATGCAGCAAATTATCCTTTTCTGTTTTATAAGTCTCTATCCTGGGCTTTCCATGCAGATCCCAGTGGGGAGGGTCAGTCAAGCCCCAACTCCCAGAGCAAATCCTAGCCAGGTCTCTGCCCATGTGACTCCTGCTGAACTTTGCTTGGCTGGACTGTGGTATGGGGCTTACAAGATGAGGGAGGGCCTCTGATGTCAGTGGGGACTGTAGAGACAGGGCCCTCTAACTAACCCTGCAGGCTCATGCAGCACTGGCCGGTTGAGTGAGTCGGGAGCTTGACAGGTGAAAGCATCCTGAGATTAAGGGTTTGGATGGGACCTTGGGTACACCTGCTTGTTACCATAGCTCCCAGCTACAAGGTGTTTCCTAAGACATTTCTACTTCCCTGGCCCTGCAGAAGGTGAGAGGAGAAGGTACCCAGGCTTAGAAAGCCAGCTCTTTAGAAGGAGAAAATACTATGTTTTCTTAGCTCCATCCTTGGTGGCTCCTCATGGTTTTTTGTTTCGTTTTGGTTTTTTTTTTTTTTTTTTTTTTTTTTTTTTTTTTGAGATAAGATTTCTCTGTGTTGCCCTGGCTGTCCTGGCACTTGCTGTATAGACCAGTTTGGCCTTGAACTCACAGAGATCTGCCTGCCTCTACCTCCCGAGCACTGGAATTAAAGGCATGTGCCACCAGAGACAGGCGGATCTCTGTGAGTTTGAGGCCAGCCTGATCTACAGAGCAAGTTTCAAAGCTACAGAGAAACCCTGTCTCGAACCACCCCCTCCAAAAAAAAAGCATGACACCTACAAGGTCATTTGCAGCTATTTGGGGCTAGAGAGATGGCTCAGCGGTTATGTGCACTGTCTGTTCGTTCTTCCAGAGGACCTGGGTTCAATTCCCAGCATCCACATGGCCATTCACAACTGCCTGTAACTCTACCTCCTGGGGATTTGACACCCTCGCACAGACGTACATGCAGACAAAATACCAATGCACATAAAGTAAAAATAAATAAATCTTTAAAAAAAGAAAGAAAGAAAAAACCAAGGGCGTTTGCTACCACTGCTCTGCCTGACGCTTTTCTTAATTTTCTGAGGACCAGGTATGAGGGTTTGGGCTCAGCAGTTCGTCTTTCATGGCAGTTGGAATCTAGAACAGGAACTTCTCTCACACCACTTGGCTAGAAACCACTTTGCTCCCAAAGTCAGGGTTGATTTCTAAATGGGAAACCTGTGGGGTTTAAAAGCTTCTTTAAAAAATATATATAGATATAGATTTATAATGTTTGTGGGTGTTTTGTGTGCATGCCTGGTTCCAGAGGAGGTCAGAAAAGAGCATTAGATTGCCTGGATTTTAGATTCTTGTAAGCTGCTATGTGGGTGCCGGGATTGGACCCAGGTCTTCTGAAAGAGCACCTACTGCTGCTGCTGAGCCATCTCCAGCCTCTCCATGTGGGGCTTTGCAGCAAACACCCACAAGGAAATTTCTAGTAAAAACGGTAGAGAAGGAGGCTCTGGAGGGCGGGCAGGCGCAGCGTATGACCTGGATTTTTTTTTTTGTTTTCGAGACAGGGTTTCTCTGTGGCTTTGGAGCCTGTCCTGGAACTAGCTCTGTAGACCAGGCTGGTCTCGAACTCACAGAGATCCGCCTGCCTCTGCCTCCCGAGTGCTGGGATTAAAGGCGTGCGCCACCACCGCCCGGCTGACCTGGATTTTTTTAAGAGAGGGGTCGGCAGCAGGAAAAGAAAGGATCATGGGAGTAAAGTAGGCCAGCCACTGCTGCAGCATGGCGCACCTTCAGCTCCACTTCTGTCTTTGTGCTGCTGCAGACCTGACTGTCCATCTCCTGCTGCTTCCCTCCCACCCCCACCCTTCCAGGAGGCCCTGGCTAGGTGGCCCCGTAGTGGAAATAAGGCGTCCCCACTTTCCCTCCTCATCTTTTAAGAGTCTAGCAATACTTCTTGGGCTTCAGGAAGCCAAGTAGGATTGAAGTAGCTCCGTAGGGACTGGCACACAGGTCTTGCTTTCCTGCAAATCTGGAAGCGGGAAGGACATGTGTGCAGTGGGTTATGCATAGTTCTGAGTGCGGGGAGATAGATGCCGCCATCATCTGTGCCAGGCCTTTCTGCTTTCAACTGGCTGAGGAGAAAGGGCCATCTCGCAGGGTGACTCTGACAGGAAGGACTGAGATAGCCCTCATCGAAGTTTCTTTCTTTCTGTTTGTTTGACTTTCTGTTTTGTCTGACTTTCCTCCCTCCTGAGACAGGGTTTCTCTTTGTAGACAAGGCTGACCCCGAACTCAGAGATTCATCTGAATTTCTTTCCTTTTTTTTTTTTTTTTTTGGTTTTTTGAGACAGGGTTTCTCTGTAGCTTTGGAGCCTGTCCTGGAACTAGCTCTGTAGACCAGGCTGGTCTCGAGCTCACAGAGATCTGCCTGCCTCTGCCTCCCGAGTGCTGGGATTAAAGGTGTGCGCCACCACTGCCCGGCTCATCTGAATTTCTTAACAAGACATAGATACACTGGAGGTGGAGGGGGCATCCATAACGTCTTTTCCCCCTTCCCAACATCCCAGTGACATACTGAGGTATGATTATATCAAAGTTCACCCTGAGGAACAGTGAGCTTATTGGTTTATTCACAGAGCATAGATATGGGGTTACTCACAAGAGTGTGGGTGCTTCTCCTGCAAAAGGCTACACTGAGAATCTTTACCCAATATGAAAAATAGCTTCCCCATTCACTGCATAGTGATTTTCCCATCCCATTTATCTTCCTCCATTCTTTAGCCTTGGTTCTGAGTTCAAATACAGTTCCTCAGGGGAGGAGGCACAGGCTCTCTGTGCTCAGAGCATGCACACCTTCTCATCCCTGTACTTACAAAGCTATATCTGAGCGCTTCCGTTTGTATCTCTACAAACACAGTCACATGGATTTAAAAATAAGTCACCAAGGAAACTGGGGAGATGGCTTAGTTGGTTCCCATAAGCCTGAGATAGATCCGCAGCATCGATGTCAAAAAGCCCTTCCCAGTGACATGTGTCTGTCAAACACAGTGCTGTGGGTGTGGACAGGTGGACCCCACTGCCTAGTTATCAGAATTAATGAACTCTGGATCCTGTCAGAGAGCCTCAGAAAGTAGGATGGAGAGTAACCAAGCACAACGCTGGATGCTGACCTCTGGCCTCCACATGCACACGTGTGCATAAACACAGCACAACACATACAAAATTTGTCATGGAGTAAACACAAGTGTTTTTGCTGTGATGTGGTTAGCCGCTGTTACTACTTTCGGCATTGTTGGCACATACAGGCAGAATAGGCTAAGATCCCAACGCCTTGTGCACCTTGCTCTGTGAACAATGTATCCTAGTGATGCTTCCGTTGAGAGAGAGCTCCCTCTGCCTCCAGTGCAGCTGCGTTCTACCTTCCTGTGGTTCCATGAACAACTTTGCTTTGCCAGGTGCTTTGGTCTTTGTTTTTTTTTTTTTTGTTTTGTTGTTTGTTTTTGAGGCATAGTAGCCCAGGCTAGCCTTTAACTTGTGATCCTTCTGCCTTCATTTCCTGAGTACTAGGATTATAGGTGTTGACGCCATCCTAGGCTATTTTTCACTTCTTTGTTTTCTGAGGCAGGGTCTCCCAGTGTAGCCTTGACTAGCCTAGAACTTGCTGTGTAGACCAGGCTGGCCTCACACTCTAAGAGATCTGCTTGCCTCTGCCTCCCGAGGGTGAGATTAAAGGCGTGCACTACCACACCTGGCTACTTTTCACTCTTGGTTATGCTTGAGTGGGTGCCAGATACGTGTGTGCAGTAAATGGCCTGTTCACAGTTGGGAAGGAGAGTTTTGAAGATAGTCACCTCCCTGCTGTCAGGGGAATCCACAAATGTGTGTGCCCACTGTGGCCTTCCTGCAGGGAGGGAAGGGGGCTTTTTCAATTATTCTTTTCCTTTCTTGTGTATATGTATGTGGTGTATGTCTACACGTTCACGGGAATGTGGGGTATTTGCACCTGTGTGCACACGCATGTGGAGATCAGAGGTCAGCCTTGGATGTTGTTCCCCCTGCATCCACCTGCCTTCTCTTCTGAGAAAGGCTCTCCCTGGACCTCATGCTCACTGATCTAGATACGTTGGGCATCCAACCTCAGGGACCGTCCTGTCGCTCACTGCCTCAGCTTGCAGGTTACAAGCATGTGCCGCAATGCCTGGCTTTTGACATGTGTACTGAGGATCGAACTTGGGTCCTCATGGTTGTACTGACAAAGCCATTCCCAGCCCCAGCCCTTTAGATCCCTGACAGTTAGATAGGCAAACGATAGGAACCAATTGTAGTTTTAATTCAGGTCTCCTCTTCTCCCTGGGCATCTCCTTTTCTGTGAACCGTGTGCTTCTTCCTCCACTTTCCCCTCAGGTTTTCGAGCTCATCAGTTTTTAGCTTTTATAAATGTGGAAGCTGTAGGTCCCGTCTAATGCGTTGGCCAGTTTGTCACTTGATCTGGCCCACGGTGGTCATGGTTTTCCCTGGCAGAAGTTTTTGATTGAATTTATCCTTTCTTCCTTTATAGGTTCTGGGAAGACTTCAGTTATTTCTTTATGAGGGAACTTTCCTTCGGTACTTTTTTAGCATCTTTCTGTGCAGCCCAGGTTGGCCTCAAACTTATGATCCTTCTGCCTTAACTTCCTAAGTGCTTTGGGGAACTGTTCTAGCCACCATGTGAGCTCTATGATCAGACTCACGTGGTCAGGCTTGGCAGCAGATGTCTTTAACCACTGAGCCATCTTGCCAGCTCTGGATTTATTTATTTATTTATTTAGATTTTTGAGACAGGGTTTCTCTGTAGCTTTTGGTTCCTGTCCTGGATCTAGCTCTTGTAGACCAGGCTAGCCTCGAACTCACAGAGATCTGCCTGCCCTGCCTCCCGAGTGCTGGGATTAAAGGCGTGCGCCACCACCGCCCGGCTCTGGATTTATTTTTAAGTACAAAATAGGAACCCTTTAGAATTATGCTAGCATCTGATGGAGGTGTCAATCCTGATTTTTCTGTCTTTTGAGAGAGCTACCTAGCTGTTCCATCATCAATAAGGGAGGGTCCTCTTCTTCTGCACTCTGGGTCCCCATGTGAATTTGTTTATTCATGTGCCAGTCGCTTTAACTGCTGAGACTTCTTGATACATTTAGAGTTTGGCAGGACTTGTCCCCTTGGCTCTCTGTTTTATTTTCTTCTTGGCGAGTTGTGTGTGTGTGTTTCGTATGAACTGTAGGATCAGCATGCGGAGCTGAAAAGGAAACTTGCATTTCTACAGTATTTCCTTTAGATTGTAAACTGGCTTTGGGAGGATTGCGAGGAATGCCCTCTTCTTGACTGGAATCATCTCCTTGTCCTTCAGAGTGCACTCAGGTGCCCTCCCCAAGGCTCTACACATTCCTGTGGGGGTCTCATCTCGGGTGTCACCACCATAAATGCACTGTATGTTCTCACCACTGGATTCTCGGTGATGGTATGTCTCACATTGTGTCTGGATGCCCGGAAAGCCAGTGGGCACTGGCAGACAGCATATGAGTCATGAGCCCACACAATGGGATGCTGTTCAGACAGGTGGCCTTTCCTGAGCCAGGGGCTGCTGTCCCCCAATAGATCTATGTCTCCTTTCCCTCTTTGTCACCCCCATTTCCTGACTGATAGTGTGTCAAGACCCCACCAGTGCCTTGGGAGCTACAGAGACCTGAGGACCAGGCCATCCCTACACAGTAGTTAAATGGAAGTGCAGCTCAGGAGTTGGTGCTGCTTCTGCCTCCACCTCGGATTGCTGACTAATATGCAGATGTCTTCTGATGTTCTCTCCATGGTCTATTAAAATGAGGGTGGCAATGTTGACTTTGTAATAAGATGTTGTTAAGATTAATTACGAGGTATGTGATACCTCGCCAGGGCCTGGCGTGAAGACTGCGTTCTCCTGACCCCTTACTGATGGCTGTGGCTGTGGGAAGAGGTAAAAAGGTTCCTGGCTGTGTGTGAGAACCCAGGTTGCTGTCCTGGGAGCGAGCTCAAGGTTTCTCACGTGAGCTGAAGGTCTTTGCCTGAGTCCTTGTTTTCCCACTTTCACCTTAATATTTTTCTTCCCTTTCTTTTTTTGACAAATACCTCGTTCCACAGCCGAGGTTGGCATGGATCTCTTGGGGGTCTCTCTTCCATCTCAGCCTCCCAAGTCCTGGCATCGCAGGTACAAGCCGCTACATCCACTCTCCTGCAGATCCTATCCATGTCTTAACCTGGACAGGGTGGAGGAAGTGATCTTAGCAAGTGCACGATGCTGGGTAAATCCAGTTTTAAATGCCGTTGTATGGCTGGTATCTGAGCAGATGCTTTGGGGTCCATGGTCCTTACAGTGTCTAGCAGACACCTTCTTAATAGTCGTGAGCAGGGTGTACTTTTTCCAAGGCCGTCTGGAATCTGCTGGGTTGCCGTCTTCATCCGGCTGTGTGTTCTTGGGTGAGTCATGTTCCCACTCCAGGCCCTCTGTTCCTCGTTGTAAGTCCGGGGGGTTGGGTCAGAGCCCCTCTGCACTCTGCCTTTCTAGGGCTCTCAAATTCTTGGATTCCATTGGGACTAAATCTAGACCTCAATGGCAAAGCACGCATGGTAAGCCCTTGAGATGGATGTCTGGCGCTATTGTAATTGTTAAAATAGAGCAGGCTTCTGAATTGTGGCCAGAACATAATGAATCCCATTTCTGTAGAACAGCGATGATGACGGGGGACCAGCCGTGCAGTCGGGTGGTTGATGTGGCTAGCCTGTTTGGCCCGGCACCACTCTACAACAGATAGGCAAGGGAACCCAGCACCTGAGGAGCTCCTGACTGGAGCCAGGTGTGTGAGTTCTTTCAGAGTCTCTCAGGCTCACAGTACTGGGGTCCAAATCTCCATGTGCACTGGTTTGATGAATGGGGTCCTTCCAGACAGGTTCCAGACTATTAAGAGCTTGAAGGGTGTTTGAGACCACCTGGTTGAGAGCTGTACTTCAACAGATGGGACCCTAGTGTCTGGGGAAGAGCTTGCTCAGGACTGGGGGCTGGTGGAGCCATCGCAGGGAGGCTTCTCTGCGGCCAAGGCTGTTCCCTCTAATGCAGTTCTCAATCTTCTTAACGCTGTGCCCCTTTCATTCAGCTCCTCATGTTGTGGTGACCCTCCCCTGCAACCGTAACATTATTTTTGTTGCTACTTCGTGACTAACTTGGCCACTGTTAGGAGTCATGATGCAAAGCTGTGTTTTCTAGTGCTCTTAGGTGACCCCCGTGAAAGGGTCATTTGAGAACGGATGCTCTAGGGGCTCCTATCTGCCTCTGCAGGCCCCACAGTTTCTGTTCCCTGGAAGGTGTCTTTGGCAGTCTCTCAACACAAGTCATCAGGAACGCTGTCATGGGCTAAAGTGGTGGCCTTCTGAACATAGGACCTTCATGGAACTGGTGGGAGTGGCCGTGGAAGGAGGGAAAAGGAAGAGCCTATGCTCCTGGATACATTGTGGCGGCTGCAGAATTGGGCACAATGGCTGTGGTTTGGGGTTCTGTCTGGTCTGCCTTGGTGATGCCAGCCTAGGAGAACCAGAGAGATTGGGGCCCATCCAGCGTTTGGGGGAGCTGCAGCGTGTGAATGGCCATAGAAAGTTTGTATTGGATACTTGCTCATTTTCAGATTCTGACTGGAAAAAAAAAATGCCAAGATTAACTTGTCTCTGGTGAGCAAAGTAAAATCTAGAGGTTTGGAGGCCTGGCCCGGCTCTGCGCTAACTCAGCCAAGAATCCTGACGTGCAAAAGAACAGATAGGACCCTTTCTTCGGGAAAGTTTGTTTATTTTAGTGGTAGTGGGAACTGAGCCCCCATTTCCAGCCCTGGGTGAGTTTGTAGTTTTGAAGAGTTAAGAAGAATTAGAAAGCCACATGGCACAGGCAGGGCAGATACGGGAGGTCCCACACAGGGCCGGCCTTGCAGAAGGAGAGAAGACAGGCCTAGATGCGCAAGAACACCAGTGCAGCAGGAAGGACCATGCTGAGGTGGGGACACACCCAGGCTGCCTCCCCAGGAACAGAGGTCCTCCCTGAGTACCCATGCCTTGGTGACTTGTACAGGGTGACAAGTCTTGAGGTGCTTCCTAAGGCCCAGCTCTGCCCTATCAGGACATTCCTGGCTGCAGGAAAGATGTGTTCTTCTGCCTCGTATTTAGCTGGGCAGTGTCCTGAGCTACCAGAGAGCTCTGCCTTTATCCTCAAGAGGGTAATGGCTGTTGTACAAGACAAAAAGGCTGGCCAGAACACCTAAGTGAACTTCAGAGCCTAGGGCAGGCAGAAGCCCACAACTAGCCTACGCCAGCCTTCCAGATGCAAGACGAGCATGGAACCTTCTGGGCCTCAGAACTCAGCAAGGCTTTCCAGAAAAGAACCAATACTGGGCCTTTTCTCTTGGCACCGTGGCCACCCAAGGGTTAAATAGTTCATTCCACAGAGGCTGAGGCAAGCCTAGCCTGGAAGGGGCACCCCAGGCAGAGGAAAGCATTTTGAGGGGAAGAGGAGCTGAGGGCCAGCAGCTGAGATAGAAAGCAAAGGGTTAACAGATGCAGCAGAGCTGATAAAATGCCCCAAATTCCTGGTCCTGCCTCCAGTGGGAGGGCGTCTGGCAAATGTCAACGATAAAAAATGCATTTTAATGGCACCTGATGTATCCGCTACCGCGAGGGCACAGCCGTATGAAGCACGTTGGGGCAGTTAACTACTGTGTGTTTCTGCCTGGGCTCTGGTGACCAAGCATCTTGGGCTCTTCCCTAAGCTTCAGTCAGCTAGGCTGACATCTGTCCCCAAGCCCGCTGCTCTTGGGTGCTCGAGGTCTCCTGCAGGCCCAGGCATCAGTTCAGGAACTTGGCTTGTCACGGATGAGTCTTCCTCAGGCTAGGAACTGCCGTGATCAGCTCGGAGGGTAGCAAGCCCCAGTCTTGCATTGGGCCCCAAGCTAGAGCAGGACATTTGCCTCCCCTTCTCCCATCTCTCCTGTCCTGCAAACCCTTACCACAGTTGTTGACAGATGTGAGAGGTGGTGGCTGAGCCCTTACAGTGGGCAGTCCCAGGAAAGGCAGGACACCTGTAGGTTGAGGGAAGGGGGCAGGCTGTGTACTAGGATCTCACAGGTGAGCTCCAGAGAAGGCGAGGGACATAGGGTCAGTGAGTCGTCAGCTCCCTGATCTTTTGCCTATAGCTCAGCTGACTCAGCTGTATGGACTTCCTCTTTCTCTAGGCTCTTGATTGTCACTGTGAAAAGAGTCCCACACTACAAAAGCTGGGATAAGGTGCCCCTAGAACAGAGAGGCTAAGTGAGGCTGTGGGGATGGAGTTGGGACCCCAGTTCCTTTATTTGGGAGCTTTGAGACATTTCTGGGTTCAGTTCTGGGTCCTAGGCTCTCAGGAAGTGGCCAACCAGGGCCCAGGGGGTGGGGCCTGGGACTCAAATCAAGACCTTCTCTCACAGATCATCCTCAACTCCATGCATAAGTACCAGCCACGGCTGCACATCGTTAAGGCCGATGAGAACAATGCTTTTGGCTCCAAAAACACAGCCTTTTGCACCCACGTGTTCCCAGAGACATCCTTCATCTCCGTGACTTCCTACCAGAACCACAAGGTATGGTAACCCCAACCCACACTAAAACCCCACCCAACCTGCCTTCTTCCCTGAGGTGAAGTGAGGCTGCTGCCAACCCCAGGGCACATCAAGTAACGAACAGAAAAGCAGAATAGTACAGATAGCGAGATCGCCATACTGGGAAACAGCCAGGTTTTAAACCAAGGAGTCCTGGAGAAGGCAGAGCGAGGCCAGCAGCTGAAAACTAGAGGCACGGAGTCGGCCTTGGGGTGTGAGGGTTGGGTTCTTTCCTTTTAGAATCTTCTTGTAGAGATAGTTCTGGCCTGGCAGGGAGAGGAACCTGGGTCCTGTCAGCTAGATGGCTGGCATGTGCCAATCACCACCTCCTCCCTTACCTTTGGTCATAGGCTGCAGTTGGGTTTTAGAAGTGTGGCCAAGTCAGATTTTCAGTCACCCAGAATCGTTAAGAGGATTGACACATGCAGGGGTCAGAAGAAAGCACCAGAAGGGCTAAAGCAAACAGAGCAGACAACCTGGGATAAGCTCTTATAAGCAGCCAGGTCAAGGATGACCCAGTTGGTCCTGGACAGCACGCTGGCTCAGGGCTGGGGTTCAGCTTCTCCAGGCCATACCTAGGTACTCATTAGGCCTGGGCTGGGGGAGGAGGGCTACTAAGCCAGCCCGTCCTTTCTCCTCCCAGCCACTCTGTGTGTCCTTTTCCGACAGATCACACAGCTGAAAATTGAAAACAACCCTTTTGCCAAGGGATTCCGGGGCAGTGATGACAGCGACCTGCGTGTGGCCCGGTTGCAGAGGTGGGGCTGCCCTGGCCAGGGGTGGGACGGGAAGACCCAGGAACCCTAAAGCATCTTCACTCTCTCCCTGCTCCTCCAGCAAGGAGTATCCGGTGATCTCCAAAAGCATCATGAGGCAGAGGCTCGTCTCCAGCCAGCTCTCAGCTAAGCCCGACATCAGCCCCCTGCACAGCGCGCACCAGGCGCTGCAGCACTACCAGTTTGAGAACGGGGCGCACATGCAGTTCGCTGCTGCAGAGCCCCAGGACCTGCCCCTCAACACCTTCCCAACACAGAGGGACTCCAGCCTCTTCTACCACTGCCTGAAGCGCAGAGGTAGGGATCTGGGAACTGCCTGAGGGCTTGGCTTGCAAGCCTGTTGGTTCTCACTTTTATGTGACCTTGGGAATCCCCAGACAGTTCTTTTTTGTTTGTTTGTTTGGTTTTTGTTTTTTTGTTTTTTTTCCAGACAAGGGTTTCTCTGTAGCTTTGGAGCCTGTCCTGGAACTAGTTTTTGTGGACCAGGCTGGCCTCGAACTCACAGAGATCCACCTGCCTCTGCCTCCCAAGTGCTGGGATGGGGTTCCTCATGCTCAGCTCTGCCTAGAAGGAAGTGGGAAGCTAGATTGTTGGCAGTCTCAGCCACAAAGCAGGGAGGACCCACAATGCTGGGTCTGATGCTCTCCACTGAGCCTTTAAGGATGCCCACTGGTTTCTTGGGAGCTGAAATGAGTGACTGGGCACTTGGCTTCTTTCTAACAATGGCCCGGAAACCAGCATGTCCAGGCTTTGCTGCCTATTCTGTTTTCCACAGACAGATTCAAGTGCAACTAATGTTACCTTGCCAAGAGATCTTCTTAGGTCTCCAAAATTCTGTTGGGAGCAAGTCTTTTGCTTTAATCCAGAACATTCTGTCAGCTCACTTCTAGAGATGAGCCTGGCAGAGTGCCAAGTGTCCTAGATGCAAGTCCCATTATAACCTAGTCCCCTGGAGGTCAGAGGAATGGTCGTTAGACCTGATGCTGCCTCTTTAGTTTAAAAAGGTGGGCTTTTCATGTTATTCTATATTAGTCAAATTTCATAAATAAAGCTCTGCTGGAGCTCATCTATCCCATATATGGTCTATAGCTGCTTTCATAGGTCAGCAACCAAACTGAGTAGCTGTGGCACGTACTGATGGCCTTCAAGCCTATGCTACCTGTCTGGCCCTTTGCTCCTTCCAGAGTAACTGGGCCACCTGCCAATCACAGGAAAAGGTGGGGAAAGAGGCCTATGTATCCCTGAGCAGCCAGGAATCAGTCCGTCTACAGCTGGGCTATGAGGTCCACCCCTCTTCCTCCAGGCTGCCCAGCCCTGTAAACAGGGATCCCTAGAGAAGAAAGCGCAGGAGGGAAGCCAAGATCAGCCACAGAGGGGAAGTGTTCTTGAGTTTGTTGAGAGGGGGGCTGCCCCAGCCCTCAGGCCTCAGTAACCCCTGGGTCCCAGGGGCAGACATGTTACTCCAGAGGGTTGATCCCACACAGTCGGGGCCAGGGTGGGAGTCGGAGGGCAGTAGTGTTGGAAGATGCAGCGATGTGGTTTGTGGTGGCTGCTGGCGTCGTTCCAGAGGGTCTCAAAGTAGCCTGAACAGTCAGTCCTTTCCCTTGTCGCTAGTGCAGCTGCTTTGTAGAGGCTGTTGGGTTGGGATTGGCAGGACAACCGCAGATATGCCTTCCTTTTGAACACAGCAGGGTTAAACGGCTCATCTCACCTCCAGACAGCAAACGCTTGCCTACAAGCCTTTTTGGCCCACCGCCTCCTTCCCGAGGCTCTCTGCAGTAACATCATGGCCTTAATTTGCTGGCTAGTTCTGACAGATGTGGTCTCTGGGCCTGCTTGGTCCTGGCAGTTGCCTTCACTCTCCTGGGCCAAGGCGGGGCTAGCCCGAGAATGCCAGTGTGCAGAAGGGCCTCTGAGCACCCCGAGAGTCGGGCTGGCAAAGCTTGGTGTTCCCTGATGCAGTGCGTTCCTCAGTGTCCAGTGATGTGGTGTCTCCCGTGGTCTTTGATGAGGGTCCATAATCTGAGCACTTCTTGGCCATTGCCACCTTATAAAAGCTGCGGCTGATTCAAACGGTTCTGGGAGTACCAGGCAGCATGGGGCCAGGGTGGGTGCTGAGAGAAAAGGGCAGGCTGTCCTGGCGTGTGGGGTGGGTGGGTGCACCAGGTCCTGGGCCGCTGGGAACACCCTTTCCTGAGCACTTATTTGTCTTCCAGCAGACAGTGCCCGCCACCTGGACTTACCCTGCAAGCGATCCTATCTGGAAACCCCCTCTTCGGTGGGGGATGATCACTACTTCCGTTCTCCCCCTCCCTACGACCAGCAGATGCTGAGCCCTTCCTATTGCAGTGAGGTGACCCCCAGAGAGGCCTGTATGTACTCGAGTTCAGGGCCCGAGATTGCGGGGGTGTCTGCTGTGGACGACTTGCCCCCGCCCCCACTGAGCTGTAACATGTGGACGTCGGTCTCGCCGTACACCAGCTACAGCATGCAGACCATGGAGACTGTGCCTTACCAGCCCTTTCCCGCACACTTCGCCACCACCACGATGATGCCGCGGCTGCCCACCATCTCGGCCCAGAGCGCCCAGCCACCAGGAAATGCCCACTTCAGTGTGTACAATCAGCTACCCCAGTCTCAGGCCCGAGAGCGGGGGCCCTCCACTCCCTTTCCTAGAGAGCGTGGCCTCCCCACAGTGTGCGAGAGGAAGCCGCCCTCCCCACACCTGAACACTGCCAATGAGTTCCTCTACTCTCAGAGTTTCTCCTTGACCCGAGAATCATCCTTACAGTACCATTCAGGAGTGGGGACTGTGGAGAACTGGACTGATGGATGACGTGACTGCTGTATCCTTGACAACCCCAGGACCATGTCAATCCAGTATTAACCTCTGTGGGTGGCTGGCACTGCCAAGAAACATGGGAAGGTATTCCAGAAGGTGTGTGTGTGTGCGTGTGTGTGTGTGTGTGTGTGCGCACGTGCGCGTGCTTGTGTTTCTACATGCGTGTGTGTGGCTGGAGAGCATCTGTCTTCTGACATGCAGCTAAGGCCAAGACAAGAAAAAAAAATACAACTGTCTAGGAAGTAATTTAGACTTCAGGAGCCAAGTGCGTTGTTACCTGGCATCTCTTGACATTCCCTGGATGGGATGGAAGTGGAGGGCTCACGAGTTATCTAGAGGTTTTTGAAATATACTCTGATTTTACTCAGGGGCCAGCTGAGGTCTCTGGCACACAGAGGGTCTTTCTTGGCTGGGATTGGGGTTATCTGTGCTTGCTTAGGGTTCTCGGCCCTCCACCTGTAAGGGGAGCCGCCCGGCACTCTTAGGGACAGGAGTACCCCACTCCTTTGGCTTCTGGAGATTGTCTGAGACTACCTGAGCCTTGGAGTACCGTGAGGGTGGAGCTGGCCATCCTTCAGCCTGGGCTTGGATTCTTGAAGCTCCAGGGTCTGAGGCGTGACTTGCAGAAAGAATCACAGTGCTTGCTTTTCCTTCAAGGGGGGGGGGGGAATGCCACCATTTTATCTCTGTCATCATCATGAAGGTCAGAGCCCCTCCCCCAGCCCCAGCCTGTGGCCTCTCAGCCTGTCAGATACCAGCTGCAGCCTGTGACGGGCAGTCAAACACACCTTATCTGGCAACATCCCGAACTGATGTTCCACGTCTGCTGGACCCATTCGGCGCCCAGGAAAATCCCCATCCCCAGAGCAAGGAAGCTGGCAGAAGGCAGCGGATAACTGAGTAAGAGAACTTCAGTGGTCCAGCTCAGAGGAGCAGATGGTTCTTCCAGAGTGGGGAACGAGTAGAGCTTGCACTCAGTCCATCAGCATCCAATGCCACCAGAGTGTCAGGGTGGCTGGAGTGAACTCGAAATCAGAACCTGGAAATCACTAAACTCTTTGCATGCCGAATAGCTATTTATATATTATATAAATAAATATATAAATAAATATATCTATATCTCACAAATGCGGGGCCACATGTCAAATTCAGCTTTGCTTTTTACAACTAAACTGACTGAAAATAAATGCTGGAGGGAGTATTTGGAAAGACATCTATTTAAATTTTTATTACATTTGATGTTATCTAAGAATGGTTTAGATATAACATATATATTATAAATGCACACACTACAGATAAAGCTTTATTAGAAAACACATTAGCTGACAGGTGGTATGAAACTTCCAAGTGTTTTGGTATATAGCATGGACATTTTATTTTGCATATTGAGACATAAAAGCCATCTTACAACTGTGAAGTGTGTGTGTCCTTTATTAATGTCTTGCCATTGCTTGGCGGTGGTGTCTGCCTCTCCTTTTTTCTTCAAGTGTCTGGTGGGGCCCTCAGTGCCTCTAATCTAAGCGTTTATATCTAGCATGGACCCTCAGAGTGAAATAAGTTCCAAGTCCCTTCTATCTTATGTTACTCCCTAGGTTATGGGACTATGTCCCAGGGCTCACAAAGACCCAACAAGAGAGTAGACAGGCAGCAGGAATCTCACAACCCTGCAAGCGGGGGGGGGGGGGAGTCTCAAGAGTAGAGAATCCTCGATGGCAGTTACTTCGAAATATAACTACAGAGCAGGTTGGAGGCAGAGTCTGGGCTGTCTGGAGCAGCTGGCTGTGTGAGTTGTCAGCCAGCTTCACCCTAGTGGGCCTGAAGTGAAACCCTGGCCTCAAGCTGGACAGTTTCAGGCAGATGAAGTCCAACCTGGGCTTCCCACGTTAGCTGAGGAAAAGTGGTTCCAGAAAGGCGCTGGGAATGGACCAGTCCCCTGCACACGACCCTCATGCCTCGTCCATCCCCTAAGGTGTTTCTCCATCTCCATGGTCTCCACTTAAGATGGTCTTGAAACCCAGGAGAAAGACGCAAGAATTGGGAGGCTTTAAAGCCTCTTCAGGACTAAGATTCCTTGTGGCTGTACAAGGGCCCTCTGGCTGGGCAGCTTCCTACTCCCATACCTGCTGGTGCCCACCAGGACTTAGTTACAGAGAAAACCTTGATTTAGCTCAGGGACAGGGAAGGCGGCTCTTAACTCCCAAGTGTCCTGCTCATTCCTTTCCAAAGATGGTACCCTGTCCTGGACACTCCTCACTTGGAACTCAGAGGGCTGGGAGCATGTCCCTAGGTCCTCTCAAGTACCTATTTAGCTAAGAGAAAGTTGTTCCCAAAGAGGTATTGGGCCTTGAGGCAGCCCACAGAGTCCTGACTTTCTGGGAAGCTTGAGTTTCCCTGGCTGCCCCACCTGGGCATAGCAAGAGCAGGGCCTGCAGTGGGATTTGTGGAACTTTTCCTGCCCCCCTGAATCAACAACTCAATAAAAAGGGGGCACATGGGATCTTGTAGAACAAAGGGCACCATTCAGTAGCGCCAGCAGGTCATACATCATCGGCCCAGAAGCCTGCCACATGACACGGCCTGCTTCTACTGTGCCTGCTTGGGAAGGAAAAATAGCTGATTATCACTCAGCTACGGGGGCCATGATTGGGTGGCCCCCTGGGTTCCCCTCCAGCCAAGGGCTAGAGGTCTCTCAGCCTGGAAGATCAGCCACCGACTACCCTCAGGGACAGCAGGTCCTGGAATCACAAAAGAGAAGCTGGGCCAGACTGACAAATTGTTAAAAAACCAAAGCGATTTCTAGCTTTGGCAGGGCCTCGGGGGTCAAGAGGCCTCTGCTGGCCCCTCTAATGGAGCCTGCAAGAAGAGAAACAGCCTGGCCCTGCAGTGCCTTATCTTACAACATAAAATTAAAACCCACTTAAAAGGCCGGAGGGCACGTTAACATTCCGCCTGCTGTCTAATTGAGTAGTTCCCTGTGCAAAGGATTTTTCTTGAAAGACGGCTCCAAGTCTTTCCCTCCAAGTCGGGCTCTCCAGCCTGCTGGGGCAGGGGCGGCAGGGAAGGAGAGACCATCATTTCAGAGACCTGCGCAGAGCTCAGGCCAGAAAAGCACAGCGTGTCTGCTTTGCAGTCCCCAATGGTGGAGGGAGGGGGTGGGCAGGTGGTGACAGCCAAGGTTCGAACAGGCTAAGTTTTCTAGTTTTGCAAAATTTACAAATTCATTAGCAGTTATGTCAGCAGAGGCCAGACTCATTCAGGTAATGATTCAAATATGGTGAGCCCCACAGCAAAAACCTGGCAGCCTCTGTGGCCCAGAGGTTTCGATTCCACCCCCGCCCCCCCACCCCCAGCAACCCCTATGCAAATCTCTCCCAGGTCTCCAAGGCATACGGAATCAATCAGAGTCATCCTGTAAAGGGTGGTGAACTTGCTCTGGCCATCCTGAGTAATGGGAACCAGTCAGCCCCCAAGCCGGCTGGGACTGAAAGCCAAGGTGACAGCTATTAAGCAATCGTGCGCAGAACAAAATGGCAGAGGGGCCGGGTAATCAATTCAATTTCAATGGGCAGCCCACGCAACTGCAGCGTCTGTCGCAGCCGATTAGAGAGGGCCAGCCTGGAACTTTCAATGCGAGGCCATCGCAGATCAGAAACAGGCCCCGGGATGAAAAGGGAATTCGCGTCTCCTGAGGAGCGGGCGATGAAGGACTCTGTTTTATGTGACCGTGTTCTTCTTCCTCTCCTTGAAGAAAAGAGAAGGGGAGAAAAGCCAGCAGTTTGGAGATTAGATAGTTTTCTTTTCAGCCATTCATCATTATGAAAGAAAGAAGACAGGGCAAGAGCAGAGAAAGCTCCAGCGGGATTTCTGCGAAGTCTCACGACGAAGGACTGGCTTTAGGCCGTAGCCCACTAGCCCTGCCTATTACCACAGTCAGATGGAGCCTGCAGAGCGTCCAGGGTCCCTCTTCTCCAACGATGGCAAACAGGCCCCAGGGCTCACAGGATCACAGGCATTCTCCTGCAGAAATTCCGAGCGCCCAAATTGTATCATTTGTGAAAATTAAAACCTGGGCTAGAATAACGAGGAGAGGAGGAAAATGGAAGAAGAAAAGATGAGAGGGGTTGTGGGAAGACCAGCAGGTAGGGCACAGGAGACCCCGCTTCCACACCTCCTGGACCGAGGTCAGAGCAAAGAGGCCCCTTTGGCATCTGCTGCCCGTCAACACTAATCCCAGCCGGATGGCAGCTCCCAACACAATTCTAGGCTCAGACTTGGTTGCTCTATTCTCTGGTACGGAACAAGGGAAGCTCCCTGGGCACAGAAGCCAGGAGAGCTCAGCTAGTGTAGGGCTGTAGAGAGATGAGGGATGCTGGTGAGTTAACCCAAGGGATGCAGGAATGGGGGGGGGGGCATTCTGGAGCCAACGCTGGAGTGGGAGGGCTCAGGGCTGGGCTGGGAATGAGGGAGAAAGGGTTGATGAGAGACCAAGAGTGAGGGGTGCATGCGCTTGGATGGCTCTGATGACAAGAATTACAGAGATGACTAAACCAACCTCATAAGAACATAAAATGCAAGCTGAGTGGCAGCGTGCCACTCCTGTCTAACCGTTCGCAGGAAAAGAAAGGGGAGCCTTTAATGGTTATGGCTGGTGGGAACAGACTGCTGGCTTTTCTGGAAAAAGCAATTTGGTAGCCTGGACAATGACTCTAAAAGTATTCACATCCTTAAGAGAAAGAATAGCCAGAGAGGAAGACACAGCTGGATGCTGTGCAGTGCTCATTGTACTATTATTTTTAAAGCCCCCACTGGCAGGAAGCAAATTGGTAAATGATGATTTCCCTCATATTCTGGGATATGATGCAGCCAATGGAATTATGATTACAAAGAGCCTTTAATGGCATGGGAACCG
This sequence comes from Microtus ochrogaster, assembly GCF_000317375.1. Lineage (NCBI taxonomy): Eukaryota > Metazoa > Chordata > Mammalia > Rodentia > Cricetidae > Microtus > Microtus ochrogaster. Next base: position 62,085,436 of record NC_022014.1, read on the forward strand.
ATTGAAAATTAAGTAAAAAGGAAAGACATAATAGAACGTGATCTTGAGATAAAAAAAAAATGGAGTAACCAAACTAAGTATCATTAAGTAGCAATTAATAAGTGAATAAAATACATACTCATGACTTTTTTTTTTTTGGTTTTTTGAGACAGGGTTTCTCTGTGGCTTTGGAGCCTGTCCTGGAACTCGCTCTGTAGACCAGGCTGGTCTCGAACTCAC
>NC_022014.1:62085764-62103529 GCF_000317375.1 Microtus ochrogaster
TTTTTTGGTTTTTCGAGACAGGGTTTCTCTGTAGCTTTGGTGCCTGTGTATGCATGGTAGGGGTGGATGATTCGGAAGGACTGGTCTGAGGGTTCTCACATCTCTGTATTGTTCAGCTTCTTACAATAAGCGTGTGATCACTTCTGCAATTAAAAGATAGAGTTTAAAAAAAGAAAAAGAAAGTATAACTATAGAATTCCTTGAGCCAGAAGAAACTACCCAAGTGCTAAGAGCAGTAACTGCAAGAAGAGGCTGAAGCCACCGCTAGGGATACAGCAGGACAGCTTTGGGGGCTGCCGCACCTTGTCCGGTTCCTTTGGATTCTCCCAGGTCTTCAGTGCTACTGCTGGTTGGCTGCGGGTTGCGGTCTTCCAGGTCATAGAGTATTCTGAAGTCCAGTCTCACGCTCCTCTCCTGACACTGCCTCCTGGGTTATTTCTACTAAAGGTTCGCAAGGTACCCCACCCCGCCCTGTTCTGACCCATGCCAACACTGCCTCCCTGCCTCCCTCTCACCACTGTGGGCTCCGTGCCGACTCCTTGGACCCCCTACCAGCTCACTTCAAACCCATGCCAAATGGTGCAGATTCTGCCTCCCAAAACCCTCAGCCCATCTCAGCCTTTCTCAATGTCTACATCATCCTGCTAAATCCCTAGGTGGGTCTGGGCTCCTGTCCCCCTTCAGTCAGAGCTTTGGGATATTGTGAGTGGCACTTCTGTGTCACCCATGTGTGATGGCTGTTGAGACCTATGGAGCCAGGGGACTGCATTGGCAGAGACAGGAGTGCTGCCTTCATGGGGCCCCTGCCTGCAGCCTGGGGTGGCCCGGAAGGAAGGCAGGTCAGCTCTCAGGTCCCAGGCTACTCATAGGGTAATGGGCAATCTGAGTACCCTTCTGCCCGACAGGCCTGCAACTGGAGTATGATGTTCACAAGGACAGGAAGAATAGGTCAGGGATATTTCCAGCATCCAGCTTTGACACCTGTCATCACTCTGACAGTTCAAATTGTCTGCTCTCTTAAGACGGCAATTCCATGGGAATCATGCTCAATCCATGCCAATGGTCAATTGATTTTTGTCTCAAGAAAACAAAACCAAAGACAAGACATGTTAAAATCTGGCTCCCTACATAAGGGAGCGGAGCACAAGATCCTGATAGAGGGAGCATGCTCAGGAAAGTCCCTCCTTCACCCCTACACAGCCTGGTACCTGTGTGGGTAGAGGAGGTAGCTGTCCGAGCATCACTTTCCATTCTCCCGGCAGACAAGTTGGCTAGATCTATGCCCTGAACTCCAGTCTAGACCTTTGGGATTTAAGGAATTAGAAGACTTTTTCCAACAACATCTCACGACACTGAGTGTTGCTGCCATTTTCCAAAGTAGAAAGTGTGGTTCTGACTTTGGACTGGACAAAGACCTGCTGCAGAAACACAGCAGCTAGAGACAGTCTGGGCCCCGGGACTGAGATCTCCAGGGTCTGAGGTTCCAAATTGGGCCCCATCTGGGTGGAGCTTGTTGGAACTGAGCTGGTCAAAAATTAGGAGGCCAATAGCCAAAGGCTCTGGTTTTGTTTTGCTAAAATGGGGTCTCAGTAGCCTTGGGGAGGGTTATGTCATCAAGGCTGATCTCAAACTCAGAGTAGTCCTTTTGCTTCAGCCTCCAGAGTATCGTGATTGCAGGCCAGAGCCACCGAAGCTCAGTGTTCATTGGCGAATCTGTGGAAGGTCCTCTCCGGCATCCCGTTATGGACCACTGAGCCAGGTGGTCGTCAAGCCTTTCTGCCTTACCAGGGAAGGAGGACTCTGTTCTCTCGTGTTTCTATTCTAAAGATACCACAACCTTCCAAACAGTGTGTGTGTGTGTGTGTGTGTGTGTGTGTGTGTGTATCAGACCCAGCCTTGTCACCTTCTGGCTTTTTTATTTTTTTTTTGTGTCCCTCCCCCCCACAGACAGGGTTTCTCTGTGGTTTTGGTGCCTGTCCTGGAACTAGCTCTTGTAGACCAGGCTGGCCTTGAACTCACAGAGATCTACCTGCCTCTGCCTCCCAAGTGCTGGGATTAAAGGTGTGTGCCACCATTGCCTGGTGCCACCATTGCCTGGCTCTTTTTAAACAACGAGGTCATTTCTTTGTTTCTGTTGGAGATCTGGAGACAAAGTCTAAGCACGGGAGGCTCTTCAGGTTGTGGAGGGTCTCTTCCCTTCCTCTTCCCTTCCTCTTTCCTTCCTCTTCCCTTCCCTTCCTCTCTCTTCCCTTCCTCTCTCTTCCCTTCCTCTCTCTTCCCTTCCTCTCTCTTCCCTTCCTCTCTCTTCCCTTCCTCTCTCTTCCCTTCCTCTTCCCTTCCTCTTCCCTTCCTCTTCCCTTCCTCTTCCCTTCCTCTTCCCTTCCTCTTCCCTTCCTCTTCCCTTCCTCTTCCCTTCCCTCTTCCTTTTTCTCTTGGGAAGTGGTTCACCGCAACTCAGATAAGCCTTGAAGTCATGATCCTCCTGCTGGGCATCCTGTGTGCGGCAGGCACAGGTGGCTTGACTCTGTGTGTGTGTGTGTGTGTGTGTGTGTGTGTGTGTGTGTGTGTGTGTGTGTAAGCACCTTGCACAATAGCTGATGTTCATGGTGTAAGGAGGTTAAACACCCATGTCACACTTCACCGCTTCCCTTAAGGGTCGGGCATTGCTTTTGCCTTGCAGAGCCAGACAATGAGGAGCGAGTCTGAACTCTGGAGCTTTTACCATTCTCATCTGTATCCTGAGAAAAGGAAACTCAAATTTCCACTTAGTTTGTTAATCACCAGCCCCTAGGCACTGGGCTTGACGCCCCACACAGCCACCTCCCAGGAGAGCAACCCCAGGTCAGGGAGTTGAAGAAATGTCTCCAGGGCATGCTCTAAGCCCGTGACTGGCTTCAAACTCAGGTCTCTCTTGAAGGGAGCTTTTGCTGTTTTCTCTAAGCTGTCACTTCTGCCACCTTTAGCAGCACTGCTGTCACTGTCTCACTCTGCTTTCCTCTGAGGCTTCTGGAGACAAAGGATTAATACTTCCATGGCTTTGGGGTCAGCTATCAGGGAGAGATAGACGTGCTTAACTAATTTTATAATTTGAAGTGTCCAAAATGGCAGACTTACCCTTTTAAAGACCGAGTCAACCCCAGCTATCCACTATACCTGGGCTGTGGGGTTACCTTATTCCCCCCCCCCCCCCCCGACTTCACATCCAGGTAGCTGATGTGTTACTTCCCTTTCCACAGAGATGTCACTGGCAGACTTGACAAATTATTGAGACACCTCCAGAAGAACTGGGTATTCTTTGTGGGAAGGCTTGCAAGCCTTGGGGCAGCCCTTGCTCGGCTACCTTCTCCTGCCTTTCTAATGCCCGGGCACAGCCTGCTTCCTTGGAATGACATGGAAGAGACTTGTTTGGCAATTACTTCTCTTAAATACCCATGATTCCTAGCCGGATGCCTGCAGCAAGGGCTGGGTCTGTAAAATGACATGGCTCCATTAGGGATGGTGGAAACTATGCATGCTGCTTTTAATAGCATTAAATGCAGCCTGGCAGAGCCTCCCTTCTCCCTCGGCTCCACGCGCTCGGCTCCTGGACTGAGAGCATTGGTGTCTCCTCGGGGCAGCGGATGGACCTCAATCGACTCCAGACTCAGTATGTCTGTCGCAGGCAGTAAGCTCTGGCCTGTTACACTGGAGACCCGGACATAATTTTCTGGCCCAAGAAAATGAACTTTTGGCATCCTTCTTATGTCACCAGCATAAGGCTGTAAAAAGAGTTTAGGACTGGGAGTGAGTCAACACGGGCCTGGTCCCAGGACTGCCGTGTGTTAGCTGTGGGACTGTCTTTTCCCCGGCCGTCCTCCCTTCTTCTATGCCACTGCTTACTTCCCTTGCAGCAACTCAGGGTTCGATCCCGTGAAGAATATCTGCAGCGGTATATTTCTTTGTCATAACAGGGCTCTGTCTGCATCTGCAGCAGGGCTTTCTAAAGTAAAGGGAATGGAATACTGAACTTACTTTTTAAATTTTATTTCATTCTTTTCAAATAGCTAATGTTTGTTAGTATGGCTGCCTATCTTATAAATTTATTATGCTTCCTTTTTTTGAAATTTATGTTGCCCAGGCTGCCCTGAAACTCCTGTTCCTTTTGCTTTGCCTCGGGAGTGCTGGGGCTTACAGGTGTTCACCACCACATCTGTATTGTAAATTAATTTGTAAATAATATAGATAGGAGGCATTTTTCCCTCTGAAGGGGAGCTGAGATCAAAAGTGGAGACTCTGTAGGGACAGGCATGTAAAGTTGAGGCTCTACACAAAGGCGGGGCTCCCTGCCCCTCCTGTGAGGTTCTGGGCGCTATGCCATCCTCCCTGGGATAGTTTACCAGAGCTCTGGGTGGAGAGGCCTAGACAAACAGCGGACCGAGAATGGTCTGGAATCTACCACTTGATCGACACGTGCCTAATCTCTGTGAGCTTCTTGCCAGACATGTTAATTAGGGGTAACAAAGGACAGCCCATCTCAAGTATATAGTGAAATAATACGGATAAAATCCATGCATCGCTGGGCGGTGGTGGCGCACGCCTTTAATCCCAGCACTCAGGAGGCAGAGGCAGGCAGATCTTTGTGAGTTCGAGGCCAGCCTGGTCTACAAGAGCTAGTTCCAGGACAGGCTCCAAAGCTACAGAGAAATCCTGTCTCGAAAAACCAAAAAAAAAGAAAAAAAAATTGAAGAAAAACCCATGCATCATCCAAGTCTCTATCCTTCCTGCCAGTCTGGGATGCCAGCCTGCATAGGTTTCATTTTAGATGCTTAAAAGATGTGAGACTTTTCTTTTTCTCCAGGGAAATTCTATTTATTGCTTTTGGGGGACTTTATTGCTCTTCCTGTCTCATGGTTAAGCCTCCTCTTCCAGATGCCAAAGCCTGGACCCATGTGTAGTTAGGTGTACGGTGCCAACCACAGGCAACAGGAGAGCCAGTCTGGGAAGCATCACACCTGGTCCTTTCCGAACCCTGATAGGTGGCACTGCCAGGGTCTCGGAGTTCAGTGCCACAGAGTCTTGAGGGGCGGGTCTACTTCCTTTTTTCCGTCTGTGCATATGTCATCCCATCCCGAGTCCCACCCCCCTTCCATCCATTCTCCTCTGCTCCTCTTTAGAAAAGGGCAGGCCTCCCATGGATATTGAGGGTCAGCCGTGGTGTATCAAGTTGCAATGAGACTAGGCACCTCTTCGTCTATTAAGGCTGGATGGGGCAAATCCGTAGGAGAAAAGAAAGGGTCCCCAGGCAACAGAGTCAGAGACAGCCCCTGTTCCCACTGTTAGGAGTCCCACAGGAAAACCTAGTTACACAACACATATGCATAACTTCTGTGCAGAGGGCCTCGGTCAGTCCCACGCAGGCTCCCTGGTTGTGGGTCCAGTCTCTGTGAGCTCCTATGTGCCCAGGTTAGTTGGTTTTGTGGATTTTCTTGTGGTGCCCTTGACACCACTGAATCCTTCTATCCTTCCTCTCCCTCTTCCGCAGGATTCCCTGAGCACGGCCTAATGTTTGTCTCCCGATCTCACCGCTGTGAGGAAGGGGCAGCTTGGGAGTTTGCCTCTTATTCAAAGTCCACCACAAACTCCATGACATTGGGAATAAATCAGTTGTGAGAAGAAGGCTGGCTGTGGTGGCACACAACTGTAATCCCAGAATTCTGGAGGCGGAGGGAAGAGGATCAGGAAGTTCAGGGCTAGTCTTGACCACATATCAAGTTGGAGATCAGCCTACTATGTGAGACCCTATCTCAAAATACAACACCCCCCACGCCCCCCCTTCAAACAGTGCCTCCCACTTTGCCATGGTGGGATCAGCGACCTTAGGCAGTCTTTCTTGTATTCAGTTTCAACCATTTTAAAAAAAATCAACGTTCTAGATTTAAGGACCAAATGAGATGCTTCCAAATAAAACAACAAAAAGCAAAAGAACTGTATCACGGAGCTTCCTGGTCCGTTAGTCCATGCTTATTCCTGCATTTCCAAGCGCGGCGGGGGTGGGGGGGGGGGGGGCACACGGGACTAGCCAAAACCGAAACGTGGCTTTTTATATGCTTCGGGCAGGGGGGAATGATTACCAAAGTGTGGGCCAATGTCATTGGTTCCGAGAGGTGGATGATTTAGCAGTATCACCTGCCTTATCGTTATCCTTGTGCCGCCTGCATCCTTGGCTTCTGAGGAGGCCAATTTCCGGCACCCACAGGAAAGCCCATGGCTGTGGCTGGGAACAATCGGCCACAGTGCTCCCTGCCTGCTGTTGATCCTTTCATTTCCTCCAGCGGGCTCCTGCCGGGGCCCTTGGTTCTGAGTTCTCCGCTGCTCTTTTCGACCAATCCCTCACCGCAGCCCTGAGCACCCGGCCGCTCTGGCAAGTTTGCTGTCCAGCTACTGCTCCGCATGGCAAGATGGCTAATTGGGACGTGAGCCCAGCCAAATGGCAAGAAAGATTTCAAGGAGCCCGTTCAGGGGACCTTAAATATCCTCACCACAACTTTACAGCCCAGGCCGCCACGGAGGAAGCGTGAGTCAGTCTGAGGCGGAGGCGAGGCTGCTGCTGAGGGAAGGCCTCGGCAATGACATTTTTCACGCTTTTAATAAACCACCGTATTATTAGAACTCACTAAAGCTGAATTTAATGAAAGTCTTGGGCCCTAAGGCCTGAATTTTTCTTTTGTTTTGCAAAATGAAACCAACTGGTCCAATTCAAATTAATCCCAGGAAAAAACCATAGATTTTTAATTATGTTTCTTTCTTTTCTTTCTTTCTCTCTCCCCTTCTCCTTGCTCTCATTTTCAAGTTTCACTGGACTACACACTCTCTCTCTCGGAAGAAAAGGAGCGGTAGAGGATGAAGTACAGACACGTCCTCTGGTCGTCAGCAATTTCTCTGTGGGAAATTTAAGGAAAGTGACTGACGGGGACTTTTAAGAGAGAAGGAGACGCAACACCACCACCAACCGCGCGCGCGGCTCTCTCCCTGCACCTGAGACCCAATGTGATTTAAAAGTCAAATTTATGGCGGCGCTTTCAATCAGGCCTGTGGACCAGCCACGCCCACACAACACTGGTGATCCTAAGCAGAAATAATGAGGACAAACTCTTAATTTTTCAAACTGCTGGGGTTGAGTCCCTTGGAAACTACCCTGGGGGGTGGTTAGGGGAGGGACTGGAACCAACTGCCATGCACCTGGCCTCCAAGGGCTCAGCAGCCCGGCAGGAAATCGCTCCTCGGCAGCTTCTGGACCTGTAGGAGCTCGTGAAAAGACACCTTTCCCGGCTTACAGCTATGTTCATAAACAAAACAAATGCGCACGGTCCAACCCGCGACCCGTTTGGGCATCTATTTGCCCAACCTAGAGTCGGCTTTCAAATGCCTCCTTGTCCTTGTGGAGCGGGCAGGAGCAACACCCGCCCGCCCTTGAATCCTGTTCCCTCCCTACTTGTCCTTCTGTAGGGCCATCCATCTCTGGGCGCTGGAACTTCCAACTGAGCCCCCAGGCTGCCCAGCAAACAAAGGTGGGCAAGAGGGCCTATTTCAAACACAGCCTGCGGCACCCTGGGGCGGGCAGAGAGGGGGTTGGGAAGGGCCTGCCTGGGCCGCCTTTGTCTTGGCCCATTTCTCCTTTTGGGATCAGGCTGGGCTCTGATTCCTGCAGGGAAGTCCCTGCTTGGCATCGAGGCTGGCCTCAGGCATAAGATCCTAATTATTTGAATGGTATTTGTTTTCATAGCTCTTTCTCTCTCTTTTTTAATGTGTCCAGGTCGATGGCATTTTAATGCCTTATTAAACAGGGGTTTACTGCAGTCTGTCTGTGGAGTCTCTGGGACCATGCCTGTACTTTGTGTGCAGGGATTTTTATCTTTCCTGCTGGCCGAAAATATTTTCCGAATTCCCTATAAAAGTTTTTGAGATTTCCTAAGACAAATAGAGCCCCACCAGCTCCGAAATGACCCCTATGCTGTTGAAATTACAGACACAGGCCCTCGCTCTTGTTTACACTAAGAACTGAACTGAACTTGTATTCATTCACCGCCCTTCTCAGCGCAACGAATTTGCTCCACCAATGTGCCGGCACATAAAAGCATAGCCTACCTGGGATGTCTCCCCATAGCCCGTCTTATACTGGTTTCTTCCAGCCACTCAGGTGGTCACCTGGCCTTTGAAGACAACATCCTGGCTGTGAGGTTGACAGAAAAGCCCCGTGGAGGCAACAACTGGACCAGAAGAGCGTGGAAACTTCGAGAAGGAAATCAGCTGAGTTCTTACGTTTATGCGACAGTGTTTAAGAGTTAGTGAAAAAGGATGGTTGTTTCGCACACATTAATTTAGCGGTTACAGGAAGCCACAGGTCAGGCTGCTCAGTGTAGAAAAGAATTCGTGCCTGCATACAGGTGCATAGGGTGTGTGCCTGTGGTTACGCACACACGCGTGCACATACACATGTGTGCACACACACACATCTGCATATGTACAAACCTCAAGACTGACAACAGCAGCAAAAGCCAATCTCAGTTTCTTCACTCAAAAATGGAAATAAAATTGCAATGTCGGAGACGTAGCAGCTCAGTTGATGGAGTGTTGGCCTACGATGTACAAAGCTCTGGGCCTCATTCCCAGCATCACATCAACTGTATGTGACAGCACATGCCTGTGATCCTAGTACTCGGGTGGTGTGGCAGGAGGACCAGAAGTTTAAGGTCATTCTCTGCTGCACAGGGAAGTCAAGGCCAGCCTGGGCTATGCGAGACCCTGTGGCCATAACAAATACATAAGGAGAAAACTGCAGTGGGGGCAAATATGAACAGAGTAAAATGGTTTTATATATAGATGACAACGTTGAAATGGAATCCTTTGTCTTGTATAGTTAACAAAAAACACTAAAAAACAAAATGAGATTAAACACGAAGAAAAACCACACACGTATATATTGCAGTGTTGTTGTTGAGATCTTCCGGACATGTTTGATGTATATAAGCATCTGGCCCAGAGGCCCAATGGTCGAGCACTTGCCTAGCGTGGCCAGCGCCCTGGGTTCGATCTACTGACTGAGAAACAACAAGCAAACCTTAGTAACTGGCACAAGTGTTTAGACATCACTACGACCTCACTGTTTCAGGAGGTCCTTCAAGACTGATGGGCAGATGTACAGCCATCCCGTGACGTGGGTTCTGGATAGGGGCTGGAGAATGGGAGACCCGAGCACTGAGTCAGGATGGGGGTCCTGTACAACTCTAAGCTTTAGAACAAGCACGTGGATTTAGGTCCGCTCTAAACCCAGGTAGGCTCTGTTATCCATAGCAAGGACACGCTGCATTGACCTCAGCTTCTGCGATGCCGCTTCACGATGAACTCAACCGCATGGGTTCTATTGAGGTGGCATTGTGAAGCCTTCCCATGCCAGCTCTTTAACCACCAGAAAGCGCCTTCCACTTTGACTTCACCGGATCATTTTTGAGATCATCTTGTTGACGCTTCATTAAAAATACCACTTATAGCCGGGCGGTGGTGGCGCACGCCTTTAATCCCAGCACTCGGGAGGCAGAGGCAGGCGGATCTCTGTGAGTTCGAGACCAGCCTGGTCTACAAGAGCTAGTTCCAGGACAGGCTCCAAAACCACAGAGAAACCCTGTCTCGAAAAAAAAAAAACAATAAAAATACGACTTATAACATTCAAGACAAACATCTTGGGAAAAGACTAGTAGAGGTGTGTAGCCCAGGCGAATCCTCCCTTCTTTCTCAGTGTCTGCCGGGACTGGGCAGGTCACAAGCAACGATGGGAGCCGCTTTAAGGCTGCGGTAGGCAAGGATCATTAATAAGGGCTTGAGTTCATGCTTCTACGGTTGAAGTCAGCATTCATCTAACCAGGGCTTTGGGTCCGAGTTGTTTGTTTCTGCTTTAGCTGTTTATGGTGAAGCTCAGTATCAATTCCTCTGCTAGGCTTACCTTTCAGTTAAAAGTCAAGCTTCTGGCAGCCCTGGAGAATAACAGTGGAGGGACTTCCACAAAAAATAAGAGAACCTAACATAAGTCTGAGGGACAGGCGGCACAGCTGGGACTCCACACACAGATCCACATGCGTGATGCCTGGGTTGTGGGTGGACAGAGGCACGGTGGGAAAGATGCTGCTAGGCCCGCTGATATTCACATGAAACAAAATGAAGTGCAATGCCTGACTCATACCACATGCCTTCATTTCGGATTGATGTGGTCCAAATATGAAATATGAACAACAATATGTTTAAAGACTTGGAAGACAGTGCCGTGACCTTGGCCAACCACAATAAAAGACTGACACGTATGCAGGGAGCCGGACAGAATCGCCATTACAAGATGGCGCTGACATCCTGTCCCGTTGAAAATAAACAACTCCATATATGGCTATGCCTTTGGGAGCTGCGTGTCCCCTGCTTCCCGCATGTGGGGTGGTTAAGGGCCCTTGGGCCTATCCCGATGCAGTCTGGTGTCAGCTGATGGTGGCAACCAATCACAGGGCGACCCGTGTGCCTACTCCCTATATAAGCAGCTGCTTTAGTGCTCTGGGGGGTGGGCCTCGCTTCCCGCTCCCCCTCAACCAAGAGGCACTCCAATAAAGCGTGATCTGAGAAGAATCCTAATCCTCGTGTGGTGGTTGTTCTTCCTCGCTGGTCGAGAAGTTCGCCGCACATGTAGTCAGCTAAAATCCTATGTGTTTTGAAATATGCCATTAACACAACAAGGCGCTCAGTGCAGAACAGGAGACAATTGAGATTTTATGTTTATGCAATACACATATGTGTTTATTCATATACACATATATATGTTTATTCTTATATATACATATTTTAGGGTCAAATCTAGACTAAATATAGACAGAAAGCCCTATAGAATAATGTAAAAAGACTTGTACGGGGCCATTTGCAACAGAATATAGACGTAGGGATGTCTTCTTCAATTGCTTTTCTACTTTATTATGCATTTATTGGTATGTATTGTGTGAGGATGCACGGACACACAGGTATGTGGAAGTGAGGGAAATCTTGGGTGTTAGCCCTTCCCTCTGCGGTGTTTGAGGCACAGTCTCTTGCTGTTTGCCTGTGTGTACTCCAGGCTGATGTGCGGGCATCGGTTTATTGCAGGACTGGATTACTATGGTTACAAAGATGTATCATCAGGCCAGCTTTTACATGGGTTTCAGGGATCGGGACTTGTACAGCCAGGGCTTTTACCCACTGAGCCCTCTCCGAGTCCTTTTCGTCAGATCCATTTAACCCTTGCCTTCCTTGATTTTGTGTACAGTGCCTCAGTGTTTCCAGGGCTCCAGGCAACCGTAAATTGCCCTCTGCCGATCTCACATAACCAGTTCCCATGTACCAACCGTCGGCACTGTGCTTGTGGCCATGACGCTCAATCTGAATCTATCTTTCTCGATGGTAGCTTCGGACTACCTGCGCATCTTCAAACCTTTGGATGTGTTTTAAAGAGCTAGCTCTCAGTTCTGGGATTGGACAAATGTGCTGTCTTTTGTTATTAATAAAAATTTACACACATCTTTTAAGTCTGTAACTGCATCCTCAAGGACATCTGGATGGCTGCCACCAGGCCGTCTCTTGGGAACACTGCCTAGTTGTCCCGTCTTTCTGTTCTCGCTCTTCTGCAGTGCCCCAGTTGGCAGGCTTCCGCCTTTCACTGTCTTTTCAGGATCCTGGCCACACCTATTCCTGTAACCTCATGACCACACAATCCCCATTCAGATGAGGGGCTGACACCGGCTTGATAAAGCGTTGAGGACCTTTTGTATTGGCTTACAATTGCCGCACTCAGCAAACCCAACCAATCGCCATGTCTACTCCTTAAACCACAAATGGTGAGACCCCCACCCTCCCAGTCACCTCTTGGGATAAGGAAAATAAGGTTCAGGTACCACAGGGGTCCTTTAGGGATGTGGACACTGGCCATGTTTTCTTGGAAATTCCCTCAACATCCTGGGTAGTACTGATTGATGGTTTTTGTCGATCTTAGATTATTTTCACATTCAGGTTTTCCCATGATAAATATTTTCTCCATTTGAGAAGTATATTCTCTTATTTGAGGAAGTGATTCATTCATTTCTTAATACTTCAGTGGAAAGAACACCATTTAAAATGGTAAAATTTCCCAGGTGTAGGTCGAGTTCTGATTGGTTACCTTTTTTGTTGCTGTGGCAACATACTTGAGTTTTGCAACCTAAGGAAATGAGAATTTATTTGGGCTCACAGTTTGAGGGTGCAGTCCACCACAGTGGGAAAGACATGGCAGCGGAGTTTGGGGAAACTGGTCCCATAGTCTGTGGGTAAGAGAGAGAGGTTGAGTACCGGTAACTTAGTTTAATTTCTCCTTTTTATAGAGTCCAGGGTCCCCACTGTCTGGATAGAGTCCAGGGTCCCCACTGTCTGGAACAGTGTGGCTCACCCTCATGGTGGCTCTTTCTCTCCTCAATTAACTCAATCTAGGAAAGTCCTCACAGACATCCCCGGAGGCTCGTTTCCATGGTGATTCTAGGTCCTATCAAGTATACAGTCAAGATCAACCATCACAAAGTGCCACTTTGTATGCACGGTACACCAATCATTTCTGCATTTTTTTTGAGAACAACATATGCAGGCAATTCAGATATGACTAGATCAGCTTGTTCTGATGCCCACATCAAAGCCTCAGTGGTTGCTGGGGTAGAGTTTAGACCACAAGCAGAGGCCTGATACCTCCAAGGGCAGATACATTTGGAAGCAGAACACAGAAGGTGCTAGGGAAGAGGGACTTGGTCCTGCCTCAAATGTTGTGACAGACTTCTCAGACTCCCCATGGGAGGCCTCACTCTCTCTGAGGAATGGATGGGGAGTGGGGTGGAGGGAAGGTGAGGGGAGCGGGAGGAGAGGAGGGAGAGAGAACTGGAATTGGTATTTAAAAGAAAAAGAAAAACCTGGGAAAGCTTAAACTCTGCATTCATTTCTGAAGAGCTTTCCTTTCTTTTTAAAAAGAAAATGCGCTTAGTTGAAGCAGAGAAATTTCACAGGAAATCAGACCCCAAGCCTCTCCTTGAGGAACTTTTAGGTCTCAGCCTGGAGGGGAGCCACGTAAGCACTTCTGATAGTATCTTCTCATCCTTCTACAGATGGCTGCTCTCTACCTCTCTTCTCTAAGCTCCTGCGACCCCGAGAGAGAAATGCACAAACCGGGACATACCTAGTAATTGCAGCATCTTCCTCAGGGCTCCGAGATGCAGGGAAGACAGATCTGTAGTCTAGGAGATTTGTCATGGGTACCACTGAAGCCAAACCCTTGTGGTAATTACTGCCTACAGCTCGGGCCACAAGAAAGTGGTCTCCTTAAGCTCTTTCCCATGTATCATGTGTCTCTAAACCTAACACTTTCCTTATTTGTGTTTACACTCTATGTGGCATTTGTTTGGATACTTTCTCGTTATGTTTTTCTCTTTAAGTGGGCATTTCTGAGATGGAATAGGACCACACTTTCTGTTTTAACGCAGCTACTTTTTTGTTTGTTTGTTTGTTTTTTGAGACAGGATTTCTCTGTGCAGCTGTAGAGCCTGTCCTGGAACTCACTTTGTAGACTGGACTGGCTTTGAACTCACAGAGATTCTCCTAAATGCTGAGATTAAAGGCGTGTGCCACCACTGCCCTGCTTAACACGGCTACTTATTCATCACTTAGGTCCAGTAGTTTTTATTTGGTGGTCATCTTCGTCTTCTGTCTTCTTTCTTTTTCTTCTTCCTTCTTGGTATGGAGCTGACTATGTAGCCCTAGCTGGTCTTGAACTCACAGTCCTACCTGCCTCAGCCTTCCTGGTGTTGGTATTAAAGACCCGTGTCACCACACTCTGTTCTCTTCCCTTTGTTTTTTTTCCCCTAATTATTGTTGTTAGAAAAAAAATAACCTTGACCACAGTGATAACTAAGAGTAATAATAGACCTGGTGTCCTGATTTTTTTTTTTATTAAAAAATTTTGTGTGCGGGGACTGGAGTGAAGGCTCAGTGGTTAAAAGCACCAACTGCTTTACCAGAACACCCAGGGTCAATTCCTAGCACCCATATGGCAGTTAACAACTGTCTGTAACTCTAAGATCTGACAGTCTCACATAGACATACATGCAGGCAAAACACCAGTGCAAATCAAATAAAGATGAATATGTTATTTTAAAAAAATTATTTGCACTGTATGCATATATATATATATATATATATATATATATATATATATATATATATATATATATATATATATATATATATATATATATATATATAAAATGTGCTTGCTTTCTTCACATGGAGGACAGAAGACAGAATCAGATCTCTTGGAACTGGAATTACAAACAGCTGTGAGCTGCCTTGTGGAACTGAACTTGGCTTTTCTGGAAGAGCAGCCAGTGCTCTTAACCACTGAGCAATCAATCTCTGCCTGTCCTGACTTTTTTCCTTTCTTTTTTGAGACAGGGTTTCTCTGAGTAGACCTGGCTGTCCTGGAACTTGCTCTGTAGACCAGGCTGGCCTCAAACTCAGAGATCTGCCTTCCCCTGCCTCCAGAGTGCTGGGATTAAGGGCACGCACCACCACTGCCTGGCTTGACTTTTTATTTGAAGTCCTTCTAGTGTTTTATTCTTTGGACATATGTGTGGTATATACGGGTGTGTTCTTATTGGTGTGTGGAGGCGAAAGGTCAACATCATGTGTCATCCTTGATCCCTCTCCATCTTATTTTTGGGGACAGGGTCTCTCACTGAACTTGGAGTCACTGATTCAGCTGGGTTGGCTAGCCCATGCGATCTCAAAGGACATCCCTGTCTCTCTGCACCCAGCATTGGGGACTGCAGATGAATGCCACCATTCTCGACTTTTCTATATGCTAGAGATCTGAACTCAGGTCCTCATTTCCCCAGCCCCCTGCCCCCCAGGGCTTTATTCTTAGCTTTCTTTTATTATGTATTTGATTATTACATCTGTTTCCATTTGTCTATCATCTATCTCTCATCATTATTTTTTTTCCTTGCCATCTGAATGGTCTCTTTTATAGTTAACCCAACGCTCTGGATTTGCATGATGCCCGTGTCCAATAAAGAGATGGCGTTTCTCTCAAGTGCGGACGTCTGCGTTCCTGTTGCTATCTGAGATCCTGTAGATACCCCACATTGGATGCCTTCAAAGCTGAACTCAATCCCTGACAAGGAAAGCCCCTCCCCCAATGGCTCTAGGCAGACTCTGCTGATGTGCCCAGCACCTGGGCAGCCTGAGTTAGAAACCTTGTCTCTCTCTGCTCTTCCCTCTCCTCACATAGACATGAAAATGCTTTTCTGAAGCCGTACATGTAAAAAGGGGGGGGGGCGGGGGAGGGAACGTGAGTCAAATAATCCCAAGCTAACTCCAAAAGATTTCAATTATTATTCTTTAACTACTGGAACAGAAACGGGAGGTCCAACCTCAAAGTGTGGAGCTTGGGCAGGCCAGTGGTTTTCTCAGGGTACCCAAAAGATCACGCCCCAACCTGATCCAGCCTCTTAAAGGTCATTGGCTGATGGAGGTTCCCCATCACTTTTCCACAAGACCAAAGTCGGAAAAATGCAGAACCAGAATCTTTCACGCACAAGTCACTGAATGATGTGAATGTGACATGGTCTCAATATGTGTAGTAGCAAAAATGAAAAACAAAAACAAAAACAAAAACAAAAAAAAGCCCAAACAGTTAAAAATTGAAAGTAGGGCTGGAATGTAGGTCATTTGGTAGAGTGCATCCCGAGCATGCGTGAGACCCTGGGTTCCGTCCCCAGCTCCCCATAAACTGATACAGTGATGCAAGCTTGGAATCCTGGCACTAAGATGCAGGGATGGGGAACTAGAAATTTGGGGTCATCTGTTGCTACAGAGTGAATTCAAAGTCAACCTGGCTATGGGAGACTGTCTCAAAAAGAAAACAACCTCACAGAAAAAAACACCCCAAGCTAAACCAAAGCAAACAACTCCAAACTAAAACAAACAATCCCCAAACTAAAACAAAAACAACAAAACTAGCAACAGACATTGTACCACAAGAAAGTTTCAACACAGACTTCCAGAGAAGATGCTAGCATAGCTTGTGGAAACTCTGTGGCAGGATGTTTTTCTCACTGTGAAAGGTCCGGCAGAGCTGAATTTCCCTGTGCTTAAATTGGAGGGCAGAGAATCAGCAAGCATGGACAGGGTGACCTGGAACGTGGAGCTGTCGTGGGAAAAGAAATGAGAGAGAGAAAGAGAGAGAGAGAGAGAGACAGACAGACAGAGACAGAGACGAGACAGAGAAGGTAGAGGAAGCCAGACCAAAACAGAGGAAGCCCCTTTCCCCCTGAGAAACATCCTGTGAAATGGGGTCATTAGGACAGAGACACCCCACATTCACTTCCCCCTCTGCCGCTGCTGTACAGTGCTGGTCACTCCCCTGGGACCCTCGTAAAAGTAGACTAAGCAGAACCGCGCTGGTGAGAGTGGTGCTGAAGGAAGCTGAGGGTGACAGGAATAAAAGGAAGAATGGCCCCTCACATCACCTCCCTCACCTCCCTTGAGGCTGCAGGGCTGGCAGCCACCCAGATTCCAAGGACAGCTCAGGACTGTGCCCTTTCTTCAAGGAAGTAGGGGGTGGGGGTGGCGTGGAAAGGGGAGGGCTTTGTGAAGGGAGGACAGAGGATTGGCCAGGGTGCAGAGGGGCTAACACAAGAAAACTATAACCGGGCTGGAGAGATGGCTCAGAGGTTAAGAGCATTGCCTGCTCTTCCAAAGGTCCTGAGTTCAATTCCCAGCAAACACATGGTGGCTCACAACCATCTGTAATGAGATCTGGTGCCCTCTTCTGGCCTGCAGGCAACACACAGACAGAATATTGTATACATAATAAATAAATATTTAAAAAAAAAAAAAGAAAGAAAACTATAACCGTGTCACATGGATGGGGATGGCTTGTGCGAAGGACAGAGGATTGACGGTGGTGAAAATCAAACGAGATGGAATACCTGAGAACCCCACACATGATGACGTCATGTGTATACCACCTACAGCACCAATGCAGGTTGATGTGAACTACCCAGAATTGGAACGGCACCTCTGGCCATAGTCAAGACTACTTCATGTTAGGTAAGCAGCCTATTTTTTTTTTTTGCATATGCCTGTTGGTGTGGTGTGCATGTGCATACGTGTTAGTATGTCTATGTTTGAGTGTGTGTGGGGAGGTGCATATGCCTCTGTGTGTGTGGAGTGGCATTCCAATTGTATTTTAATAAATAAAGACCGCCTGAAGATCTGAGAGTAAAACAGTCTCACTGGTCAACCTTACAGACCAGATTGTGGTAACACACACCTTTAATCCCAGTAGCCACACTAGTTGCCATAGAAACTGGGCGGTGCATGCCTTTAATGATGGTGATGCACACCTTTAATCCCAGCCCTAGGGAGGATTATAAAACGGGAGGAAACAGCTCTCAACAGTCTCATTCTGAGATTCCAGGAGGCAGGATCGCCCTTTTAGAATGAGGTCAAGGTCAAGGTAAGAGCCAGTACCTGGCTGCTTTGCTTTTCGGATGTTCAGGATGATCCCCAGTTTCTGACCCTGAGTCTTTATTAATTGTGCTTTGTGTGTGTGTGTATACAGATATGCGTGCGCACGCCCGTAGAGGCCAGAGGCTGACAGGGATCTTCCTCGTTGCTCTCTCACCTTGTTCGCTGAGGTAGAGTCTCAG
>NC_022014.1:62110489-62138590 GCF_000317375.1 Microtus ochrogaster
GGCCGCTTTTTTAAAGGGAGAGAGACCACGCCCCAATGGGCGGGTATCTCAGCGGCTATAGGCTGGAGGAGCGGAAGGACCTCCCGCAACACTCAGGTAGTTAAGGAAGTGTGCTTGCTTGCTCTGGGGAATTTCCTCTCCATCCTCTGAATGTAGAATCCCATGCGGGCCTACCTGCTATTTTGTGTGTGCTGAGGATCCGAACTCACATCTTCATGTTTTCACGGCAAGCACTTTACCCACCGAGCCATCTCCCTGGTCCCATAAATCCTGCAGGTTTAAAGGAAGAGTTAGCCAGTTGTGATGGTGCCCACCTGTAATCTTGGCATTTGGAGGCAGAGGGACCAAGAGTACGAGAGACTGAGCAGCAGCAAGACTTTGTCTCAAAAAAAAAAGAGTAAAACTTAAGCTCTGTATTTGCTGACCAATGAATGAAGAATTTGTTAAAGTGACTTGGAATGGGAAACTGGGGAAACAGACAAATGAACAGATGTCACAGACCAAGCAGGAGAGAGAGAAATAATAAAGAACGAATGACTTGAAGAGAGTACTGGAGACCTCCAATTGATGTTTTTTTACCGAAAAAGAAAAATTCCTGAATAAAGAATATGAAAGAACCCAGGGGATCTAACTGCTGTATTAAGAGTAGAAATCTGGAGGATGTGGTAGTCCAAGTCGTCATCCCAGCACCTGGGAAGCTAAGGCAGGGGGATCATGAATCTGAACCCTACACACGAAGAACACAATTAGGTCCCAGCTCAGCTGAGGTGAGCTGAGGAAAGACATTGTAAGGAGGGCGCTTGTTTGTTTCCTGGCCGCCCAGACTCCAGAAATAACCACACAGATACTGTATTAATTATATCACTGCTTGGCCCATTACCTCTAGCTTCTTATTGGCTAACTCTTACATATTAATTTAACCCATTTCTATTAATCTGTGTATTGCCATGAGGCTGTGGCTTACCGCGTAAAGTTCCAGCATCTGTCTCCATGGCTTCTCCTGACTCTGCCCTCCTTTCTCCCAGCATTCAGCTTAGTTTTCTCTGCCTAACTAAGTTCTGCCTCGCTACAGGTCCAAAGAAGGTTCTTTATTTATTAATGGTATTCACAGCATACAGAGGGGAATCCCACATCAGAAAGACAAATGGGGAAGGATCTTCAGGGTTTGCAATAAAGTGCAGGGAAGAAAGAGCTGGAGACTTTGAACTTAAAGCTCTGAACAGATTCTAGTTCATTCTCAACGGCCATTTAGTAGATTGTGGTACCCAACATCCATGCAAAGAACTGAGCACGTGTGTCTATTTGGTGGTATGTTACACACGATGGGGAGAGAGTACCTACAAGGTCTTTGTGAGTGAAAATTGTGACTGACAGAATCAGAACAACCAACTGTACTTTGTTCTAAGAGATCTTCCCTAAGGCTTGACTGAAAAAAGAGACGTTTCATAGGTGAGGCATCTAGAATGTGGCGTGTTGAGTTAGAATGGCTGTATACAGTGTTAACATGCTTAAAGAAAATAGCCGTGAGCTGTGGCCACAAATCCCTCCTGCTACGCAGCAGCCTTCACAGAGGCAGAGTGTGCGGGTGAGGGTCTGGGACCGCGGTGGAGGAAAGGCTGTGGCTGAGCACACAGGCGAGCTGAGGGCCGACTGCAGCTCAGGGCTCTGCTTTCCTAGCTATCAGGACAGACTTGTGGAGAGTTGCGACCACGCTGGGACTAGCCCACTTTCTGCATCATCCCATCAATTTTGTAAGAGAGGAAGACAGGCCCAGCCATGAGCCTAACAGCTTCTACATCACAGCTAGGGCATGGGTTACATACTAGATACACGGGACTGGGAAGATGGCTCAGCTGGTAAGAGATTTTTTTTCTTTTTCTGGGCAAGCATGATGGGCATGGCTGCTCGTGCCTGTGACCCCAGCACTGCGGAGGAGGGGCAGAGACAGGAAGATGGCTGGGGTTTACTGTCAGTCGGCCTACCCCAAACCAGGAAGCTCCAGTACAGTGAGAGATTGTCTTAAAGGGATAAGGCAAGTGATGCAGGAGGACTCCCATGTCCTCCTCTGGTGCCTGCATGCACATGCATGGCACATTCACTCACAAATGCACAAAAGAAGACAGACACCAGCTTCACACAGCTCTGGTTTTCACACACCCCACGCCCTAAGGAAGGCAAGGCATCCCTTTTTACAATTTCCTACTGGCTCTTAGGAACGAAAAAATTTGGGGGCTCCAATGGTTACCTGACACTAAGCAGAATTTCCTTTAGAACAGGTGAAAGTTATCAACCAAAGTCTGTACTTTTGGGGGGGCCTCTAGAGACAGACTCCAGCTTTGGGGAAAAAATGTGTAAAATAAACAGAATCAGCTCCAGATTCCTCCCAGTTGGCTCTATCTAAGAGGAAACAGGGGAGTCACTTATTCAGGGTGAACTAAATCCCAGCTTCTTTTTCCTCCTTGAGAAGCAGGTATGTAAGAATGCAGGCTGGCTAACAACCATACTCAAACTTCTACTTCGCAGAAGTCAGCACAAATAAGGAAGACGCAAGTCAGCACCGTTAAGTGGGAAGCACTAAGATGCAGCCTATGCTACGAAGTCTACAAATCAATCAATAAAATCACATTGGAAGAAAAGCCCAGAAGACTTGAAAACACACTCTGAAGAAGAGCAAGTAGGATTGACTGGGAAATGTGACAGGAAGGGCCAGCTCACTGAAAATCATGGACACTCAGCTCAGAACCACGGCTACCATTTTACATCCGTTAGAGCGCCAGACCCTGAAATGCCAGGTAAAAGCCAGAATCAAAGCAGCTGTGGCTCAAACTAGTGACTGCGGATGACCAGATGCAAACCAGAGTGGGGCTGTCTGGGAAGTTCATGAGCTGACTCTATGACCCAATGTGGTCCCATCTAGGAAGCTCATGAGCTGACTCTATGACCAATGTGGTGCTATCTGGGAAACTCAGGATCGGACTCTATGACTCAATGTGGTGCTGTCTGGGAAGTTCATGAGCTGACTCTATGACTCAATGTGGTCCTATCTAGGAAGCTCATGAGCTGACTCTATGACCAATGTGGTGCTATCTGGGAAACTCAGGATCGGACTCTATGATCCATCAGGATGAATTCTCTAGAGATATTCTTACCATGCTTGCCAGGGGCAGGTAGGTAGCTGCTCAAAGCAGTATTATTTACAATAGCAAAAAACTGGAATTAATCCAAAAATAGATGTGGGGTTGGGCAGACTGTGATTATATAAATGTCAACAAATACAGCGACAAAAGTGAATGGCCTCTAACTATTCATGCCATCGTGAACAACTACCACCAAGTATCCAGACTGATAAAAGTTTCAGGACAATATATTCAGCATGATGTCATTTTATGAAGCGCAAGACAAAATACAGAGCAGTACAGGTTTAGGAATATGTATCTCCATAGATGGGGCACATGCTGAATTGAATAAACAGCACTCAGGTTGGTGACCTTTGCCCCCAGGGAAGAGGGGAGGGAGCCTGAAACAGAGGAGGACACTCAGGACTTTTCCGTGATATGGGTAAGAATATTTTTAGCCTTTTT
The DNA here is from genome assembly GCF_000317375.1 of Microtus ochrogaster. Lineage (NCBI taxonomy): Eukaryota > Metazoa > Chordata > Mammalia > Rodentia > Cricetidae > Microtus > Microtus ochrogaster. Next base: position 62,114,071 of record NC_022014.1, read on the forward strand.
TGGGTACATATGTGTTTGTCTTCTTAGCCTTTAACCTAATAGAGACATTATATGTGTGTACATTGGTTATTTATTTATTTATTTAGAGATAGGATCTCAGTGTGTGATCGCAGCTTTGCTAGAACTCGAGATCCTCCCGCCTCAGCCACCCAACTGTTAGGATTACAGGCCTGTGCCACCTATGTGCATCCCTTTGAATATATAATTTAAGAGCTCAATAAAAAAAAACCATACCCAGGGGTTCACAATGACTGACTTTAATAGAAACCTCACTCCTTTCCTCCCTAATCAGTGTGCGTTCATTCAATACTCTGTCTTCACTCTTTTTGGATGGAATTTGGCCATGGGTCGGGCATTCGGTCAGCAGCAGGCTGGTAGGTTTGCATTTTTCCTGGTGACGTACTCAAAGTGGAATCTGAGGTTGGACTGTCCTCTGTGCGGTCCGCAGTCCAAGAATTGATGGCATTGTTCCTGAGGTTCTCGCTGGCTGGAAAGTTCTCCCCAGAGACAGATCATGCTGGTGGCCCTGGAGGGGGCTTAGTGCCGATGACATGGGGCCAGCTGTTGCTGCTTCCCAAATCCAGCCTGCACATTCCTGCCTTCTTTGGGCTGGGACAAGTACCTACTGAACCTGCTTCTCCTTCTTAAAATGCCAACCTCGCCCTCGAGGAGACCATATTCTTCCAACTGCCCTGAGCTAAGGGGGCTGACTGCAAGCCTGGGGCATCTGAGTGTGGCTTAACTGAACAGAGTTCTCCCCCTCCGCACACAAAAATACCAGCTCTCACACCCCTGCCTTAGCTACACACTGACTAGCTCCTTGTTATTGATTTACAAAGTCACCTGGAGGAAGGGGTTCAGCTGTATGCTAGTGCATTTGTCTAGCATGCTGAGGGCCTCGTGTACCACTCAGCACAAAGGAAGAAGGAAGGAAAGGCTTCTTTTAAACTAGGAATGCTGGCTTAGCAGGCCTGTAGTCCCAGCACTCAAGAAGTTAAGGCAGGAGGGTTGTGAGTTCAAGGTCGACCCCGACTACTTACTGAGTTCCAGGACAGTTTGAGGGACATAGAGATAAATTAAACTGAAACAAATAAGCAATTTGTTTTCAAATAAGCTAATACCTTGAAAGTCTTTATTGGCCCCAGTGGTAGGGGTTTCTGGAGGAAATATGGAAGAAGTGGTTTTGTTGTTGTTTGTTTGTTTTTTTAAATTTGGACAGGGTCTCTCTCTCTATTCCCAGCTTGCTTAACCTGCTGTGTACACCAGGCTGGCCTCAGACTCACAGAGATCTTCAGTGGAAACCTTTACTGAATAGTTACATGATCCACTGCAGAAATGTCTTCATTTTCCCTGATGCCTACACATTGACACCAAAAACGCTGGCTGTGTAGGTGGACAGCAGCCTTCTGATTATATTGAACTTTTCAAGGAAGGATAACTGTAGTAAGAAGGCCGCTAGTTTGTTCCTGACTGCTCAGCCCCGAAATAATCACACAGAAACTGTATTAATTAAATCACTGCTTGGCCCATTAGCTCTAGCTTCTTATTGGCTAGCTCTTACATATTAATCTAACCCATTTCTAATAATTTGTGTATCTCCACGTGGCTGTGGCTTACCAGATAAAGTTCTGTCTGGCTCCATCGGGGCTACATGACTTCTCTCTGGCTCCACCTCTTTTCTCCAAGCATTCTGTTTAGTTTACCCCGCCTACCTCTATTCCCTGTGCAGGCCCAAGACAGTTTCTTTATTAACCAATGGTATTCACAGCACACGGAGGGGAATCCCACATCACCTCCCCTTTTCTGTTTAAATAAAAAGGAAGGTTTTAGCTTTAATATAGTAAAAGTACATAAAACAGTTATCAAGTAAGAGTTACAGTTACAATATTTATATCTACTTTATCTTTTATCATATCTAAGGAAAACTATAATTATAAATTCTTCAACTCCATCAAAGACTCTAGAAGGATATAATGTTACCTAAGTGAGCAGTAAGTTCATTGTAAGCAACTTCCAAAACTCTAGAATTGACAGAGACATCTCATTGCCTGGACAGTCACCCACAGTTCTTCTGTACTGTTGGGACATCCATCTTCATCCTACTGACCCATAGTATCCATGAAGCAGGAAATCTGAAGATCTGTTCTACATTGTAATGACAAAGTCCATCACTGGCTTTCTTCTGTGTCTGGCAGATTCTTTCATGAAGCAGGAACCCCAAATGACTGTCTCACCTTCTTTAGGCAACTTCAGCATTCATTTCTCTGTGGGTCCTGCATGTCTAGTTCTTCAAGCAGGCCAGGCAAGAGCAGTTTCTTGTCCAAATGACCAGCAAACTCCATAAGGAGCCTCTTTGATGTCCATCTTCCTCTTGAAGTAGATTGATGCTGCCAGGAGCAGATTGATGGAGGAAAGTCATTGGTTAATTAAATAAAGAAGCTGCTTGCCCTGATAGGTTAAAACATAGATGGGAGGAGTAAACAGAGCAGAATGCTGGGAGGAAGAGGAAGTGAGCTCAGAGACTCAACAGCTCTCCTCTCAGGGGCAGACGCCTCAGAGAGACACGATGCTCCACTCTTGCGGGCAGAGGCGAGAGCTCTGCTCTCTGAGGCACACGCGATGAAGCTCCGACCCAGGATGGACGTAGGCTAGAATCTTCATGGTAAGCGCACCTTGGGGTGTGACACACATGATTGGAAATGGGTTAGTCCAGGAGCGAGAGTTAGCCGAGAAAAGGGCTAAAGCTAAAGAGCCAAGCAGTGTTTAAATGAATACAGTTTGTGTGTTGTTATTTCGGGCATAAGCTAGCCGGGCAGGCGGCCGGGGTGCTGGGGACTCAGCCCCGCCACTCCTATTACTACAGCAGATGTCATGAAAAGTCTTAAGTTCTTAAACATTTTAAATATCATATTCTGTAGTCTTTGAAAGATTTGAAGAATACATATCTAACTGAAATATATCTCCATATATCTAGAAAACCTAACTAACATGACTACAAGCTTGACTATTATAGACGATTATCTATTAACCTATATTTTTTAATTATACATTACATTTTTTAATGAGATGCACAGACACAATACCTCAGTCAAGAGCAGAAATATACACAGAACAAAATTGACCATAAATTTGTATCAATAAACCAAGATCCATACCAATGCGAATCTCTATAGCAGATAACTATCCCTACTTTATAAGAAAAGAAAATGGAGGTTCAAATCTGTCTTGGTCCAGGCTACATAACTTGTGACACTTGATTTAGGGGGTCCCAACTTGATGTCCCACGACTGTCGTCGGAGTACTCTGGAGGCTGAAGCAGGAGGATCATGAAGCCAAGCTCAGCCCAGGCTACATTGTGAGACTTTGTCTCACAAATAAACAGATGAACACTAAGTAACAATAAAAGCCCTGGAATCCATCGCCTATTCCAGTCCTCTGCCAGGGTTCCAAAGCTGGAAATCCAGATGTGGTTCAGAGCATGAGCAGCTGGAGGCCCTCAGGTGGTACCGGCAAGTCACACAGTGCCTTGCTCTGCAATTACACCCATCCTATCCTGCTGGCCTTGTGCTGCCCTGGTTCTGCGTGGAGGAGACCCGCCTGTCCCTCTGGTGAGCCGAAGCTGCTCATTCAAAGCACATTGACTGAGATGTCTCTTTGTTACATCATCCACCAACGATTTAGAAACCTATTTTGACCCAACAAAGCTTTGGGATGTTTATAGAGAAGTCCCCAAAATGTCTGAAACTAAAAATGTATCTATTTTTGAGTACCCGACTTAGAAACAACTAAGAGATTGGGTGCCAAGCTTCAGCCCAGAGTGAGTTTTTACGACTTGAGCTGTAAACCTATGAAATTAGGGGTTTAAAATGGAAATGCTGACACACTCTGCCCTTCGTAGAATGTCAAGGGTTGGTAGGGGCAGGGCTTTTTGCTTGTTGCTGCAGGGAAGTGGGGGTGGGGGGATGGGACAGGAGAGGAGGTCCCTTGAAGCTTGAGGAAACTTCTGTCCAGCTTTGGACCCTCTGGTTCTCTTCTCAGGCCGTCCCAGCCCCACTGTGGCCTGGCTGGAAGAGGCAGCTCAGATCCAGGCCCATCTGGAGATGTTCAGTGTGAGGCCCAGCCAGGCTACAGAGCCCAGCCTGCAGGAGCCTCTCTGGTTTCCAGGCTCCCTGGTGCGGCCCTGGCTGGCTGTGCCCCAGACCCTTTGAACCTAGCGCCTTCCAAGGCACAGTGTGGATCTATGCTCCTTCTAGGCCCAGTGGCCACTTTCCTCTGTGTCCCTTCTGTGACCGAGGAAGGAGCCATTTCTAAAGTGTCCAGGGCTCTCTAATGGCTCCTGGCTAAGACGGAGTTAGTGTCGTCCTTCTAGAAGGCAAGTTTCTATTAAAAGCTTTCCCTTGCATGGCAACAAAGCGATTGGTCTGAATGTTACTCAGAATTACCAGGATTTAAACATGAAGACTGAGTCAGATTGCCCAGATTCAAAAGCTCGCTACCTAACCTCATGAGACTACTGTTGGAAGACCTGGATGAGGAAGGCCATTTTCTCTTTGGAACTAGAGGCGGGATTGGCAGGAGCTGAAGGGCTGGGAGGTGAGGAGGCAGGAGCTGAGGGGTGGGGGTGGGGGCTGCCCTTGAGGGAGGTCATGAGAGAGACGGAAGGAATGCGCACCCACGGAATGACTGCAGTTAGCATTTTTTTTTTTTTTAAATTTTTGTGCTTTTATAGTTGTAGTCATTGGGTCACAGCATCCCTGGGAGGTGGGCTTGATCTCTGCTTTAAAGACTGTGGCTCTGAGGAGTTCAGTGGCTTGGCCAAGGACAAGGGAGGAAATGGAAAGCCCTGGCTTGAACTGAGCATCTTGGTGCTGGAGTCTGGTACTCCCTTCGCCATGTCAGGGATCCCACAGAGCACCAAGCAGTGGCTGTTGAGGACACTGAGTTCTTATTACCCTATGGCCCTTAATTTAAAGACTCATTTTTAATTATAGGCAAGGTCTTTTGCAGCCCTGGTTGGTCTGGAGCTTGCTGAATAGCAGGGAATGAAGCAGAAGCGATACTCTTCCCGCCTTTACCTCCCAAGTGCTGGGTTTAGAGATGCGCACCGCCGTCTACCACCATGTCCATGTTAATGCGGTACTGAGAATCACATGGTACCCTTTGTGCACGTTAGGCAAGCACTCTACCAAAGGATCCGCAGCCCTAGGCCCACAGGCTGACTTGCATGCCTTTAAAAACTGGCACACAATCTAAAGCAAGGGTCACGTTTGCTTTATCACTGAGAATTCAGAAAACTGCATGGCATTGGTTTGACCAGACTAAAATGGGCGCCCACCTTCTTGTAGGATCAAATGCAGGACCTTCCATAGGTTCAGCAAGCAATCTACCACCGAGCTATACACCAGGACAGCCCACTAGTTTGAAAATGGAATTTTTCTAACTTCTCTTTCTTTTATACTAGCTCCAATTTTTTTGGGGGGAGCACTTTCTCCAATTCTTTTTTTTTTTTTTTTTTTTTTGGTTTTTTGAGACAGGGTTTCTCTGTGGTTTTGGAGCCTGTCCTGGCACTAGCTCTTGTAGACCAGGCTGGCCTCGAACTCACAGAGGTCTGCCTGCCTCTGCCTCCCAAGTGCTGGGATTAAAGGCGTGCGCCACCACCGCCCGGCTTCTCCAATTCTTTTAAATGTGATTTTTCTTCCCCCCTTAGAATATAATTAGAGAAAAACAGTGTTTGCTTGTAGAATCTCAAAGGAAGGCATGTAGTCACATAGGGACCACCGTGTGTTCTGTACCACAGAGATGTTTGTACATATCCCCATTCTGGAAATTGTCTTTGTTTTCTCTGTGGAATTCACAGAGATCCACCCGTCTCTGCCTCCTGAGTGCTGGGATTAAAGATGTGCGCCATCACCGCCCCATCTTTGTTTTCTCCTGCATATTCATTCTGATTCCCTTTTTTTCTCCCTCCATCTCCTACCTCCCTTGACATGAGAGAAGAGTCTCACTATGGAGCCCACACTGGAATCAAAGAAATCCTCCTTCTTGTCTCCAGTGCTGGGATTACAGGCATGCACCACCATTGGACCCAAAGGAATATTCTTTTCTTAAAAAAAAAAAAGATAAGATCTAGAAATAAGAGCATTAAAAGTTGATCAAGGTCATGCAAGGTTGAAAGGTGGGGGCACATCACGCATTTTGTAGGGTATAAGGCGGAGAGCTTCATTTGTCTACCCTGCTAGGAGATCTGCTCATGAGCAGAGGGGGTGGTGGTGGCATCACTGGTGTTGCAGAAATACAGCTCAAGAGAACTGTGATGAAATCAAGCCCAGAGCCTCGCAGTGAGGGTACCAATAGAGCTTCAGAAGTGTGCTTTTCTTGTTGTTAGAGCTGTGCTTATAGACTTGCTCTAATTAGCCATTTGATAAAGTATAGTTTATTTTGTGACCTGCATTCAGTTGTCACACACCTAGTCCATCCAATAAGAGGATTAATCAGATTCTCTAATTAATGAGAGTCTTTATGGGGGGCTGGAGAGATGGCTCAGTGGTTAAGGGCACCGGCTGTTCTTCGAGAGGACCGGGGTTCAATTCCTAGCACCCACATGGCAGCTCACAACTATCTGTAACTCCAGAACCACCACTGCCCAGCCTTATTTCTCTTCTACTTTACAGATAATGAATTTGTGGCTCAGGGTGGTCCAGCCCGTGTCTCACAGTGAACATGTGTAAAAGTGAAGACTAAGACTTGTCCCTGACTGCAAAACTCAGGGGCATCCCATCATGCCACACCATCTTCTAAATTCGGTCTCTGAACAGCCAAGAGTCACATGACAAGCATTATTCAAAATGGCAGGATCAGTAGAGACACATTCCTTGATTCATAATGGGACTATGTCCCAATAAACCCATGGTAGGTTGAAAGATCTAAGTCAAAACTGCATTTACTAAGCCAAGCTACCAACACCCCAGCTCAGCCCAGCTAGCTGCAACGGTGCTGAGAACACTGGAGCAAACACATCTAATGAAGCCAGCGAACAATGAGGCATTAGCTATCCCAAGCAATTCTAGTGAATATCTGTTCAATAAATACCAGCTACATGGTCCCCCTGGCAACCAGGTGACAGCATCACGAGATAATACTGAACTGCATTTCTTCACCCTGGGAAAAGATCAAAATCCAAAACTCTGAAGTTTCTAGTGGGTGCCGGGGCTTTCATATCATTGTGAAGTTGGAAGACAGTTCAACTGGGCACTGTGGGAACACTAGTCACATGCCGAGTGGAACTCCGACAGAACATGGCTGTCCTTGCTTTACACTTAATTCAGAGCTGTGGTTGTCTGTTTCTAAGAAGTGGTCAATTAAAAGATGGGTTTGGCTGGGGATGTGGTTTAGTGGAAGAGCATTTGCCTAGCACAATCCAGGCCCTGGTTCAATCCTAAGAACTGCTGGGGCGGAGGTTGGGGGAGGCACAAACTCCAAACCAGAGCAAAACCGGGAAAATAAAAAGCAACAGCAAAAGCCCAAAGCAGGGAGAAGTGTCTTGTGAGTAAGGATACTGATCATAGAGAAAAGACAGAGGCCAGCTTGGGAGTGTGGCCGAGAACCACATTAAAAACCAGATGTCAGACCAAAGTCACGGAATGAACCGCGTCTCACAAAGTTAAGCTAAGTCAGCAGCCGCTATCATGGAGATACCAATCTATTGTGTTTTGCTCTATAGCTGGACAGAAAAACCCAGGGCTCCCACTGGTTCATGAGGAGGCTTTGCAGCAGGCTTCATCGATCAGGAAGTTTGGGAGGAAAAGCCCTTTAAAAAAACAACAGGATTCTCAATGACATCATCCCGCAGCCAGCACAGTGAGTGTGAGCTGCCATCCCCATTTTATAGATGAGAAACGGAGCGGTAAGCTGTTTGCCTAAGATCACACAGCTCTTAACAGTGGGAACCAGGATTGAAGGGCAGGCTTGCTGACTCCAGAGCCGGCGTGTTCCCACAGGATAGTGGAGTTCCCACATCTACAGAGATGGCTCTGGGTCATTAAAGGAAGATAGCTGAGGGCTGTGTGGGGAACCAGGGCAATTGAAGGGAAGTGGGCTTCAGTCACAAGCTCCTAGAAACACCGGGGCTGCCCACAACAAGCAGATGTTCAGAGAGGAGCTGGCCAATAAACCCGAGTCCTGACACCTTTTCCTCCTCATTGATATAATTAATGTAAGTTCACATGTCTTTCTTAAAAGCACTCTTACATGTCGTCGGGGAGAAAGCTGGCAGAAAATCCAGTTTGGGAGGGGTTTTCTCACAGTCATGGAACAGCACGGGTGCATGCTGCCTGCTTTCTTTAGCAGGATCTGCACAAAGGCCGCGCTGTGCTCCCAAGGCCATCCTTGCCATGAAGAAGACGCTGTGGGCTGCAGAAGCGGTTCACTTTCCAGAGACCCTCTAACGATGCTGCAGGAGGGCAAGGCTAGTTATAAATTGTCCCTCAAATCCCTGAAAGGTTGAAAGGTAAGCAATGACTTGTCATCTTCAGGACTCATTGGATTTACAAGTTTATCCCTGAATAGGTTCAGGGCGGAGAGTGGACCTCATTAAACTTAATCATATCAATCTGAGGCTCCAGTAAAGTTGGGTCAGCCGTGGCTGCTATCAGAGAGTCGGGACGTGTCTCAGACAAGAATGTAGCCTCCTGGTAGACACCAGTACCCGGGTCAGATAACAGCCAGGGATTTAGGAGACATCCACTGGAGACACCAGTCATCTTAATAACGACAATAGCTACGGAGAATATCCCAGAACCAAACACACAGCTAATAAAACTACTGAGGTTCGAGGGGCAGGCCAGAGCTAACCGCAGAATCATCAGGGCATTACCAGCCCTGTTAACAAGAGAAAGAAAAAGGTCAGCAGGAGGAACCTTGAGTGTAACAAGTCAACAAAACCTTGAATGTAATGAGTTGCTGGTTTGAGGTTCCCAGGGGTTGCCCAGAGCTGTGTACACAGACGGGCCTCCATTGCAGCTACAGCTCAGAGCCCCAGGGCATTTAGATGTGCAAGATGGAGAAGAGGATTCGCGCTGGGGAGAATCCACACGGTGAATTTTTGCTTTTGCTTTTTTTTTTTTAAAAGACTAAACTGAAAGTTTAGATTGTCCTAACCAGGAAGTGAAGACTCCCTACAGTGACTTCTCCCTCCTAAGCCTTGGGAAACAGAAACATTGCCAAGGAAAGATGATAGTCGATATTTTTCTCTCCAGCCAAATGCCACTTCACTTTCTTAAGTGGACCCTCGAGTCTACACATCCCTAACGAGCAAAAGCATTAGGTTACTCACCTGCATGTCACTACAGAATCAAACACAAACCCTGGGATACAGGAGCCCCTCTGCAGGCTTAGCGGGGGTCCCCACAGCAGAGGTCTTCCTCTTCTCTCATGGGCACCATCATCGAACTTCAGCCACTGTTCCCCACACATGCTCCCAGGGCTGGCCCCAAACCAACCGCCCTCCTTCCTCAGCCTCCTGGGGGCTGGGATTACAGGTGTGTTCCCACCACACCTGTCTTAAACCCCAAGACTCTGGAGCACAAGGAAACACAGACTCCACAGGACAGCCGGGTCTGCTGGAAGAAGTGTCCCATTTCCTCCCTCTCTTCCCCTCCCCTTGCTCCCTCTTGCTCTCCTCTTCAAAGATCTTCTGCTTGACAGTTCCCTATTTGGTTCTGGAATAATTGAGATTGATTATAACACCGGCTGTCACATGCACAGTGCACATGTGTGCGTATGCGTGTGCGCGTGGAAACCAGAGGTGGATGCTGGCTGGCTTCTTTTCTCACTGTCTGCCTTAGTTTTTGAGACAGGGTCTCACTGAATCTGGAGCTGAATCTGGAGCTCACTGATGATCTGGCCAACAAGTCCTGGGGATCTCCATGCTAGCTGAGCTCAGAGAAGTACATGGGCGCTAGGGTCCAAACTTGTGTCTTCATGTTTGTGTGGCAGGCACTTACTCCACTGAGCCCCCTACCTATCCCTGTCCCATACGTTTTCACCATCCCTAGGTAAACCCTATGTTTTTAGCAAAGTCTCCATAACCAGCCCTAGGCAAGCACTCATACACTCCCTTATTGCTGTAAATCTGTCTCTACTGCTGTAAATCTGTCTCTATTGGCCATTATATAAATACAATACAGGCTCTCTTGTGTCTCTCCTTTTTTCACCGAGAATGTTATGTAGGTTTTTCCATAATATGCCATGTAGCGGTCCTTTCACCCTTTTTACAATTAAATAATCTTCCACTACATTTACGTATTACATTTGTCCAAACACCGCCCGTTGATGGGTCTTATATTGCGTTCACCTTTGATCTCTCATGATTGAAGCAGTTTTACATATTCAAGTACAGGTTTTTGAACTCAGTTGTGTGTTTGCCCAAGTGCACGTACATGTATATGTACGCTAGGAACCAAACTCAGGTCAGCCGTGTGTTTGCCCGAGTGCATGCACGTGTCCGCTAGGAACCAAACTCAGGGGCCTGCTGTGCCAGCCCTGCACTCTCCTTCCGAGCCACTTCTTCTGCCAAGCACAGCATTTTGTGTGGACATGTTTTTGTTGCTGTTGGGTCTATATCTAAGAGTGGAATTGCCCAGCCGTATGTTAGCTATGGCAACAGCCTGCGGAACTTCCAGAATATCTGCCAAAACCGACTACACGTTTTCCATTCCCCCAGCAGCACGTGGCAGACCTGATTTGCCACAATCTCTATAACCCCAGACTTACTAGTATCTGGCTGTTTTGATTCTAGTCTCCTGGGGAGTGTGTGTGTATGTGTGTGTGTGCGTGTGTATGTGTGTGTGCGTGTGTTCATGTGTGTGTGTGTGTGTGTGTGTGTGTGTGTGTGTGTGTGTAAGGCAAGGAGTAGAATCACATTATGGTCTTGATTGATGTTTCCCTGGTGATTAAGGATGCGGAGCATCTCTCTGTCATTGTCAGGCATTTGTCTTTGTAGAAAGCTCTGGATCATTTACCCACTTACAAACTGGGCTAGTTCTTCATTTTATTACTGAGATATTAGACTTCTTCCTTATTTAAAGTACAAATTCTACATCAGAAATACAATTACAAGAAGGCTGTCTTTGACAGTGTCCTTTGAGGCACATGGGGGTTTTATAATTTTACTGAGACAGGGTCTCGGCCACCATGTAGCCAGGCTGGCTTCTTCAGTCACCCTGCTTTGGTTCTGAGTGCTGAGATTACAGGCATATGCCACCCCACTTCTCCCCAGGCTGGAGGTTAAAGCCACGGTGACGAACACACAGGAGTGCTCAGCCCTATATCTCCTTAGAGTTAGCTCTAGGCCAAGTCATTGTGGCTGGTGGCAGCACATGCCTTTAACCCATCACTCAGGAGGCAGAAGCAGGAGGATCTCTGTGAGTTCGAGGCCAGCCTGGTCTACTACATAGTGAGTTCCAGGACCTCCAGGACTACACGGCGAGACCCTGTCTTGAAAAACAAAACAAAACCAAAACAAATAAACAAAAATGATAAATGTTAACTCTTTCTCTGTGGAATGGACTTGGGGCTCCTGTTGAAAATTAGTCGAGACAGGTGCCTGTCTGCACTTCTTTACCACTGGGTTGATTACTTTAAGGTCTGTCAAGATTCTCTGTGGATTTCAGGATCAGTTTGTGCATTTCCATCAGGAATCCAAGAAAAGAGTCTGGTCAGGACGGCAGAGCACTACAGATGGATTCAGAGGACACTGCCACTGCAGTGGTCGGAGCGACTTCTGAGACACTTTACATTGCTTTTGAATTGTTGGTTTTTAAAAATGTCTTTATTTTTATTTCTTTGGTAGTGGTGCTACATGGAGCTCAAGCCTGAGCCCTGCAATACAAACGTCCTGATCCGTGCTAGAAATGCCAGCTTCTTGGGAAGCTGATATGGTTTAAAGATAGTGTGGATAACATAGCAAGATCCTGTGGACAAGTATTGAACTGGGAAGCTAGCCCTCTAGACCCTTGGCTTTTGTTTTGTTTTGTTTTGGTTTGTTTTTTCAATACAGGGTTTCTCTGTAGCTTTGGAGCCTGTCCTGGAAACTCACTCTGTAGACCAGGTTGGCCTCGAACTCACAGAGATCCGCCTACCTCTGCCTCCCACTGCCCGGCTTGTTTTTTGTTTTAAAGACAGGGTCTCACATCGTCCATACTGACTTTGAACTCACTACTTAGGTTGGTTTTAAATGCCCACTCCTCCTTTGTCTTCCCGGTTGCTAGGATTGTACATGAACACTACCATGCCCAGTGTGGAACTGCTGCTTTAGACAGATACTCGAAAAGTTCTCACTTTCAAACTCTTCACCAACTGTCATAGAAGTTAATTCCCTTTTCTTTTATACTCCAGTCTTCAAGATTATAATATAATTATATCACGTCTTTATTTTCTTTTCCCCTCCAAACTCACCACCAACTTCCCCTTTTCTTCTCTCAAATTCATGAAATCTTTTTCATATATATTATCACATACACACATATATTTTTGTATACACACATATATATTCACACACACATCACCTGTGTAGTCCATAATATAACTTGGATGAACATGTTTCCAAGACTGGTATCGGTGTCGCCACCCCTGGGGAAGAAATTTCTCCCATTTTCTGCATTCATCAGCTGCTGGTAGCTCTTTGTGGAGGGGTGAGGCCCAGCAAGCTCTCTGATCATGTTAGCGTGTCTGTTAGAGTCATCCTTGTTCATGTCGTGCTTGGGCAGCCATACTGGTGAGACTTTCGTGAGTGTAGCTTCTGATATTCTTAAATGGCACAGTATCACAGCGAACTTCCTGACCCTCTGGCTCTTACCATCTCCCCCATCCGTAGGTGTAGGGGCTGTACTATAGATGCATCTGCCGGGGCTGGGCTCCATAACTCTGCAATTTAACCAATTCTATAATATTCTATAATGGTCTCCATCTGTTGCAAAAAGAAATTTCCTTGATGAAGGGGTAAAAAGTATACTTATCTGTGGCTATAATGATAAATGTTTAGAATGTAGTTAGGGATTGTGCTGGTTTAGCAAAGTGACGGGTTTTAGTTCTCCAAGATCCATGACTTCATTAGCCTTGGAACTGGCTAGGTTTCCAGATCTAGGCTTTATTTCCTCCTTATTGGGCAGGCCTCACCTCCAGTCAGAGAGCTGCTGGCTGCCAGGGGTAGGGGTGGGGATGCTGCCGCTGCTGCGGTCTCAGGGTGAGAGTGCCATGTCTGTCATCGTGTGGTCATAGGTGTCACAACTGGGTAGAACTGTTGGCTACTTCCTGCCTTTGGAAGCTTGCATGCCTTCTGATTGAGTTAAAACTTGGGGCTCACCTCTCAGTTTTAATGCTTTCTTAAGGAATTCCTTAGAATGTTCCACACAGACCAACGGCAAATACTGATTTATTTCTTCTCTTCGGTTTGTTTGCTTGTTTTTTTGGAGAGCTGGCAAGGAACTGGTGTTAGCTTTTTATATGTTTGGTGGGATTCTCCAGTAAAGACAACAGGTTCTGGGTAATTTGTGAGTGGTTAAAAAAATTCATTCTGTATTCATCATAATTTTTTTTTTCCAGGCTGTTGATTTCATCTTAACAGTGTTAATGATCTTAGTGTCTTCTGGGATTCTTCCATTTTATTTAGGTTATCTAATTTCATGGAATACAATTATTAATGTTATTTCTTTATAACCCCCTTTTTTCATTTGTGATTCTCCTAATCTGTGTCTTTTTTCCCTTAGCCAATTAAGCTGAAGATTTTCTCACTTTTAATTTTATAAATCTTAAAAATCTTTATCCATTTGTGCATACGTGTGTGTACATGCATGAGTGTGTAAGGCACACATGTGACAGTCACACAGGCCAACTTACAGAGCTGTGCTTCTTCATTCATCTCATACCTTTAGATAGTGTTTATAAGATAGTATCTTTAGATAGAGTGTTTACGATACATTGTATCTTTAAATAGAGTGTTTATGGCTTTGTGATCTTTTAAAAATATAGGCTAAAAACTTCCTTGAGAGCATTTTCTTTATTTGTGTCTCACAGGTTCGGTAGGCTGAGCCTTTGTTTCTCGCTCATTCCACGGCATCTTCTAATCTCCCTTGGTCCCATTGATTTTTTTTAAAATATTTTTTATAAAGGTTTATTTAACTTTATTTTATGTGCATTGGTGTGAAAGTGTCAGATCCCCTGCAACTGGATCTTCAGACAGCTGTGAGCTGCCATGTGGGTGCTGGGAATTGAACCCAGATCCTCTGGAAGAGCAGTCAGTGCTCTTAACCTCTGAGCCATCTCTCCAGCCCCCCCCCCCAATGATTTTTAAAAGCACATCAATTTCTTTCCTATTTTCTAATTTCATTTCACTATGGTAGAATATCCTGGGTGTTATCTTTATCCTTTAACATGTACCGCTTTAGGGTCTAGTGAATGGTCTATCCCAGCAGGCTACAGATCATGGAGACCCTACCATCACAGATGAATCATCACCAAGGCACCACAACCAGGACGTGACCTGGGGAAGTCCACGTCCCTTCTCTGAGACTCATTGTCTCTGTCTGCAGAAAACGGACTAGTTTAGATTAGCGGACTTCGAGGGGTACAGGGATGGCTTCATTCTCCAATTTTTCCCACTAGCTAGAATAACTCCCTTAATCTCTCTGAAGCAACGTTTATCTTTAAGACAGGAACAGACACTGTGGTTTGCAGGAGACGGAATAGCCTTGGCTTGTGGAGAGATGGCTCAGCCGTTAAAAGCAGTGACTGCTCTTTCAGAGGACCCAAGTCTGACTCCCAGCACCTACATGGCAGCTAACAAACCATCTATAACTCCAGTTCTAGGGCATCCAATGCTTTTTTCTGGCCTTCTCAGGCACCAGGCACACTGTACAAGCTACGGATACATACATGCAGGGAAAACACTCATGCGTCTAAAAGTATTTAAGTCTCTTAAAAAAAAAATAGAATGGCCTATGCTAATTGATGTCATTAGAGTCTCTCAGAAATGGGCTCTTTTTCATTTTTTCTCAGACGATGGTGGCTGCCAGTTTTAACTGGTGTGATGGAAACACTGGTGTGTTTGCCCCGACAACAAAGGTAAGCTTTTTCAAGCTGTTAATTAAACACATGGTGTCTAAGTAGTTGAGGACCAACGTTAAGCCAGGAGACCAAGTCCACCAAACACAGACTTCTCTTGTCTGATTTCACCTGCAAGGCCTCCAGCTGCTCTTATCCAAAGGTACAAGACACTAGGAGTGGGGTGCTTTGAGGTAGCCTCCACCAGAGCTTTAATGAGACTTTGTTGTTTTGCTTTTTAAGATAGGGACTCAAGTCATCCGCCTTGAACTCACTGTACAGTTGAAGATGGGTTTGAACTCCTGACTGGCCACTCTCTGCCTCTGAGTAAGGGGATCATTGGCATCACTCCACTACCCATCACATCGGGATTGTTTGTTTTGTTTGGAGACAGGGCTTTTCTGTGTAGCTTTGGCTGTTCTGGAATATGCTCTGTAGGCCAAGCTGGCCTTTAACTCAAAGATCTGCTTGCCTCTGCCTCCTGAGTGCTAAGATTAAAGGCGTGCACCACCACACCAGGCTCACACTGGGGTTTTTAACCACAGGATAGTCTCGATTTTGTATTAACTTTTCCCCCTTAGGGTCCTATGTTTCATAATTCTTTGCTTTACAGCTCCTTAGTAGCTAGAACCCCTTCCTTCATGGTGAATGACCTGCTCTCCAAAACCCTGGAGAAGCAGTCAAAGAAATGCAAAGAAGCATGGGCACATGTTAAGATTGCTAAAGCCAGTTTCCCCAAACCCTCTCAATCTTCAGTTGACCCCAACGGCGTCTGGCTGTGTTGTCGGTGAATACGGTTGAACAAGAGAAAAGTAAGGCGGATTGTGCAATCCCCCTACCTCAGCTTCATAAATGCTAAGTTGATGAGTATCCCTCCCCTACAAGGGATTGAAATCTAGGAAAAAGAAGAGAGTACCAATCAGATCATGCAAAATATACATGAATGTTCTTATAAAGTTTACCATATAGCTTACATAGGGGTGAGGGACTAAGCTCCTCAGCAGAGGAGGGTGGTGAGCGAGTCCAGGCCTAGAGCGCTGGCCCGGCAGGCCCGAGGCCCTGGGTTCAACCCCCTGTATCCCATAACACGGAACTGATGCAGAGCGTAAGTACCACAGAGCGTATGAGGATGGAAGGATGGATCACGGAGTGTATGTGTAGGGGAGGGCATACTCTTAAGAGAAAGAAGTTCACCAGGTGGTTGCTGAGCTTATCCAGATACCAGAAGGACTATTTTAGGATCGAATAAGGGTCAGGTTGTACCTTTTAATAAAGCATCCCAAACTATGGAATACCACGGTAGAGGATGAATATCGGGAGGGCAGGCCTGACTCTAAGCATTTAAACCATGTTTCTCCAAAGAAACTTGCTTGTCAGACATACCACAGGTCTGACCCCAACCTTAGTTGTGGTGCTGAGGAAGGAGGGGGAGGAAGCTGGGTTGAGTCTGAACCCACTTGCTCCTGCCAAAGATGAGGAGCGTAGACTTCATATCTCAATAGCCTAAACTTCAGCAGCTAGGGAAGGAATCGAGGGTCATTTGCTCCTGGTTGAGGATCACCTAGGAGTATCCTCACCCACGTCCCAGGGAAGAGCAAACTCACTGGAGGAGCTGGCAGCGATTCCAAACCTCTGCCCTGGACCAGGGCTCCAAAAATTGAACAGCCACCACGCTTTCCTTGGAACAGCCTCTAAGCTTTTATTAGCTTTTTGCTGTTTTTCTAGGTTAAACCCATTGGAAATTGGATTCTCTTTAAAAAGAGGTCTATTTTGCTTAAGAATACAGCATTTGTAGAGTAATCTGTAGGGTTTTGGACCAAAGGTTTTTCTGTCCATGGTGTATCACGGGGAGGGTTTAACCCAAGTGAAAGGCTTGAGAAACTGTATGAAAAAAAAACAGACAATTACACCATTTGGAAGGACAGAAATGAAGCGTGAGTTAGCTCTTCAGTGAACCTTGAGGAGTCTGGCTTTGTCTTCCGTAAACTCAGCGAGCTGACAGGTGTTTCCAGAACAAGCAATTGTGTTTATTCAAGGCCAGCATTGGAAGCCAGCGAACGGGCTGAGGCTCCCTGGCTCTGAGTTTGCAGTGTGATTTTGGAGTTTTCTCTCTACAACATTAACCACACATTCCTGAAAGAGTACTGAGTGTGCTGGGAAGGATGTAAAATGTCAACACTGAACTAAGATCACAAAATTCCTGCAACCCAAGCAAACATGTTGTTAGGGATCAAACTGAAGTCGTGCAAATCAAAACCAATCCTTTATCCAGCCCCTCAGCCTGTGGGCTCATCTCAGAGCACCAAGTATTCCTGAAAGATCTGGGCAGCGGCACCTCCCTCGGCTTCTAGGTCCTTCTCTGAAGAGCTCAGTCCTGTTTTCCAGACGTGACTTCACTCGATCTCCAGTAACAGAGCCAGAGAGAGGAGCGGGGCTTGAGCTCTGTGGAGGAAGCGTGCCCAGAGGAGAAATTCTGTTCATGTCACACAGGACGTTAGGTCAAAGAGTCTTTTTGTGTCTCTTGTGTCCTCTGATTCGCAAAGGTCATGGCGTATAGAAACTGAGAGACACCTTAGATGCCACCTAGTGCCCCACTCCTGTCTCTGACTTCATTTGCAAGCCAAATTTCCAAATAATTTTTAAGAATTATAAATGCCACCCAAAAAGGGACATTAGAAAAAGCCACTGCCATCTCACAAAAGAGGTATTTTAGAGCCAGAGGTAGGAAAAGTGACACCACAAGGTCGATGCTCGCCCAGCACGAACCAGCTGCAGCTCGACGGTAAGGTATATGCATGAGCATACCATGCTTTCCTAATTTTTCTCTTTTGGCATCACAGGCCAGGACCGGAACAAGGGTAAACATACAGGAATTTGCCCACGCCTTTACTTACGAGGATTAAGACCTGCAAAAGGAAGTGGGGCTGCCAGACAAAATAAAGGACACCAGTTAAAGCCGAATCCCCTGCAATGTCTGAGACAGACTAACTAGTACTTCCTTGTTTATCCGAAATGCAAATTTAACGGGTCCCCTCCACTTTTATTTGCTGAGCCTGGCAGCGCTGAAAGGCAGTGCAGTGCCTTCTGGTTACTTGAAGCAGCCACCACTGAACCAAAGAACGAGGAGCCGTCAGCTCTGAGTCCGGAAACACCTTTACTACACACGTGACCTTTTAAACACACCACTGTCCTGGTCTAATTGCCACAGTCATTGGCCACACCCCGCACAGCTCCAGCGCTCGGCAACACCCATCCACTTCTAGGTCTAATCCCATTATTCTTAATTTTATCACCGTCTTCTTTAGATCTCAGTTTTTTCTCCCTCTGTCATGGTGATATCAACTTTTTCCATCTCAGGAAATGTAGTCTTAAAAATGAAGAGGTGGAACCAGGTGGTGGTGGCCCATGCCTTGAATCCCAGCACTCTGCAGGCAGGTGGATCTCTATGAGTTCAAGGCCAGCCTGGTCTACAAAGCGAGTGCCAGGACAGTCGGGACTACACAGAGAAACCCTGCCTTGAAAAACCAAAATAAATAAATAAATAATAAATAAAATGAAAAGGTGGAGTTTTTGTTTGTTTTTTAAACTTCATTTTTTGTGTTGCTAGGGACTGGGTCTAGGACAGTGGTTCTCAACCTTCCCAATGCTGTGACCCTTTAATACAGTTTCTCATGTTGTGGTGACCCCCGACCAATTATTCTCATTACTGTAATTTTGCTACTGTTATGAATCATAATGTGAATATCTGTGCTTTCTGATGATCTTAGGTGACTCTCGTGAAAAGACCTACAGGTTGAGGGCCACTGGTCTAGAACTTTCTATGTATCAGACGGGGAATTTTTATCAGAGAGGAATGATGTCTTTAACCGCTCCCCTCCAAAGAATTCTTTTATATGGACTTATAGGTACTGGATTTTTTTTTTAAACTAGAAGAAACTGCAACTAAAGAAAAATAACGAAAGATTATGCTATCCACTTCTGCAGTTCCCCTCTTTTGAAATGTGGTTTGAGCTGAAGTGTGCAGAGGGAAAACAGCCTCCCACAGAGGTGCGGCTCAAAGGCAGAGAGTGTTCAAAGCAGCTGTGGGTGGCTTTCCCTACTGAGAACCCAGCAAGTACTGTCTAAAAGGTTAATTACAGTGTAGATTCTAAAATCCCAGTAAAGGATGCCCTGTACTGTATGCCTTAAAATGATCGCTCTCTCAAGCATCTGAGCGGATTGTTTCCTCGTGAATGATTTCACAACATCACTGTTAGTAATCTGGAAAATATTGGCATGCTAAGGACGCAGCTGCGGGGCGAGGGGGGTTTGCCAGCCTAGCATGCATGAGTCTCAAGTTTGATGTCCCGCGCTAGAAGAAACATTGCAGAAAACTTCTGTTTTAACAAAAAACATGCAGTGGACTGGGACACGGTTTAAAGTTTGTTTTACTAATTATCATTAGTGTGTGTGCATGCACACAGCGTGGACAACCTGTATGGTGTCCTTTTCACATCTGTGTCCTGAGGACTCAACTCTGGGTGTCAGGTTTGTGTGGTACATGCTTCTATCTGCTGACCCATCTCATGGGCCCAGAAAGGGGAATGTTGGGGACAGGGGAGGGAGTTCAAGCAGGAGTGGAGGTAGGGATATGGAGGTGGGAGCAGCTGAGGAGGCTCAACCCAAACCAAAAGAAAAGAAATAAAATAAAATAAAAAGAAGAAAAGGCAACCTGTTGCTGGGAATGCTGATTGCAAACCCCAAACTGAATCCTTTTGTAAACCCAAACCCTGGCTCATGGGGTGAAGCAGCCAGTCACACTTCATTTCACATTAAAAATTCAAATTTGGAAATACGACCACTGATGCAATTAAAAAAAAAAAGCCTTATAAAGTTTTTCAAAATCCTGTTGTTCTTGGAAGCAGGACTTTGTCATCGTACCACATACGACATCAGCTGAAGAGACCAGCATCCATCCCCGAGGAACTGTGGGACAAACCTGAGCAAATACAGCCTGTGTGTCAATCATTTCTCAGGTGAAAATGGTTTTTTAATGTGTACACGTGGTCTGCCTGCGTGTATGTATGTACACCATGTATGTGCTTAGCATCTGTGGAGGCCAGAAGAAGGGGTCCAATTCCCTGGAATAGGATTATAGATAGTTGTGGGCTGCTAGGAACTGAGCCTGTATCCCTTCAAGAGCAGCAAGGGCTCCTAACCTCTGAGCTGTCTTCCCCAACCCCTTTTTGTGAAGAAAGCCAGGATGAGCTGCTAATTCAAAGAGTTACACAAACGTTTTCCTGGAGGTGGCTGTGCACATCGGTGTGTGGCTGAAGTAGCATGCATTACTTCCCATTCTGTCATCTCATCAGTTACGATGCCCGGTTCCTGCTGGGGTGTGGCTCCAATATGGTGCCTGCTTAGCATGCATGAAGCCCTGGCTAGGCCTTAGCACCAAAAAAGAAAATCTTGAAGCAAGAGTTGAGATTTAATAAAGTAATTATTCCTTCTTTGTCACAGATGCTTTGCAACGAAATGACCTACATTTCATTTTCTCCTTTGTTGCTGTGTTTCTTCTGCGTCCCAGTGGGAAAGAGTGCAGTATTTGGTGGTGACAGTGGCCATAGCAGCTTTTGTTTTTCCACCACAAATGCCAAGGTCAAGGGGCTGAAAAGGCCAATGATGCCTTAGTATCACTAAGAAGATAGTTTTGTCTTGGGGCACCCAGGGGTGGGAGGAATACAGCTTGCAATCCACTGCCTTAGGCCACTTTTGCTCTCGACAAGAAATTCAAGCCCAAAGCTTGTGAAGGACAGCCCCAGCTGGGCTTGGTGGCTCACACCTGTATTCTCCGTTCTGGGGAGGCTGAGGCAGGAGAATCCAAAGTCCCAGGCTAGCCTGGGACTCCTCACAAGACTCTGCTGTAAAACGAAACAAATACCAAGACAGACTCAACCATGTTATAGCTCACATCCTAAGGGAGGTCTTTTCCTAATTATCAAGTCACTCCCAACTCTTGCTCCTTTGCGCCCCCTTTCCCCCTGCCCCCCTTAACTGTATGTGATCTTGAAGTCTCAGCCAAGGCCTGAAGCTTTTCCCATTCCTCTAACATCGCGCTTACTGCTCTACTCCAGATCTTTACCATATAATCCTTATAAAAACCTCGTGATCTTTATCATATAATCCTTATAGAAACCTCGGGAGGCGGTGCTACAGGTGGGGAGACGGCAGCGAGCCCCACAGCTGGTGAGAGCTGCCTGCCTTTGAGGACACTTTCTCTGTCCTTGACCGGGGCTAGTTTCCCACTGAGTCAGCAATGTTTTGGTGGCATTAAAAGTTTAGGAGTTTAGGGCCCTGTGCAGCTGGGTTGGTAAAGTATGCAGGCGTGTAACATTCAAGGTTCTAGGTTCGATACCAAGCCCGGAAAATTAACAACAAAAGTTTAAGATCTTTGGTCTTCCCCCCACCACCACCCCACTGACCATTGATTCAGCAATTTATGTAGAGGTGCCCACGATTTTACATTTTGAAAGTCAGAGAGTGGCAAAAGAGAGGCTGAACTAGACCCAGGGGGAGGAGGGCAGAATCAGGGGAGAGGCGTCTGCTGCAACCCGAACAGCAGAGAGACAGATCTTCAGTCTTCTGCAGAAGTCATCACTTGCCCAGAAACTGATATTGAAAGCAAAGGCATCCGACCAGCAAAACCAGGGACAAGAATAAGAAAATACCTCATAAAACTGAAGGGCACCATTTAGAAAAAAACAAGAAAAGACGTCTGTCCTTTCCAGAGTGAAGGTGATTCTAGAAAACTCTAGTAGTCAGGACACAAACACATACATATAAAAGGAAAAGGTCACTTTACTATTTCAAAAGGCTTTAGTTTATCAACGACACACCACAGACAAAAAAGACACCTAGAGAAAGATATGAGAAACACAGACCCAAGCAAGGGCAAGGGCTCGGGTTTTACGAAGAATCGCTGCAGACGTAGCTGAAAAGGCCGTGCCGCCAAGACACAAGACATACAACGTAAACGTCACAGGAGATGAAACAACAGTGGCCAATAAAGAAATAGACACCAAGCCTCACTAAGTAAACAGGGAAATGAGGTGCTCGCCATGCATCAGATTAGCTAACATAAAAAGGCCTTGTAACCCTGAGCGTTGGTAAGACAGTGAAACGGGACCTGAGGATGGATGGCGACTTTGTTCCCCCACGCTGGAGCCTCAGTCGATAAGAGAAACAGCGAGCGTTCAGTCTCTGCTCAGGACACAGACTAGAGAAACGCTTACACGTGTGTACGAATGACGGACACAGGAATTTTCACGGTAGCAAGGAGGCTAAAGGCTCATGAGCAGGAAGTTCTCACACTGGTTGTGGCGGGGCGGTGTAACATCAGAATACTATCCGCCAGTGGAAGCGAGTGAGTCAAGTCTGTGTGTACCAGGATGCGGAGAGAAACGTAGCAGGTTTCATGAGACCATGCACAGCCTTGTGCCATTTGTATAACAATGCATATTTAAGCTTCATATTGCCGTACACACACACACACACACACACACACACACACACACACACACACACACAATACATGGAAGTGCCTGGGTTCCTCGGGCAGTAGGATGAGGCCCTGGGTCCATTACTTTTCGCACAATTTTCTGCATGTCACGATATGTTTTATTTTTAACTTCAAGGGCAAATGTCTAAAAAAGAAAGCCCTTATTCTTTAGATATATCAAAGTTGTATTTTTTTTGGGGGGGGGGGACGCTAGGCGTATCCTCCATCCCTGTATTTAGAATATTGGATTTAACAGATGGGCCACTCTGAGGCATAGTTTCAAGACAAAAACTCTCTCTTGCCAGCAAAGCTTTCCATGCCGGGCCTTCTGGATTAAAACAATGCAGCCCAGAATCCAGTTTCTGTCACATGTGAGGTCAGGGGAAGAAAAACAGCGGTGCCTGGAAAGCAGGCTGGGGAAACAGACCCCGTACACACACGGTTTGTTTGTTCAGGGACCGTAGCAGGAGGAAGGGAAACACGCAAATACCCTGGCTGTAAATTGCTATGTAAAAGACAAAGAGAAAGTCTGGAATATTAAGAAACTATAAATTACATCTGCCGAGAGGGCAGCGTTTGCATTCTCCCCATCACCAAGCTTTTGCCTCCCCACTTTTGACAGAGTAACTCCTGTTCTTGGGAGAACACTGAAATAGATGCCAAACCTGACTGGGAAGTCATCTGCTGTGTATGCCACCTGCCTAATAAAATGAGGAGAAATTTGCATTTGGGGCTGTGCATATTGGCTTGTGTTTTAACTCAGAGGCACACACCGTCTCAAGGCCACATACATAGTTTTTTTCCATAAGTACAACATGGAGGGGATGATACATAATTCTGTGCCGTCTGAGGGGTTTTTGCTTTCGAAGTTGACATGGTACAATAGCATTCCCTTTTGTAAACTAAGATGAGATGAGCTCTTGGGTTAGTGGGACCAAGGGCATTTATGAACAGTTAATGGGGTTCTGCGGCAGCAGCCAGGCACTGGGCAGCCAGGCCGTGGTGCCGGGTTTACAGGACTGCCCAGACAAACACTTATTCCAGACTTTGCCAGCAGTTTAGATACTGGGCTAATGGCTGCAGGTACCAAACAACGACTCCCCCAGAATAAACATACCAACTCGTTTAGAACTCTCTCTCCCAATCCCAGAAAGCAGCAGGCCACATGAACTACCTGCAAAACCTTTTCTTTGAAGAAATACACAAATGAGTCACTCCCCTGTTAAGGGATTTGCTAAAAACAAAGATGCAGGAAGCCACGTAAAAATGATTTGTGAGGCTGCTTGACGCCTGACAGGTCCCCCCCCACACACACACTTTAAACCCTTTCTATGCCCATTTCAAGGAAAAAGCATCTGTAGGCAGCTCCACTGCTAGTCAAGGCTAAAGGCTGGTCTCAGCCGTGTCAGAGGTATCGCCTTAATCTGGAGGTTCCTAAAACCAGGAGGGAACCCTGCAAAAACAAAAGAGCAGGTCCGGGGAAACCACAGAGAACGCTGGTGCTAGCGCTAGCCGGGGCCTGGGCCAGCTGCTCTTGCTCGGGTCTCCTCCACAGCCACCGCTGACTCCCTTTGTACTGAGCTTCTCTCACAGGGGACGCTGCTGCATCTTAGAGATGTCAGCTGATGGAGTGGGACACGGGCTTATGAGGGTGGGAGCAGGGATCCTATGTGGGGGACGTGCTAGCTTCCAGTTCTATCTGTTCTCATCAATGGGAGCAGAAGATTTTAGCTCCCGACACTGTCTCATACCAGAAAATGAATCAAGAGTCAGTGTTTGGGTGTTAGATTAAGGCTGCTTCTTCTTCTTCTTCTTCTTCTTCTTCTTCTTCTTCTTCTTCTTCTTCTTCTTCTTCTTCTTCTTCTTCTTCTTCTTCTTCTTCTTCTT
>NC_022014.1:62138690-62160150 GCF_000317375.1 Microtus ochrogaster
TCTTCTTCTTCTTCTTCTTCTTCTTCTTCTTCTTCTTCTTCTTCTTCTTCTTCTTCTTCTTCTTCTTCTTCTATAATTATTTCTTTGAGTGTGTGTGTGGGGGGGGCAGGAGGGAGAACCCTTGGGACCCAGAAGTTGAACTCAGGTTATTGTTGGGCAGCAAATATCCTCATCCACTGAACCATGCAACCAGCCCGGGGCCTCTTTTTGTTATCATTCAGCCTAATATGACACTTGCTGGGAAGAAAAATGACAGGAAATGGTGCTCAGGAAGCCTTTGCTAGTATCTTCCAGCATCTCCAAGGACTGACCAAAGAAAGCTCCTCTGGCCTCTGCAAACACTGAATCCCGTCTTGCTACTCCTGCAGGTTTGAACCTATTTTCCAAAGGAGGGAACCGAGGTCTCCAGAGATTTAGCGACCTGCTTCAGGTCCACACATGCATAAATAAAGCAGACTTGGGATTGGAGGCGACATCTGGCCAGACATTAAAACCCTTTTTACTACACTATAATACTTCGTCAGAGTGGCTCGCTATGAGAACATCTAAAGATCCTGGGAGGGCATGGCGCTCGGATGTGGTAAAGCAAGCTGTGTTTCCCCACGCCGTCACTATAGTGACAGGAATCAGAAATCCCACTCTGCAGGGAAAAGAGGGGAGAAGGAGCTGTTTCAGTATAATACACATTGTAAGGAAGAGCTGTGGCCTTGCCTTGACCCTGTGACCCCACCGCTGTAACAAAGTTAAAAAAAAAAATTCTGTATATGCCTCCTCCCCTGTGTTTGATCTGACAGCCAGCATTTACAAAACCCCCTTTGTTCCCAAATCGTGTTAAAATAATAGGAGGAGGGGGAAAATAACATCCCCCCAAAGTCACACACAAATTAGTTGGTTCAAGATGTATATGTGTATGTATGTGTGTGTGTATGTATGTGTGTGTATGTGTGTGTTTATGTATGTGTGTGTGTGTATGTATGTGTGTATGTGTGTATGTATACGTATATGAGGTATGAGCTCTTTTTGGAATTCATCCATTGAAAAGAGCCATCACAGTACCCATATCCCTTCTCATCAACTCCATCTGGAATTTATTTTTTAAGACGCTCATTGCTTCTCACAGGTTCAATGTTAGCCATTTCACACCAGTTAACTATTGAAAGCCCTTCAAATTCCCGGCCAGAGAAGCCAGGCCATGTCTTTCCCCTGGATGCGGCTAATGTGTCAGGCTTGTAAAATAGCTCTTAGTGGCGGGCTCCGTTTAGAGAGGGACGGAAACTCGCTTTAAATACTTAGAGCTTTAATATCTAGTCCATTATGCTAAAGCAGGGTCTTGTAAAGAGTCAATTACGGGATACTTCTGATTCGATCCACATGCAAGGGAAATCCGTTTCCCTGCCTTTAAATCCCTGTTGTAAGTGTCTTGTTTAAATGATTACCGACACTTTTTCTTTGATCAGATTGATTCATATTGTTATTCTTCTATGTTAATTTAAAGCTTAATCCACGGAAAATGTTGAGGCAGGTTTTAATTTCTCACAAAGAAAACTTTCTCTCAAAAACAAAGGAGTTTTCAAAAAAAATTACAATTTTAAGGTATCAATAATTGATTGAAAATAAGTCAATTTTCTTGTAAGAAAATGTGAATGGGTTATAAGCCATGAGGAATCTCTCTCTCTCTCTCTCTCTCTCTCTCTCTCTCTCTCTCTCTCTCTCTCTTTGGTGTGCACAGTGATGTGTTTCAGGTAAACACACAGCACAGAATACATGCTTAGTAGCTCACTTAAGCAACTAGTACCACGAAGGCCCTCAAAAGCAATCAAATATAACCTTACTTTACTATTTGGGATTAGAAATTTTATTTGTATTCACAACGTGCTGTCAAAGGGTTAATATCTCTCATTTAAACTTCCTTCATGATCCAAGAATTAATAACTTAAATGATTAAAATAAGGTCAGAATTTGAAAGTCAAATTCAAGTTTTAAGGAACTTTAAGGTTAGAGTGACGGAGAACCAGTGCTTTTAGCCAGCGACGACCAATGCTAAGTAGTTATTCCTTTATTTTCTCTTGAGACAGGTTCACACCCATGTACCTGGCTGGCATGGAACTCATTCTGCAGACCAGGGTTGCTCAAACTCAGAGATCTGTCTCTGTTTTCCGACTGCTGGGATTAAAAGCACGTGCCAGCATGCCTAGTGGCAATACCTGTATTTTATTTTTGGGTGTGAGTATTTTGCCGGCATGCATACACACCACATGTATGCCTGGTGAGCTTGGGGGCCAAAGAGGGCATTGGATCCCCTGGGACTGGAGTTACAGATAGATGTAAGCTACGTGTAGGGGCTGGGAACTGAACCCAGGTCCACCGCAAGAGCAACACGTGCTCTTAACTGCTGAGCTCTCTCCCTCTCCCTCTCCCTCTCCCTCTCCCTCCCTCTCTCTCTCTCTCTAGTAGGAATTTTTTAAGTACTTTTGGAAACAGCTATCACATGCCCAGAAAATGCACACCATCTCGTACCCAGTAAGAACAATGCCAGCAGCAAAGGGATCTCATCTCAGGATATGACCATGATTAGTATTTAGTCACACGGACACTTCCACACTCAATCTAACAGCGGAATATTGGGAAAAATTAAAATGCAACAGGCAAATAACTAAACACATTAAGCTTTCATTGACAACGAACTCCCCAACACCGACTGAACAAATGAATAAATGCTTCCTTTGTGGATTTGCTAGGGGTGGAATTGAGGGCCCTGAGTGTGCACACTCTACTACGAAATTATAGCCCCAGACTCTCTATGAGTCTTGCTTTTTGTGTTTGTGTTTGCAGGTGCACGTTTGGGGTGAGACACGCTTGTTCGTGCTGGTGGAGGTCACAGGTCAACCTTGGGTTGTGCCATCTACCTTTTTTGAGAAAGGATCTCGTATTGGCCTGGAACTCACCAATTATGCTAGCCCGGCTCAGTGAGCCCCAGGGATCCTGCTGTTCTGCCTTCCCAGTGTTAGGATTAAGACTGGAATTGCATGCCTGCACACCCAGCATTTTCTATGGCTTCTGAGAGGAAACCAAAGCAAAGACTGGACCAGTTGAGCCAGGTATTTCTCTATGTACTGTTTGCTTTGTTGTTATTGTTTGAGACAGGGTCTCGAACTCCTGACCCTCCTGCTTCAGCCTCTGGAGAGCTAGGATCACAGGGGAGTGTTGATAAGCATCCATTCTGAAAGAGCTGCACTTGGAGGGGTAGTAGTATATTATTTAGATTTGTTTGTTTTGAGACAGGTTTCTCTGTGTAGCCCTGGCTGTCCTTGAACTTGGTTTGTAGACAAGGCTGGTCTAGAACTCAGAGATTGCCCATGTCTACCTCCCAAGTGCTAGGACTAAAGGCATGTGCCATTGTGCCTAGTGGATTGCACATTAAAAAAAAAATGATTGGGGCCGGGCGGTGGTGGCGCACGCCTTTAATCCCAGCACTTGGGAGGCAGAGGCAGGCGGATCTCTGTGAGTTCGAGACCAGCCTGGTCTACAAGAGCTAGTTCCAGGACAGGCTCCAAAAACCACAGAGAAACCCTGTCTCGAAAACAAACCCCCCAAAAAAATGATTGGGAAGATAACTACACTATGAAATATACACATTTTTATTAAAAAATGCATATAGAGTTCGAGGCCAGCCTGGTCTACAAAGGGAGTTCCAGGACAGGCTCCAAAGCTACAGAGAAACCCTGTCTCGAAAAACCAAAAAAAAAAAAAAAAAAAAAAAAAGAAAAAAATGCATATAGAGGAAAATTGGGTAGCCTATATTTCAAAATGGTAGTAATGGCTATTTTGGGGTTACAAACTATTTTATTTATTTATTTTTGGTTTTTCAAGATAGGTTTTTCTGTGTAACTGCCCTGACTGCCCTAGAACTCTCTCTGTAGATCAGTCTGCCCTCAGATTTACAGAGATCCATCTGCCTCTGCCTCCTGAGTGCTGAGATTAAATGGGTGTGCCAGTATCTCTCAGCTGTTAAATTTGTTTGCTTGTTTGTTTGTTTATTTATTTTGAGACAAGGTTTTGCTGTATAGTCCAGATCTACCTAGAACTCAAAATCTTGCCTCAGCCTCTAGGGTGCTGGCATTAAGCCGAGAGCCGCCATATTGTCTTTTAGGCTGCTCGCTTCCATATCTTCTTTGAATTTTCTAAGAAGAGTGTGTCTTGCTTTCAGAATAAGGAAATTTCAAACATGTACATTGTAGATTATTTATGCAGAAATATATCCAAGTAGACAGTATAATATTCAAAGTTCTTTCTTCCCATCCTCATCCTAATTTAACTCCCATTCGCATATGTATCTAATAATATTTTGGTACCGCCTATCATTTTCCTACTGTCTTCTTTTTTCTCTCCCTGAGACAGGGTTTTTCAGTGTAGCCTTGGTTGCCCTGGAACTCACTCTGTATACCAGGCGGGTCTTGAACTCACAGAGATCTGCCCGCCTCTGCCTCCCAAGTACTGGAACTAAAGGCATGCCCCACCACCGCCCATCCCTACTGTTTTCTATACATATATGTACATGTATATATTTTGCTTATAAATATGTTTTGATTTATGAAGCCACAGGCTCATACTCTGCTTGTTTTTGTGGGTTTTTGTCACTAACAGCCTGCACCCAACACCCTCATCCACATGCTAACACGCGGAAGTGTTATCTGTTCCGTAGGCTACCTCAGGGAAGAGAGGACTAGAGCCATGGAATAGGAACTTAAAGAAGTCATTTACAGTTGAAATCCCCAAAATCTAGTTAAGAGGGGAGTCACTTACCATCCCTTGCCGGCACAGTGCCGTTGCCACACTCGGAACACCCACGCTGCACACCACTAGGAGTCTGGATAAGTTTACGGTCATGTCTTGCCCCCACGATAGTATCCAGGATAGTTTTACCAACCCAGAAATTCCAGGCTCCCCATCTTTCTCCTCCTTCCACTTAAAACCTTGGGCAAACCCTGTTTCTCTACAATCTCCCAGTTCTTCCAGTTTCCAGGTTACGTAGCTGGACTCACACAGCGCGTAGCCTTTCAGGCCAGCTCCTCTCTCTTAGCTATATGCAGTATTTTCTCAATCTTGGGTTTTTTTTTTTCTTTGATTTGGTGTTTTGGGTATTGGATCTCAATTATATGAGACCAAGAAAGGCTCAAGCTTACAGCAGCCATCTTGCCTTAGCCTCCCAAGCAGTGATTACATGTGTGTTCCATCCACTATGTCGGGCTTTTCAAGTCTTTCCATGGCTCGGTAGTTCACTTTTCCCTTATCACCAAATGATTTCATTTCATTTATTTAGTCATTGCTTCCAAGACTGAGCAATCTGAAAAAGGATGCTATAAATACCTAGGTATAGATAAGCTTTTATCTTAACATCAGTTTTAAATGCATTTGGATGAATATTAAGAAGTGGTTGCTGATATCATGGTAGGAATTTGTCTAGTCTTGTAATAAACTGCTAAAGTATCTTCCAAAGTGGCTAGACAGCATTCTGCATTCCCACCAGCCTCTTGTTGCTCTGCAGCCTGGCTAATATTTGACACTAAGGGTTCTAGATTTTAGCTTCCTAACAAAATATGATTTCTCTCATTGTTTTGATTTGCATTTCCTTGAAGACAGGCATGTACTGGTTTTTTGAGCTAGGGTATATGCACCCCTGGCTGTCTTGGAACTTTCAGTGTGACCTAGGCTGGCCTCAAGCTTGCAGCAATTCCCCTGCTTCAGCCTCTGAAGCACTGAGACTATGGATCTGCACCAAACACCTGGTCCTTCCTCATGTATCCTGAACATTGTTTTTTTTTTTCAAGACAGGGTTTCTCTGGGTAGCCCTGGCTGTCCTGGAACTCACTCTGTAGATCACGCTGACCTCGAATTCACAGAGATCTTCCTGCCTCTGCCTCTGCCTCCTGAGTGCTGGGACTAAAGGCATGTGCCACCACTGCTCAGCTTTGGAACATTTTTCACTCATGTACAGAGCACCTGTCCATCCTCTTTGATGAGGTGTCTTATGACCTCCCTTCTAAAAGTCTGGTTGCTTTCTGATTGCTGAGTTTCATGAGTTCTCTAAGTACTTTGAACAACAGTCCCTTATTTTTGGCTTTGGTAAACATTTCCTCTGTAATTTGCCTTTTTTTTCTTGACAGTGTCTTTCATGGAGCAGAAAAGCTTAATTTTAATGAGCTCCAATGGACCAATTCTTTCAATGACCATGCATTTGTCATATTTAAGAAGTTAGTGCCAGGCCTGGCAGTGGTGGTGCACACCTTTAATCCCAGCACTCTGGAGGCAGAGACAGGCAGATCTCTGTGAGTTCAAGGCCAGCTTAGAGTCTACAAAGTGAGTTCCAGGATAGCCAGGACAGTTACACAGAGAAACCCTGTCTTGAAAAACAAACAAACAAACAAGCAAACAAACAACAAAAACAACAAAACAAAACAAAAACAAAAAAGAAGTTAGGGCCAATTCCAGGCTGCGGATTTTCTCCTATCATCTAGGAATTATAGTCTGACATTTTAGAGTTAAGTTGCTTGAGTGGGGTGAGGCTTGAATATAGATCTCATCTGCATGTGCAGTCCTTTTGCTGGAAGACTTTTCTCCATTGCTTTTGTTCTTTCATTAGAGGTCAGTTGGCCAAATTTCTGTGACTCTATGTTTGGACTTTCTAGTCTATTTCATTGGTCAATTTCCTGTCTTTGGCCAGCATCACTGTTTTGCTGTTGCTGTCTAGCTTTATAATGTACTTGGATGCCGCGCACTGCGCCCCCGAGTCTGCGCTCTGTGCACTGGCACCCAGTCCACAAGCTTTGGCAAGGGGCTGGAGGTTGAGATACACAGACACACACAGACAGAGAGAGAGCAAGACAGGTCATCCCTGAATTCCCCAAGAATGCCCCCTTTGTTGTGTTCAGGGGCAGATTATATAGAGATAGCCACGCCCCAGCCAAACCCACCAGAAACCACTCTCCTGCCATCAGGAACTCCTGAAGGTTTCGTGCTCAGTGCAGCTGTAGGCACTCAGATCAGGGGATTACAAGAAATTCAGGATCTGGGGTCTCACTGCTTCCAACACTTGGAGCTTAAGAACCATCAGACCTCCAGCTTTGCTCTTCTTTGCCATTTTGTTGACTCTCTGGGTCTTCGCCTCTCCATATAAACTTTATAATCAGTCTGTATTATCAAGAGATTAGTTGTTATTCTATTGCTGTGATAAACCACCACGGTGAAAGCACCTTAGAGAAGGGGGAGTTTATTTAGGCTTATGGCTCCAGAGGGGTAAGAGTCCATCATGGCTAGGAGTCGCTGCAGCAGACAGGCATGGCAACAAGAGCAGGGAGCAGAGGACTCTCTTCTTGAGCCATGAGAACAGAGCAGAGAGAGCAACTGGGAAAGGCATGTGACTGGGAAGCCTCAAAACCCACTCCCCAGTGATGTAATTCCCCCCAACAGGGCCTCCTAAGCTTCCCCAAACAGCACCACCAACCTGGGATCAAGCATTCAAATGTCCTAGACTATGGGGGAACATCTCATTCAAACGACCACATCACATAACAACTTGTTAGAATTAGTGTGTGTATTTACGGAGAGAGGTCAAAGGTTGATACTGGTTGTACTTTCTCAAGTGCTCTCTCACTAAACCTGGAGCTCACCAATGAACTAGATGGATTAGCTGGGGAATTTGAGAGATTCATCAGTCTTTGGACTCTTCATTGTTGGGGTTACAAACACACACTGGCATGCCTGGCTTTTCTGTGGGTGCTAGGGACTCAGGTCCTCATGTCTGCACAGCAAACACTTCTACGACTTAGCCATCTCCCAAGTCCCAGATTGCTGGGATTGTAATTGGGATGGCACTGAATCTGTAAATGATGTGAGAAGGATTGCTGCCATCAAATATTGATCTTCCTGTCCATGAACATTGAAGCCCTTCACCATTAATTCAGCTTTTTAATTTCTTTCATTACAATTACATAGAACTGGTATACTCTTTGTTAGATTTATACCTAAGCACTCCATTTTGAAGGTATTAATTAATATCAGTGGCATTGTGTTTTAAATTATAACTTTCACTTGCTTATTGCTGGTATATAAGAAATAAGTTTGCTTTTGCACTTAACCGTGCATTCTGCAACCATGCGAGAATCACTCACTGGCAGTAAGAATTGCTTTTGCACTTAACCGTGCATTCTGCAACCATGCTAGAATCACTCACTGGCAGTAAGAATTGTTTTGGCCAATCATTCCTCATCTTACTTCCAGTCTAAATGGGAAAGCTCTGACTTTCCTACCATTAAATAAAGTGTTGGCATTGAGGTTTTGAAGCATGGCATTGTTAGGAAGTGGTGGAGGTGTTGTAGTGAGGCTGCTTGTTTGTTTCCCAGCTGCCCAGATTCCTGAAATAATCACACAGAAACTATACTATTTAAATCACTGGCCCATTAGCTCTAGCTTCTTATTTGCTAGCTCTTACATCTTAATTTAACCCATCTCCATTAATCTGTGCATTACCACAAGGTGGTGCCTACCAGCAAAGTTTCAGTGCATCTGTCTCCTGTGACAACTCCATGGCTTCTCCTAAACTCCGCCTCCTTCCTTCTCCCAGCATTCAGTTTAGTTTTCCCCACCTAGCTCTGTTCTGCCTTGCTATAGGTCCAAAGCAGTTTCTTTATTAATCAATGGCAATCACAGCATACAGAGGGGAATCCCACATCAGTGGAGGTCTTTATGAAATAGGGCAGAGTGGTCATTAGAGGTATGCTCTAAAAGGAGGCCATGGAACCCCAGCCCTTCCTTCCTCCTTTCCTCTGGATGCCCTCCCAGCCGCATGCACTGCCTCTCCACAGAGAACATTCACGGAGACCAGCCAATCAGCCATGGGATGGAGCCTCCAAAGTGTGAGCCAAAATAAACCTTCAGTGGGTTTACTGCAGGCATTTGTTAAAGTAATGGAGCGCTCACTCACACGGTAATGTCTAGAATTCACCCGTAAACCTGTTTGAAAATGTCAATCTCTGTTAGGAATGCTATTCATTGTTGACTCTATTTCTCCCTTTCCTCCTCCCTCTGTCCTTCTCTTTCTAGTCAGGGTCTCACTGAGTAGCTCTGGTTGGCCTTGAACTTGGTATAGGTAACACTGGCTTTGAACTCATGGAGCTCCACCTGCCTCTGCATCTTGAGTGCTCGGATTAAAAGCCTGTGCCACCACATCCAGCTTCAATTTCTTTCTCTTTTTTTAAATGATTTGTTTAACTTTATGTTCATTGGTGTGAAGGTGTCAGAGCTCATGGAACTGCATTTTCAGACAGTTGTGAGCTGCCATGTGGGTGCTGGGAATTGAACCCAGGTCCTCTGAAAGAGCAGTCAGTGCTCTTAACCTCTGAGCCATCGCTCCAGCCCCTATTTTTAGTATTTCTATGGGATCTATTTTTCAATTTAAAAGTTTTCTTTATCTTTTTTCTTATCCTTTCTTAAAACAGCACATGACAACATTTTGAAAACTCACCTAGGTTTTCTACACTTCAATTGAAGAACTTAACCTATGTATGTTTACTTGTAATTATTGGTATATTTAAACTTAAAAAAGTTGCCACTTTCTTATTTATTATAATTTCTTGTTTTGGTTGTTGTTTTTCTTTGTGTCGTTCTTTGCTGAATTCCGTTCTCCTTTCCACCTTTATTTATTGTCATGAAAATGTTCTATTCTAGCCAGGAGAATCTCTGTGAGTTCAAGGCCAGCCTAGACTACCTGGCGAGCTCCAGGACAGACAGGGCTATATGGAGAGGCTCTGTCTCAAACAAACAAAGAAGAAAATGGTGTGCTCTGATTTTCTCAGTTACTTTTAATTTTTCCCCCGACCCAGTGCTGGGGATTAAACCCAGGGCTCCATACAAGTTGAACAACTACTCTAAACCTCTACCCCACTGTTCTTTTTCAAGTTAATTTCTTGTCTTTATTCTGTAATGTTTCCTGTAACCCATATGAATATCCGTCACTTTCTGTGCCAGCAGCATAGCAGGCACTCTCTCCCTTTCTCTTCTTTCCTTCGGCCTCTGCTCAGTCTGCTGCTTTCATCGCGGGTGGGGTTATCATCCGTGACACATGGCCATCGTTAGCTTATTCCTGTGTCTTTGCTCCTCATTTGCTTCTTAGTCCTCATATTCCTCTGACTTTGGGGGATGAGAGGTTTTTGGTGGTTCTCTACATACAAGGTTTGTGTGTGACAAGCTTCAAAGTCTGGCTGTGTCTGAAAATGTCTTAATCTTGTCTCACTACTTAAATGTTAACTTGTCCATGAGTAAGGCTATAGCCTTAAAATATTTCATTGTATTGAGATATTACTTCATCTCAATATAATTTTGGTATCTAATCTTAGTAAGGAGACATTTACTACCAATTTCATGTATGTTATTTTATACTTCATTTTCCTCTCTTCAGTATTCCAAGCAAGATCACGCGTTGGTCCTTGCACTCTGAAGTTTTCCGTCTTCCTTTAGCTCCTGGGAATATTCTTTTATTGTTTCTTTATTTCCTCTGTGCTCTCTTTCAGGAGTGATTCAAAGTACACAATAATCTCATTAACTTTTCTTCTGGTTTTAATGCCATATTTTTATGACATTCTATGGGCTTTGGGGATGAGGATTAGGCACATAATTGAGTGATAAATTTAATTTAATCTCTCCAACCAATATTAAGGAAATCAAAAATAAATTTCAAATTACACCCCTGAATGTGATTAAATTTGGCTTTTTAAACCCCCCCCCCAAGACTCTTATTTTGCTAACCTTGGATGGCTTCCATTCAGGGACTCTTAGGGAAATGTGCTTACTCAATCAGTATTCATCTAGCGTCAAATGACTTTTTGACATTATGGTCTCTCCAGCTCCTGAGGGTCCAAAGTGGATGATCAAGAACCATTTAAAGTGTGGCCCAGAGTTTCTCAGCTTGAGCGTGGCTGGCACTTTTCCTTGTGGTGGGCGCTGTGATGGGTGCTTGGTACACTGAGCACCTCTCTGCACGTCAGGCAGCTCAGTGGGTAGATATGCTTGCCACTAAGCCTGACGACCTAAGTTCGAGCCCCAGAACCCACATGGTAGGAGAGAACCAACTCCTCCAAACCATCTTCCCGTCTCCACATGCACAGTGTGGCGCATGCATGCCCCTCATTCTAATAAATAAAATAAACCCTAGAAATACTAGTAATATGCACCAATTATGACAATAAAAACGTGCCCCCGCCCCCACCCCTCTGCAAAGGCACAGTCACACCCCTCATCATCCTACTCCGTCACTGAGAGCCACTGGTCCATCAAGATGAACATCATCTTATGGGCTGAATGGCAGCGCAAGGGTTCACATGGTGTGACACACACCGACTCAGAGAAAGCAACGATTGACCTTGGCCTGAGGCCTGCTTTTTATAAATAAATATACTGGGTCAATCCGTTAGAAAGCAGTTGTGGTATTTGTCAGATAAACAAGGAAAGGGACCAGAAAGAGCAATATATCTGAGAGAAAAATAGCATGAAGCAGAAACAGGTGCCCTTGGAGCCATTGGTGGTATGGGCTGGAGTTGAAGACTGGGGGAAAGGGCGAAGGAAGCCATGACAGCTGTTAAGAGAGGAGGCTGTAGGGAAGCTGAAGGCTACGGGCAGACCTTTGGGCTTCATTCAGTCCTAACGGCAGCCCACGGAGGCATTGGGGGGCCGTGAACGATGCTTTCGGCAAGGCCGCATTGCTAACACCCCATGGATGGCATAGAGACTGAGCCCAAAAACTGAGGATATGTTTACACGTATAAAAAGATATGCTTCCTACGTTATACGAAACAGTCAACGTAGGGGCTGAAGCCAGCTGTGAGGCCCGAGAGATGGGGGACAGCGCACACAGCACGCAGGAGATCCCGCGGAAGAAAGCCAGGGGAGTAAGGGATGAGGACACATTAAGGACGATCTCATATTTTTGGTGAAAAGAAGAAGGGGGGACATGTAAATGGTCTGAGCAAATTGTGTTTTGGGGGCAGAAACTTCAAATAAAAATACCAGGAACAAAAGCAAGAACTAAAACAAAGCCAAAGGGAGAAAAGACCTTACGGATATTGTTGTGCTTTGTAGTTCAAATACAATAGGCAATAACAAAACTGTCTGCTTGCAGAGACGCAGAGCGGACCAGCCCCGCTCACCATTGTTTCTCTCCATCCCTAGAAACCTTTAAACCTCTACACGTTCTCTCAAGGGCTTCTCGCTCTAAACTTTACAAGAATGGCTTCTATCTATCTTTCCCTCAAATATTTCTCTGTAGAATCAACTCGTTTTTGACACATTATTTCAGATGCTATGGACGATTGGGAAATTTTAAGCCGAGGACAGACAATGAGGACTAACAGCTTTTCCATTTCTTTAATGACAGAAAACAGACAACTGTACCCATAAAATGACTTAAATTCCTCAAAGCAGCAGCCTTACTAAGTGCCCAATAACTCCAGGGCAGTTTTCCAGCGTCTCCCCGAAGAACCGTGGCACTGAGGCCCCCTACTGTGGAGAAGGAGAACGGCGGCACCATATGGAGGAATCCTGCAGAGACACAAGCGCACTGGCGGAGAACCATCTGCTCACCACACACACTGTGTGTCAGCCACACACGGCAGGCATTTTACTAGAGCCTGTTTGGAGACACTAAGGACGCAGGGTTTAGCCTCCACTGCCCCTGGTTTATTTCCTTCAGGTGCCCGGTGCCTGTAGGTCTTTTCTCCCCGAGTTTGTATTTAGTCTGAGGTCTAAAGGGTTTCTGAGGCCCTTTCGTGGCACAGTTATAAGACAATTGAACATTAACAGACTTTAAATTGATGGTTAGACTTGGGGGGGGGGGTATAATATTAACTGCTGTGCTCTCATTTATGCAGAGGGACCTTTAGACAGGTAGTGTTTGGGGTGGGGGTGTGTTCAGTTGGCAGTCCTTACCTAACACACTCATGATCAAATCCTGAGGACCACAGAAACTGAGTGCAGGGACACATGTCTGCAGCTCCAGCATTGGGGATGTGGAGGCAGCGGGACTAGGTCATCCTTGACTTTGCAAACAACTTAAGGCCAGCCTGGGCTATTGGAGACTGTCTCAAAATGGAAGAATGAAAAAGCCAGGCCTGGTGGCACACACCTTTAGTCCCAGCACTCAGGAAGGAAAGAAGGAGGATCTCTGAATTCAAGGCCAGCCTGGTCTACAGAATGAGTTCCCAGACAGTCAGAGATGCATGGAGAGACCCTGTCTCGAAAAATGGAAGAGCAACAATAACAACAACAAGGGATGAAAGCAAGCAAGCAAAGGAACAGAGGGCGGTCAGTGAGTGAAGGCGCTCACCACCAGGCCTGATACTCAGAGTCTGATCCCCGGAACACATCTGGTGGGAGGAGAGAACCAACTCTCATGAACTGTCCAGTGACCTCCAAACAAGCCCTGTGGCACCTGCATGCCTCCTGCCACACAGCGTATGTCATATATATATACACACACACACACATATATGTGTGTTTCATCTGCCTGCTCAGCAATTCTACAGAGAACAGCTCTGTTTGTGATGATTAGTACCTAGAACTAGCCAGTGGAAACATTCCCATTTTGGGTGGTTTTTAAGAAAACTATACAGAGATTCTACAATGATAACAAGGCGCCCTAGATTCTCCTACGGCTTCATCTCCCAGAGTCTGAATCTAAAAGACATGTGAGTCCACCAAGTCTTTAAGCCACGGACAGACATTCTGCTTTGTGTACCTCCTTCTAGTTAGCTCAGATGTTAAAATCCAGTTTCCTTAGGGGCAGAGGGGGGTGGTTCTCTGGGAGCAGCCTGTCTCAAATGCCACAGGCCACAGGGTTGGGGACATTTATCTTGTGCTTGTGTTTAGTATCTTCTGCGGGCATGGCTCTCTACACAGTGAGCGTGTGCCTTAAAGGAAGCGAGAGGCTCATGTTTCCTATGGCGTTCATTAATAGCAATCAGGCTGGCGCAGGGGCCTCTCTAGCTAAAGGCTGGCTCATGAGAAACTAGGCTCGGATTTGGGCACTGCCATTTATCAGCTGATTTACGAAGGACTGTGGTAAGTTACTTGGTTTCTCTGACTCTCAATTATTATCTTCTCCATTCCAATCAAGGAAAATAATGTTTATCGTGATGGGTTTATGGGGTCTGAATAAAGTGGACTTGTGGAAACATCAAGATGGGGTAGCATTAATTTAATGCTCAATGTGGGTCTTTTCCTTTCTCTTCACTTAATAATGAACATAGGAAATACAAAGTGAAGAGAGGTCTGTGTTTAAAAACATGCTTAGCCCAGGTGTGGTAGTGCATGCTTGTAATCCCAGCACTTTGGAGGTAGAGGCAGGGGGATCAGGAGTTCAAGACCAGCCCGAGTTATATGAGACCCTGTCAAAATAAAATATATGGGGTTACTTAGTAACAACATATATTCAAGCCAAATATGAGGTAAACTAAATTCTTGTCCTCCTCCTCCTCCTTCTCTTCCTCCTCTTTCTCCTCCTTTTTTTTAAATGCTCGAATCAGGGCACACAGTGACAAAAGGAACCAGGCGTTAGCTGCTTGGATGCCAAGGGCACAGCTGGTGCTGCCCAAGGAACGCTGTGAATTGCCAAGGGCTGGTCAACAGACAAACATATGTGAGTGTGGTGCTGGGCATGAGAAAGGAAAAGGGCCCATGAGAGTTGAGAACCAGAGAGACAGAAGCTCCAAACACCAAGGAGGCTGCCTCTTGATGTATATTCAGCCACATTCAGGGCGTGGAGCTCACGGTACTCTAAGCAAGAAAGGCCCAGCTCTGAAGTCCCACTTTGAAGACTCAGGTTATCCTGTTACTACTTCCTTATTTAAAAAAAAAGCCAAACCATATGTAGGGACCCATTATGAATTCAAGTTAGCACATGCATGTTTATTGCCACCATGGTGTGGATGCAGCGGTTTTTTGTGTGGGAAAGCCCGTGAGCAGCAACGGGGGAGCAGTGTGAACTGAAGGGGTTACAGGTGACTGTGAGGGGGAGCAGTGTGAACTGAAGGGGTCACAGGCGACCGTGAGCAGCAATGGGGGAGCAGTGTGAACTGAAGAGGTCACAGGTGAAGGAATAGCAGCAATCAGAGCAGGGACTGAAACTTTACTTCTGGGGAGTCTGAGGGACCTAGGACAGGTTTTGTGAACGCAGTACCTTGGTTTCCCCACCCAGATGCTCAAAATGACAAGTCAGGCTTGTACCCCAAAGGGAGGAGACACTAGGTACAAAGCATTGCACTCTTCCTTAAGACAATGTGACGCCAAGCCTAGTCACTATGTACACAAGGACACCAGGGTGGTATTAGCCACAGGGAGCAGACATGCCCTGGAGGATAGCTGTTAAAAACACAAATCCCAGCCGGGCGGTGGTGGTACACACCTTTAATCTCAGCACTTGGGCGGCAGAGGCAGGCAGATATCTGTGAGTTCAAGGCCAGCCTGGTCTACAAGAGCTAGCTCAAAGGCAAAGGCACCAAAAGCTACAGAGAAACCCTATCTCAAAAAACCAACCAACCAACCAACCAACCAAACAAACAAACAAACAAACAAACAACAAAACCCTCAAATCCCTGCAGGGAGTCGCGTAAGTGTCAAGTGGGAGCGTGTGAAATGATGCTAGCGTGGGTGATTGTGTGTGCCTCAAGCGTTCTTCGTGTGCGTTTTCTTTTCAAGAATAAGGGGCTCTGGATTCTAGGTTACCTCGCTGCTGTGAGCAGATGAGCCGTGGCCCACTTTGATCTCTAATAGGAGGAAGGATGTTCTGATGGGCCTAGGAAACCATGTGCTGCCTGGGAGGATACAAAGCTGTCACAAGTCAGACGGAAGCCATCCTCTGAGATGTCTCTGCCCAAAGTAGAACCTGCAGCTCAAAGGCCAAGGCTGCTAAAATACGGCTTAGAAGGAGCTTGCTCACCGACGGAACTCAGGGTGACCAGCTGTCTAAGGAGGGAGGATGAGCACCAGACAGCCGTGTCTGCCATCATGGTGTGCACCTAATCACAGATCTCAAAACACAAGCACTTCTGTGTGACAAGAAATCAAACCTTGGCAGACACTACCCGTGGGTGTGTGTGTGTCTTCCTCCTGTGACCTTACTATTTGAAGATTGATGTAGATACTCCAGACTCATAGGCATAAGAGTACCGCACTTTCTGTAATGTACAGAAATGTTATGGTCCAGGCAAAAGGCAGACCAGCTTCTAACAAGCAGAGCAGCCACTGATTCATAAATAATGTATTTGCTGTTTCGGAAGGAAGTCGATTTGGAGATCTCCTCTACCGGGAATGACTCTGGATGACAGACAGATGCTGTATCTCACCAAGCCACCTCCTCAGACTGCACACCACTCAAATCCATACCAGGCAGTCCCCAAAGCTCTTACAGTTCTAGAGATGGTCTCATCCAAGTGAAGACACCGATCTCAAGACCGCCAAACTTTTATTTTTTCGAACATACTTAGCCCCAGCCTGTTGTGGGATATTTGTACGCTGTGTGAAGATACACTGCTGTGATTGGTTTAACCAGTAGCCAATAGCTAGGTAGGAGATATAGGCAGGACTTTCATGGACAGAGAGGATGCTGGGAAGAAGAAAAGTCAAGAGACATGGAGAGGAAACCGGAGGCACAAGATGGAAGAGAGGTAATGCCACGTAGCAGAATGTAGGTTAATAGAAATGGGTTAGGTTATAAGAGTTAGTTAGGACCCAGATTAAGCTATAGGCCAAGCTTTCACAATTAATAAGACTCCATGTCGTTACTTGTGAGCTGGTGGCCTAAAGAAAAAATCCATCTACATCAGTCTTTGCAGCATCATGTGACAACTATTTTCCCTTCTTCTTCTTTCTTTTTTTTTCTTAAAGCTTAAACCACAAAAACAAAACAAGTGCCAACTAGTTAAACATTTGAGAAAATACTAGCCAAAGAGTAGAAAATGCTGATTTATGAGGGGGGAAAGAAATCTAACATTTACAGGTTGCACTATATAAAACTGAAAAAAAAGATTGTTCATTTAAAATTGAGAAACTTGGAATCAGTTAATTTTAGATAGCCTTCAGCATCTCTTCATCATAACTGACAAACAGATCTCCAAGGATGTTCAGATGTGTCAGGCACATGAGGGCCACAGTCAGACAGAAAACACTAAAGGGGGTGGTGGCTATGGGAGGGAGGGGCTCGGGGTACCACAAGTGTTTCTCAGAACAGAGTGTGCTCAAAGCAAGCCCCCTGACACGGGCTGCGCCCGCCTTTTTAACTAATGAAAAGCCCACATCTACAGAACCTCCGAGCATCACTGGTTCAGTGAGGCCTTGCCAAAATAATCAACCAGAACGAAGCAAAACAAACAGCCCGGCAACAAACGTGGTTCTGATTTACCACCCATTACAGACAGACGGGCGGTTGGCTGCTCCAGCGACGCTTGAGGAGTCTTCCAAGGGCCCGACAATGACATCTGATTTTACACTCCTCCAGCTGGTATCTGTCCCACCTGAACATTATCAGCCCCTTGGTTCTAATCCTTTAGGGAAAACCTAAGGAGATGCATGGAGAGACCGTTCCCAGTCAGGAAGGTGACCAAAACAAGATTTAGGCCTTTAGTCTGTCTCTAAATCTTCCCAGTGAAAGATGATTTACACTTAGGCTCTGAAACTGTGAGCACTCCCAAGCCTGGAAAGTTTCATTCCGAGGGTAGGTATCTTAAATCAAGGCAAAAGACTGCCCCACAGAAGTCGGTTTTAGAAAGCTCGGGCTGTGGGTGGGGGTTTTGTTAATAAATTACAAAGAGTTCACAAGGTATGTGTGAGTGCAGCTGGTGTCGGCTGG
The DNA here is from genome assembly GCF_000317375.1 of Microtus ochrogaster. Classification (NCBI taxonomy): domain Eukaryota; kingdom Metazoa; phylum Chordata; class Mammalia; order Rodentia; family Cricetidae; genus Microtus; species Microtus ochrogaster. Next base: position 62,156,581 of record NC_022014.1, read on the forward strand.
GGCAGCATGGGCTTCCCCACAGCGAACCAGGAAGAGAGGAAAACAGCCATTTAAACACAAATGGCAGAAAAAGAGGTAGAAAATTGCCACAAAGAGATCATTTTCCTTAAGGGAAAAATATGCATTTCTGTGTAATCTGATAAGTTGGTGCGGGAGTGAGGGCTCTCAGGACCTTTGAGAGACTTCTCCGGGGCTTGTTGAAAATTAAGATCAATTTTTAAAGCCAGAATTTTCAAATTATTTAAATATTTGACCATTTTGGATGATGAAGTTTGGGGCCCTCATAGCCATTAAAGTCTTTGGTTTCCTTCTTTGTATTTAGACACCTGCTGTACAGAGGGGCTTTTATTTTGTTTTTGTTTTTAATTGGATGCAACTTTAAACATGTCATCTTTTTTTCCTTTTTTTTCTTTTTCAGGCAGGGTTTCTCTGTAGCTTTGGAGCCTGTCCTGGAACTAGCTCTTGTAGACCAGGCTGGCCTCAAACTCACAGAGATCCACCTGCCTCTGCCTCCCAAGTGCTGGGCTTAAAGGCATGCACAGCCACTGCCTGGCCATCTTTAAATTTTAAAAAAAAATATTATTATTTAATATATGAGCATTTTTTCCTGCATGTATGTATGTGTACCAGGCGTGTGTTTTGTGGCCCTGGAGGCCAGAAGAGGCCCTGGAACTGGAGTTACAGTACAGATGGTTGTGAGCCACCAGGAGATACTGGAATCAAACCCGGGTCCTTGGGAAGAGCATCCAGTGCTCTAAACCACTGAGCCATCTCTCCAGCACCACACCAAAGACCTTATTTTCACACAATAGGCAAGCACAATGAAAGAGGAAAACCGTGGTGCAAATCCTGGATTTGAGCTTGTGCTCTATAAAGTCAGGCGAGGTTCTTTCATTGGAGTTGATTTTTCTCATCCGTAAAACAATGACACCACCAAGTGTCTCTAGAAATTCATTCCAGCTGAAAATCCTGAGTTCTTGGCAAAGGAGGAGCCCTGGGCAGAAGAGCCCACGTGCATGGCCCAGGGCCCTCATCAGACCTTTCATAAACGCTTGAGACTCTCCAACTGACTCCGATATCCAAGCAAAAGCCTAAAGGCTAAGACACCAGGAAATTAAAAAACAAAACAAAACCAAACACTACATTAATAAACTAACTAGACAAATCAAAATCTTCCAGAGAAATCACATGGAAAATGCTGTCATGTGCCATGATGTGTGCACAAACCCGTATCCGATAACAAAGGCACACAAGGACAGCAGGACAAGAAGCATGTGTCTGCAACCCCAACACTCAAGAGGTCGAGGAAGAGGATCTCAAGTTCAAGGCTTCAAACAAACAGAAGTGAGAGACAGAGGGAGAGAGAGAGACAAACAGACAGACAGAGACCGAGAAAGACAGAGAGAATCTAAATACACAAATCCCAGGAAGACGGAAAAAGTCAGTGCCCTGCTAACCTATCAGAATTCCTCTAACATGTGAATAAACAGGGTTTCTAAAGAAATGACACTGTCATGTTCAGAATGTATCCAGTGGTGAGCCAGGTGGCAGCTGGGACACAAAACCAGGATTCGGAGACAAAGCCTGCTTTGGTTTCCACTCTGCTGTCCATGCAGAATACCTGCCACAGAACCCACGCCCGTCCAGCCTCACTCACGCTGGTGACTTCATCTGTAACAGGAAGGGGTGGGGCTAGGTCATCTCTCACATTCCTTAGAAATGGTATAGTCAGCTGGAGAGATGGCTCAGTGGTTAAGAGCATTGCCTGCTCTTCCAAAGGTCCTGAGTTCAATTCCCAGCAACCACGTGGTGGCTCACAACCATCTGTAATGAGATCTGGTGCCCTCTTCTGGCTTGCAGGCAATAAAAGTTAAAAAAAGAAAAACAAAAAAAAACAAAAAACTAAATCTGGGGCTGGAGAGATGGCTCAGAGGTTAAGAGCACCGGATGCTCTTCCAGAGGTTCTGAGTTCAATTCTCAGCAACTACATGGTGGCTCACAACCATCTGTAATGAGATCTGGCACCCTCTGGTGTGTGGACATACATGGAGGTAGAATGTTGTATACATAATAAATAAATAAATCTTTAAAAAAAAGAAATGGTATAGTCTAAAATCCAACACGGTGAAGCAAAAGCATGATTCAGGGGAATCAGTTGGGACTCAAAGGCAGTCCAAAAGGGGAGCTCACAGTAATTCCAAGTCATACAAAGGATCCGAATACCCTCGTGAAGAGCTCAGGAGGCAGTTGGAGGAGATGTTCTTCAGTGGCTTACTCCCATGATCTGCTCAGCCTGCCTTTATGTACGCCGCCTAGGATCATCTTCCCACGGGTGGAACCACCCACAGGCCTGGGCCTTCCCATACCAATCAACAATCAAGAAAATGACCACACAGACTTGTCTACAGGCCAATCCGATGGAGGAATTTTCCCAACCGAGGTTCTGGAGGCACCGCTGATGTGGGGTTGACAAAAAATTAACGAGTATAGCAATCAGAGACACTGACAAAACTAGATAGGAGCTAATCAGAGCTCAAGGGAAGTGGTGTTGGGTCCTATGTGCACTGAGAAAGTGGGGGACAGAGACTGTCCATAGGAGACACTATTTCATCTACCCTTGGACAGAAGAATAGGAGGAATACATTAAACTAATAAATTCGAGCTAAGAAGTCCAGGTAGATGGCTGGGGAAAAAAAGGTTCTATAATGGAATTATGAACGAGAGCTAAGTCCAAGAAGTAAAAGTTGAAGGCTGGAGAGATGGCTTAGCGGTTAAGAGCACTGGCTGTTCTTCCAGAGGTCCTGAGTTCAATTCCCAGCAACCACATGATGGCTCACAACCATTTGTAATGAGATCTGGTGCCCTCTTCTGGCTTGCAGATGTAAATGCAGACAAAACACTGTATATATAATAAATAAGCAAATCTTTAAAAAAAAGAAAAGTTGAGGACGGTAGTGATCAAGCAATAGTTAAACTCTTAACTGAGCCAGATAAGGGGAGGGGCCATCTTCACTAACACAACACTTCGGAGGTGGTGGTGAGTAACTGTCCGTCTGAAACCACTGTCACCTTTCACACGTCAACACGGATGTGTATCATGCTGGATGCTTTACAAAGTCAACTAGAAGTACAGAAAATTGACCCTTTCATAACTTAAGTTTGGGTCCATCAGATAGCTTACAAAGACACATTTTATAACTTTGTGTCCTAAAACGGGCAGCAGTACATATAATTGCCCCATAGACTCTGCAGCTAAAGATCTATTTCAGATCATGTATGCAAGTACAGGCCTGCAATCCCAGCACTCAGGAAGGAGGCTAAGGCAGGAGGCTCACAAGATCAGGACTAGCAGACCAGTTCATTCTCAGTGATGGCCTTCCTCACTTTGTCTTCTGGGTTTTGTGATGTGTGTATGTGTGTGCATATGAATGAATGGGAATGCAGGTGTGTGTGAGTGAAGGAATGCAGGTGTGTTTGCGTGTGCATGTGTGTGTGTGTGAGTGAAGGAATGCAGGTGTGTTTGCGTGTGTGTATGTGTGTGCGTATGAATGAATGGGAATGCAGGTGTGT
>NC_022014.1:62161578-62165693 GCF_000317375.1 Microtus ochrogaster
GTGTGCGTGTGTGTAATGAATGGGAATGCAGGTGTGTGTGCGTGTGTGTAATGAATGGGAATGTAGGTGTGCGCACACACGTGGAAGACGAAGTTTGATACTGGGAATCACATTTGAATTTTCTTTCTCCTTATTCTTTGAGCCACGGTCTCTCCATCAAACCCAGATCTCGCTGGCAAGGCAAGTCTCACTGACCAGTTTGCTCTGGGGATCCCCAGCCTCTGCCTCCAGAGGAGTGCCACAAGTTCGAGGCTAACTTGGACTACAAAGAGAGCGTTAGACCCCTCTGGGTTGTAGCGTGAGACTCTCTCAACAAAAAGAAGGAATGCAGAGAGATGGTTTGTGGGTAAAAGGGAATGCTAAGTAAACCTAAGGACCTGGGTTTGATTCCTGGAACCCACAGAACAAGACAGAGGAGGTGGGTGCGTCTGTAGTCCCAGCACTTCCGCAGAGAGATGGGCGTGGGATGGGAGCACGGGCCGGCGAGCCTGGAGGATGCCAACAGAGAGAGAGACCCCATCTCAAACCAGGTGCAGGGAAAGAAGCTACTCCAGGAAAGTTGTCTTCTGACCTCCACATGCACACTGTGGCATGCACTCGCATACACGTGTAAATTTTAAAAATTAAAATAAGTAAACAGCAGGACGTGCGCTGAAGCTAGCTCTTCTTCCTCATTTCCACTTTTCCCAGCAGTCTTTGCGCTCACCTCCAGAGGTGGCGTATATCTTACCCCCTTTTCTGTCACGTCTGACTGTTTCTAATTAGAAGGGCTGAAATGCCTTTCCACGCCGATCCCCACCGCTAGTTCATCGACCTGAGCAGCCACTTCTCAACTCGGTGGCGTTACAAGAGGAGTGGGCTGCTTGTCGTCCTGGCTAGCTTACACCCGAAATACACCCAAAATAATCACACAGAAATTGTATTAATTAAATCACTGCCTGGCCCATTATCCCTAGTCTCTTATTGGCTAACTCTCACATCTTGATTTAACCCATTTCTAACAATCTGTATGTCACCACGAGGTCGTGGCTTACCGGGAAAGATTCAGCAAGTCTGTCTCTGGCAGCTCCATGGTACGCTATCCTTGCCACAGTCCTGGGTTTTAAAGCTGGCACAGGTCCAGATTCTGAGGCTGGAAATTCAATCAGAACCATGCTTTCTTATGGAATTTGACCCTATATTATTATTTTTTAACACATACCGTCCAACAGAAACAAACAGCCACGAAAAGGGGCTTCACATGCTAAGCACGCAGTGAGTGGGTGTCAGACAGACAACTGCTCAACACCACGTTATCCTGCGAGGCCCAAGATCCAGTTAGCATGCTTGTAGTGAGACACGAGTCCGAACACCCATGGGCAGTGGGATTCTACCAAAGCAAGTGATCAGCTGGGAGGGATTTTGGATGAGATAGTTCCAGAAGAATGGGAAGGAAATCTTGGATTCCTAACCTCCCTAGCCTTAACACAGCTCTTGTGTTCCACAAAGGTCAAACGACTTCTTATAAAAGGAAATTAAGTGTTAAAACCAGCATTGAAGCGCAGCTGTTCCAGATGTTGCATCTGACCCGTCCACAGTCAAGGTGTTTGGAGCTCATGCCACCTGGATTTACTGAGCTGTGGATTCTGATTTAAGATTAAAAAAATGTCTATCTGGTTCACATGCTCTAATTCAGAAGAACAGGCATTACTATTATTATTATTATTATTATTATTATTATTATTATTATTATTATTATTTAGTCCTGGCTATCCTGGAATTCACTCTGTAGACCAGGCTGGACTTGAACTTGCTTCTGCCTCCCCAGAGTGCTGGGACTGAAGGTGTGTGCCACCCAGCCCTTGTTATGTCTTATTTAAGAAGTTATGACCTCGCCTAGGTCATAGTTGTTAACTGGTTTCTTCCCTGATCACACACGAGTGAATGTGTGTAGGTACTTGTGCAAACCCCTTTAAATTTCTGTGTACCAAGGAAGCCAGTGGATTAGTTACAGATTCCAAGCCCAACCGTCCTTCCTGGAAAGTCAGGTGTGTTTCTTTTGTCTCCCAACGAGCTCGATCCAGTTTAGTCTAAGTGTGTTTAGTTTTAGGTGCACAGTCTGAGTGACAAGGTTTTGGGGACCAAAAGCATCTGAAGGGGGAGCTCAGGGGGAGCCTCACAGCTATGTGCTGGTGGCAGACCTTCGCTGTGTTTGAGCTTGGCTCTGTCACCTCCTGCTGGACAGACCCTGACTTGGCTGTCTGCTGGTGGGAAGGAATAAATGAAAGAGCCCTGCAGACCAGCATTCCGTGATGGCGGCTCCCAGACTCATTTGCGTCACACTCTGTGCTTGCCAGTGTCCTGGGTGGCATCTCCCTTCTGAGATTCAGTGGAACACAGCTGTGAGAGACACGGCTGCAGGTTTGCGCTAAGTGCCTGCATTTCTGTTTCTTTTCTCATGCATTTGCTTCTTAGCAATAGATCGCAGATGGGAATAGTACCCACCTACCTCAGACAGTGACCAAGGAAAGCACCCAGAACGGTATTTACTAACAAAGACTGTGTCCAAAAAACGTCAGCTCTCATTACTTTCCTCCCACACCAGCATTACCGTCCCTTTAAGGATGAAAAGAGAAAAGAAAAAACGAGGCTGGGGAGGTGCTCAGTGGAGACGGGTGTGCACTCTTGAGGACCTGAGTTTAAATGTCAACAATCAGTGAAGGTTAGACAGGCAACGCACACATGGAAGCCTGCACTAGGAGGTGGCAAAGGTTATCCCAAGGAGCTTGCTGGTTCACCAGCCTAGCTAGTCACCAAGCTCCAGGTTCAGTGAAACTGTCTCGTGCAGGGTAATAGAGGCAGACATCCAACATTGACCTCTGACCTCCTCACAACCACAGCACGAACACACATGGACACTCAAAGATCAATGAATGTTTTAAAGAGGCAAGTGATTGGCTCAAGAGCACATAGCTAAAAAATGAACAAAAAAGCTCTAAAAAGGGGAAAAACATATTTAACATGTTTCACCCCAAACTTACAAATGTTCACTTGATAGTGGTATAAAATGAAGACATGTTCTCCAAACATACATCAGTGTCTTCAATATAGTATGTTAGATACAGCTTTGCAAAGGCTGCTATAGGATCACAGGGAAAGGGACTTCAAAGTTCACCCATTTACCCTAGAAAGCAGTGATATCTAAGTTGAATCCTAAAATGATGGGTAATAAGCCAAGCGGAGATCCATGGGAAGGGTGGTCCTGGGAGAGAAAACACAAGCAAAAAAGTTGCTGAGTGGTCCAGGCCTCAAGAAGGCTCAGCAGGGAAAGGTCCTTGTTTCCAACGCCAAGCCAGACACCTCGAGTTTGATCTCTGGGACCCACACAGGGGAAGGAGGGAACTGACTCTTGCAAATTGTCTTCTAATCTCTGCACATGTACCAGGGCACACACGCGTGTGCACACATACAATAAAGAAATTGGGTCGTAAGGACCAGAGCCTTGACATGAAAGAGCTTGGCAGTGTAGTCAGTCAGCAATGTGGGGCTGTTTTGTTTTTGTTTCTTTGTGTGTGTGTGTGTGTGTGTGTGTGTGTGTGTTTGGCTACATGTGTGTCTGTGTACCACGTGAATGCCTGGTGCCCTCAGAGGCCAGAAGAGGGCATTAGATCTCCTGGAACTAGAGATTGTGAGCTGCCATGTTGATGCTAGGGATGGAAGCCTGGTCCTCTGGAAGAGCAGCCAGTGCTCCTAACTGCCGAGCCACCTCTTCAGCCTCCTCTGAGGGATTTTAAGATGTTTTAGGCGGGATGTTCTAAACACAGGGCAGCAGGCTGAAAGGGAAGCAGGAGACTAGCTATCTATATGAAAGGCTAGGATATAGGGTCATAGTAGAGATGGAGAGGCTTGCCCTTAGGCCATGTCCACAGGACACTCAAAAAATCTGTCACACTGTCAGAAGTATTTAGTAAGGAGGGCAGGCGTGATGAAGCATGCTGTAGTCACAGCACTCTGGAGGCTGAGGCCGGAACATTCTAAGTTTGAGGTTAGACCAGGCAGCATGACAAGTTTCTCTTTTAAAAAGTCAGCGGTGAAGCCGGGCGATGGTGGCGCACGCCTTTAATCCCAGCACTCGG
>NC_022014.1:62165793-62173846 GCF_000317375.1 Microtus ochrogaster
GAGTTCGAGACCAGCTTGGTCTACAGAGCTAGTTCCAGGACAGGCTCCAAAGCCACAGAGAAACCCTGTCTCGAAAAACCAAAAAAAAAAAAAAAGTCAGTGGTAAAGTGCCTGCCTCGCCATGTGCAAGGCCCTGGATTATTTTTTCTTTAGTACCAAACCAGAGGAGGACAAAGATTCTGTGGTGGCAACACCTCTGAAGAACAGTGATATGCTGCCAGCTGGCCGAGGCAGTTCCGAAAAGGTTTTCTAGTTGTTGGCGATTTTCCTGCCTCCGACAGTGGAGATCGATCTATCTATCTATCTATCTATCTATCTATCTATCTATCTATCTATCTATCTATCTATCTATCTATCTATCTTCTATCTGTGGCTGTAAGACACTTGGAGGCAATACCTTTTCTTATATTTATGTAACAGTATATACCTTAGTCTTGAATATTAGGCATACTGTATTTGTTGATTTGTGAAGCTTAGCTATATTAATATGCTGTGATCTTATGATTCTGGTCATAGCTTTGCTTTACTATTGGTTTATGACAAGGCTCACAACAGAACGAGTAAATAGAAGAAATCTGAAAAGCAAATATTGTCTCACTGCGGGTCAGCGATTACTTCCCAAGTCACTTTGATGGAGGTTTTTCTCATGAAGACAAAAAAAAAAGAATAAAGATATTCCAGGAAACTTCCAGAAAAGGATACTGTACCTTTAAGGAAAGTCATCACAATGTATCTGGGAGGGAAAGCCTTTTCAGAGACACATCAAAGGATGGCGGGGATGAATGGACAAAGCAGCACACACCTGCCCAGTTGTGTTCTCTATGGCTGCTTGCAGGCTTGCAGGGCGCTAGTCTCTTTTGTGCCCTTCCGATGCTCTTCTATAGACTGGGGAGTCAATAGAAGGTTACTCTTTGAAAACAGCCCGTTTGTCCCTTCTTTTGTCCTCACTCTTGCACACGCTGACGCATTCGCTAGTGACTCACACCAGCGTGGAGGTGGCCATTAATTGAAGGCGCTTCAGAAAAGATCACAACTTTTGTGTTAGTGGGCGTAACCCCGAAGAGGAGCCTCGGGGATCTTCTCTCTCGTGCTCTGACTCCACCACATTAAAACCAGGTAAGCAAACACCGCACGCGCTTTAAAGCACAAGCCGCTGTCGGGGGAAGTCATTGATCTTGTACCTAACATGTTAACAACGGCCAAACCATCCAGGATGAGTAAGGGAGCACCCGACCAAGGGCAATGCCCTCTGTAATAATTGTGCATTGTTGGATTGCTTGAGTCTCTTCAAACACATTCAAACGTCTCTTCACCGGGAACAATTATCTCTAGGGACAATTATCTGTGAGAAAATGTGCCGTGAGGCTGAAATAAAAGCTCGGCTCTTCCTCAACAGTTACGGAGCCAAGAAGCTGGGAACTTGAAAGTTGTTCAAAGCTGAAAGTGTCTCAGACACCAAGATTAACCTTGGAAACAGTTTCTCCACGCAGTTTTGACAGGCCTGTTGATCTCCAAGGAAACGTGTGATAATTAACACAGATTTCACTCACTTACCAGTTCAGAAAGACAGGCCACTTGAAGCATTATAGAACTATGCTGGCTAACTCTACCTGAGACTTACTACTAGGTAGCTGGGTTTGGGTTTTGTTTTAGGCACGCTCTCATGTGGTCCAGGCAGGCATTGAACTATGTAACCAAGGACAGATAACCTCTGATTTCTGATCCTCTCCTCTCTATGTCCTCTTCGCTGGGTTATAGATGCACTGTGCTGGGGGTCAAACCCAGGGCCTGCTGCCTGCTGTCCAGGCGCCCTCCCAATAGAGCCACACTCCTAGCCTTCTGTTTTAAGGGTTTGTGCACACTTTTGCTACTCAGAGGCAAAACTCCATTTCTGTTGTCTTGAGTTGTTGGCGGGAAGCTCTCCCAACTACCACCAGCCTATCTCTGAAACTATAAAAAACATCTATAGTTAGTACACAGACAGGAGTCAGGAGAAAACTTTAAAATGTGCAACCATCAGTCCCAGAGGAGGGAGGGCTGCAATCCTTCAGGGACTACTTATAGATTCGGGATGAGGGGAGACAGTCAGTGTCTTCATTTTTGTAGCCCCTGGAGAGCCCACCAAGCCCCTACAGACAGCTCCAAACTCAGGTCACACAGGCAGCCCTGGTTACACTCACTGAGTAACAAACAAAGGAAAAACATATAGGGAAGGGATTTGTAGGGAGGAAGGGAGGTTGACAGAGGTGTGGGGGAGATGAGGAAAGGCGGGGGTGAGAGACTCTGAATGTTTTACGTACACCCACGGAGTTGTCAAAGGACATACTTAATTAACAAAAGAAAGGTGCAAGTCATTACTCTAAGCATCAAGACTACAATGTCCCAACAGGTCTAGGTGGACTTCATTTCTCTCCTCTGTTCAATGAACCGACCACACCTATGTTGACACAGTGATTCAAAGAAAAATAAGAACACACATTTAAGCATAAAGATCAACAGCAAAAAGTACCACCCAGGAAAATCGTGCTACTAAGTGAGATCATGATGAACACTGGGCCAGAAAGGCCGGTAAGGGAATCACCAACCTAATAGTTCGGATGCCAGTGACAGGGATTTCTGCCAAGCCTTTAGTCTACCTCCGAGTGCCCGATGCCGGCAGTGATGGCACAGCACCGGGAAAGGGATGGAGATGGGAGGGATGGGGAGACACATTTTGTCCTATGTCAGACCGACGGCTACCTTGTGTCAAAGGTCAGGCTGTCTTTGTTAAGTACACAGGTTATGACAAGTAGCTGCATGTTAAGGAAGGGATAAGACTATTCAACAGTGATGCTCACTCCCTGATTAGTTTCTCAAGCAAGAATAGTCACTCTGAGGATAAAATTGTGGCAAATTTAAACACAACCTAAACATAGACACGCACAGCCACGTGTGGGTACAAGATGGGAGTCCGACCTTTTGACACTGCGACATGACATCATGTACAGATGTGTCAGGCAGTGATCTAGCTCTTCTGGGACACATGTAGCTGTAGGCCTCAGGTCGGACATTCCCAATGCTGGTCCATGCTTCCTCTTTCTCCCCTACACTGTAACATTCAAGCCCAGGGCCTGTGTAGACAAGCTACACCATCAGCCATCAGCCCACACTTCTGACCTTAGACATTATCTACATGGTTCCATGCCCAACGTATTTAAACATTTTCAAGGCATTCACAACATTTTTACTTGATTTCAGTAAGATACTTGGTTTGCATCTCTAACTAATGTTTCCCAGAAACTGAAATAGAACAAACAGAGTTCTTAAGTGTTCTCTGTATCTTTCAACCATGGTCTTCCCTGAGTGCTTTGCCTCTTGACTTAAATCCTGCAATCCTTGTTGTAACGGAAGACACACAGGCGATAGTAAGACTGAATTTTTGAGCTATATGGTTATCTGCCATGCCATATATCATATTAATTATAATTTTTGACTGTTGACATGGTTAAATAGGGCTGCGTAGTAGCTATCAGACCACTACAGGCAGGACAGCGAACTGAAAGGGTACGTATGTACACTGCTGAATATAAAAGAAAATGACAGTCTCCCTAGTGTCATTACCCAGATGGACACTGTCCTGGGACCTGCTGAACTTCACCCTGCCCACCTGTGTGCCACAGGATGGTCGTGAGCAGATCTAGCCCTAAGATAAATACTCCAACGAGTGTCTACCGAACCATCCGGGATGCCTGTATCTATAGAGGGGTGGGCATCATCTTACAGAGTCCAGGCGGGCTCACTGCATGCTCCGCAAGCCACCAGCACAAACCCTTCTCTTTAGATGCCCTCTTTGAAAGGACCTACCCAAACAAGCACACTAACTGGTTCACTGCAAATGTGTGCTCTACAGTAGCACTTGGTAAACCCCCGACTGGAACATGCACAGATATGTTCCTGTATGCTCGCTAACAGTTCATGAGTGCGACCTCCACACAGAGCTCAGCCAAGGCGTCCCTGAACACAACATGAGTTTCTTCTAGCCGGTTATTCCTCTCGTGTAGTGCCGGTCTGACTTCATCTGCTTATTTAAATCAAGCTTTTATGTTGCTTTAAAAATGACAAGTACACACACAAAAAGACAGGGATACTTTTGTGGGAATATAAAGAAGGAAGTACGGATTCAACAAAAGGAGTTAGGGACGCTTTCGCCAAGGAGTTGCTAACTGAATGAGACCTTGAAAGATGAACTGGGATTTTAGCAGACCTTGTCAGATAGCAGAGGCAGGAGGTATGGGCCAGCAAACTTTTTTAGTTTTGATTAAGAATATGTGTCTGTTGTTGGGTGTGTGTGCATGGAGGCCTACAGAGGCCAGAGGTGTTGGGCTCCCTAGAACTGGAATTACAGGTATTGTAACTCAGCAGACACGGGTGCGGGGAATTGAACTCGGGTCTTCTATAGAAGCAGCATGCACTCTTCACTGCTGAGCTGTCTCTCCATTCTCTGAGACAGATTTTTGAAAGCCTCCACTACCCATTCCGAGTCTCTGCAATTTTGGCCTTGGAGCTCACCTCTCCCACTTCCTGTCTTTTTCCTCACCAAAGCGGCTGTAAATACCTTTGAAGAAACTGATCTCATGATTGAAGAAACATGCATTTCAGGGCCGCAGTGCAGCCCAGCCAGGAGAGTGCTTGCCTAGTATCCATGAAGCCCTGGGTTGTATTTCCCCAGCACCGCACCACAGGGCCTGGTGGTACACACCTATATCCCACCACAGGGGAGGTGGAGCCAGGAAGATCTAACGTCAAGGTCATTCTCAACCTTGAATTGAGGCCAGATTGGTCCACACTGGATCCTGTCTCAACAAACATATGAAGAAACCAAACTATGTCTCAAACAACCCTCTGACTCTTCCCCTATGAACTATAAGATCTTGGGCAAGTCTTTGGAGTGTGTGTGTGTCTATGTGTGTGTGCGCGTGTGTACATGAACTTGCCCATGTTTATGTGTGTGAGGATTATTAGTCAATATTGGGTATATTTTCCCTATTTCACTTCACATATATTACTATTAATTATTAGCTTGTGTGCAAGCCTTTGAATCTCTTTGCTCTTGCTTCTTCAGGTGCAAAATAAGAACAACAATGGATCTGTAGTAAGGGTTAATTGACGCAACACAAAACCAGCCTCATCGATTCTGCCTTGTGTTGAGTTTCCCTCTGTTAATTACTTCTCTTTGATATAAAGTTCCGTTAGACTGTCACTGGAATTGAAGGGCTTCCCGTGAACGCCTGCGGTCTGCCCTGCAGTTAATTCAGATTATTCTCGTCACTGGAGAGCTTTCACTTTTATTTTAGGTTCCACTCACTGTCAGCAGCAGCCAGGAATGAATCTGTTAGCAAAGAGCTAGTAGAGCAGCCACCTCTAAGTTGGTGCCGGTTAGAAAGAACCCAAGAGCTCCCTAAACGAGGACGGACTGCCTCCCTAACGGGTGCTGTCTATAAAGCAGTAAGAAAAACAAACTAATAAAAGGCCCATTAATGCGAGGCGCTGACAAAGCTGTGCTTCCAAAGCCCTACAGTGGGCACTGTCAGGAGCCCTAATAAAATGAGTGGTCAATGAGAGGGGGCTGGGGGTGTCGGAGCCCCGAAGTTTGGAGGTGCAGGTCCAAGGGAGCAAGAAGCTTCGCTCTCAACAGAGACAACCGGCTGCTTCCTATGAATGAGCAACGTTCCCAGACACCATGGGGCTTTTAGCTTTCTTCTCATGAAAGCCCCAGGAAAGGAGAGAGAAGAGGAGGGGAGGGAAGGGAGGGAAGGGAGAAGAAGGGAGGAGAAGGGAGGAGAAGGGAGGGGGAGGAGAGGCACTTTATGAAGGATGCCTTAGTGTGAGGCTGCCATCTACAGCCTTGATAAAATAACAGGGGGAGAAGCAGCAGCAATTCCCATCAGCATCAGGTTCAATCTTTCCAGTTATCTCTTTGGGAAGGAGCTGCTCATTAGCTCCCCCCCCCACCCCGTCAAGAGCTTTTGTTTGTTTATTTGTTTGTTTTTTCTGAATTCCCTAGTACTAACTGAACGTCCCTGAAAGGGAAGCCCCGTGAAGATGCTGCTCCCTCAGGTGGGTTTTCCCAGCATGACTACAAAAACCATTGCTAAGACTCGGTGATGGGATGATGGGGTGAACTCACACTGGGGTGCAGAGCCATAGAGTCACACACAGCCAGGCGACCAGAATTCATCCCTGACTCCCTGGACATGAGTTTCACCGCTCCTTAAACTGATGGCAAATAGAGGGGAAGAAAATGGCAGCAGAGGGCCTTGCTTCAGAAGGCAGATGCTGCTTCAGAGATGAGCATCTGGCTGGCCTGTCAATCACGTGCGTGAGATAGAACACTCCCAGAAATAACATACCCACCGTTTATAGCACATGACTTATTCCCTCTACTTCCTATCCATCCCTTCCCTCAGCCTCCTCTCTGCTTGATCTTATTATTACTAATTATTTTCTCTTGTTATAAATTTGATTGCTATACTTAAATTTCCTAGTGCACATTCTGCATCCCCAGTCTCTCCCATGTCTCACTTTGGGGCATCTTATTTTCCTCGTGCTAAGTCTGCTTCTCAGACCGCTCTCTGCTCACTGAAGAACAACCATAATTAGTGCTTATGATCTCTTCAATGCACCACATTGGTTCGGTTCATTTGTAACTGTGATTATTAGTGGGAGTTTAGCTCCTGAGCCTGGGAAATGGCTCAGTCAGTGCTAAAGTACCAGGCAAGCATAAGGACCAGAGTTACCCCAAATCCACACAAAGTTGGATATGGTAGCTCACATCTGTAACCCCAGAGCTCCCATAAGATGGGAGGCAGAGAGAGCAGAAACCCCAGGAGCTTCTGGGCCAGCTAGCCTGGTATACGCAGCAGGGAATAACAGAGAGACCCTGTCACAAACAAGACATAAGGCAAACATTGACACCAAAAGTTGTCCCCTGACCTCCACACCTGAGCACACACAGGCGCGCACACGCATGTGTGCACACATGCACACAGAGCTTTCTTTTTAAGCTACTATTTGTCTAAACACAGAAAAAGATCTCAGGAAGTTTACAGGTCACGTTTGCAGCGACGGGACCAACTCGCTAACCAGGTGTCACACGGCCACCTTTGCTGCCAGGAGCAACCGCCTTACCAAACCAGGTCTGCTCTCCTTTGAGAGTCTAAGAATCCCACAGGGCCGACTGCATTGCCACCTCCTGACCATCTCAGGCCGTCTCAGCGCTCCGCAGGAGTCCCGTCACTCAGGCCTGTAGAGTTCCTGTCAGGAATACCAGGCCCGTCCCCTTTACCTGTCTAGTGAGAGATTCGTTATAAAGTGGGGAATGATTTCTCAGATTGAGTAATGAGAACAAGTCATGGCCACCTAGTCCTGCTCAGAAGAAAATGAGGTATATTAAACAGTTTGTCCAATGTTAAGGAAAAAGGGTCTTGACTAATTTTAAAATTATCGAATTTTAAATACAAAGTATATATGACTAGACAGACATTCAGTATATAAGCTATTCAATCTTTTTATGAAAGTAAAATGCCAAGAAAGTGCTTGCCAGCAACTTCATTGCAAAGTAGAAAAATCCAGCTAATTGTTTCATTAGTATTTTACAAAACACTGAGGATAAAAATATAAATATTTTAACAATTATTACTTACCCTTTCTAATCATATCTATACTTTTCAAGACAGGAGCAGGATTTTTTTTGCTTTTGCTTTTCAAGTCTTCAAGGGAAAATGTAACGACCATTCCTTCTACCCCGGATACTTTCTGTGGGTATGATTTTATTTGGGTATGATTATCCCCCCTGTGCTATAAGACCCAGTGCCTCAAGGATCCTGTCACATGCTCTGCTGCTGTGTTACATCGCCATCCTGGACTTGGAATTTTAAACTGTCCATTAAAATGATAAAAAAAAAAAAAACCTCGCCGGGCGATGGTGGCGCACGCCTTTAATCCCAGCACTCGGGAGGCAGAGGCAGGCGGATCTCTGTGAGTTCGAGACCAGCCTGGTCCACCAGAGCTAGTT